>NW_027457553.1:5000652-5317947 GCF_050624435.1 Tenrec ecaudatus | reverse complement strand
GCTCTATTTAATGCACTATCACCAACAAGTCTACATGGGTGGTAACTCTGAAAACCTTGCCCAAACAGCTGGCTTCACCAAAGTATATGGAATCATGTGGAGTCGTCGACCAGTTCGACTCTGCACTGGCTGTACGTTGGCATTGCCAAGGGGGCTTTCTCACTGACCGTGACCTGAATCCTGCTTCCACTAAGCCTTGCTTCATTGGTCTGGGATGGGGCCAGGCCAATGGGAGGCTGGAAAGCTCCTAAGGGATTCCAAAGTATGACCAAGGGTGAACACTACTGTTTTTGGCCATCACATCCGGGAAGGCCCTTGGGACTTTGCCACTCAAAGTACGATAGGTCAAGGAACCAGCAACATCAGCATTAGCTTCTCCCATGCTAATGCCATCGAGTTGATGCTGACTCATAGTGACCCTACAGGACAGGGTAGAACTGCCCTTGTGGGTTTCCCAGACTGTCACTCTTGCCCGGAGTCTACAGCCTCATATTTCTCCCAAGGAGTGGCTGGTGGTTTAGGACTACTGTCCTTGTGGTTAACAGCCCAAGAGTACCAGGGCCTCTAGAACTGCTGGATCCTAGACCCCACCCTGAACCCACAAAATCAGAATCTGCCCCCCAGCCCGATTTCCAGGAACCTGGGTAAGTGCATGCATGTGAAAGTTTAAGAAATACTTCCTTAGAAACCATTACTTTCCAGAACAAACTCCTCCGGCCAGAGGTGCAGAAATGGAAGCCCATCAGGCCATGCTCGCCTAGAAGCAATTTGAGGTCTCAGTGCTCCTATATCCTGGCTGTCATCCAGATTTCCTTATTCTCACCTGGACTGTTGTCACTGCAGCAGGTATTGGTGAGTCCTCAGCACGAACAGCCCCACATTAGGTCTAGAGACACAGCTCCCATTTCAGAGTAGTACAATCCACAGTTTACTGTAGAGTTTCTGGCTTTTACTGGCTTGGGGTAGGGTCTAGTGGGAAACGCATCTTAGCAAGAGCCATTATGTATTCTGGATGTGCACAATGAGTTTGTCTTGAGGCATATTTATGTCTGATGTTGTTATGTATTCTCTTTCTATCCCATGCAACGTTATTTTTTTGAAAATTTATATTTGCTTTTAATTACCCAGACATATAAGTGATTTATAGCTAGGTCTGATCGATTGGAATCAGATGACCACGCCTGGATTAACCATGGGTCCTGGTGACCATTAGGCACTTCTTTCCATGAATGATATTTTCACCTGAGTGAATGCATTCACGACTTTTCTTCTCTTAAGATAAATAAGCAGGTGGGTATCCTTTCGCTATGCTGGCACTTCCTTGTGCTGTTTTAAGTTCACCCAGCAATTTTTAAAAAGAGAAACATATTACAACTGTCACACACTTTATAATTCATGTGGAAAAATTTGAGTGAGAGCTAAATAGAGGTGACCCGTGGTGCAGTCTTACTTACTGCTTGTTAGAAGGTACTGAAATCTTATATACATAAACACTAGAAACCAGGAGAGAGGAAATGGTGGTTCCATGGCAGAATTCTCACTAGCCATGCAGGAAATTTGGGTTTGATTCTTGGCCAGTGCGCCTCCTGTTACAGCTACCACCTAACTGCTAGTGGAGGCTGGCATATTGCTATGATGCTGAACAGATTTTAGCGATGTTTTCTGCCTACAGACAGACTAGGAGGAAAGGCCTGGTGAACTCCTTCAAGCCATCAGCCACTGAAAACCCCCCAGCTGAAAAGGGGTCAAATCTACAACCCATTGAAGGAATGGGGCAGGACCAGTGGGCATTGAGTTCTGTAGCACATGGAGTCCGCATGAGTCAGGAGCTGGCTGACTTGAAGGCAATTGTCCACAGCACTCTATAGGAGGCAGTGGTTGGAGCACATAGGCGTCCTTCATGTGGCCCCATGATCATCAAGCCTTAAGTCATGCAACCAACTCTGGGAAATGAGAGATGCCCGGGGTACCAGGAATATTTGAAAGACCTGGTGTAAATTGGTTCAGCCCAGGGGATTTCGGGAAACCACCGAGGTAAGCTTCCTGCTGAAACCACTAACTTAGCTCCAGTGCGAGTGGATGGGTGTCTGCTCATGTACCCAGCCACCATTAGTGCGTTTTTTGTTGTTGTTGTTGTTGTTGTTGTTGTTGCCGTTCACGTCCGTAGAGTCGATGCTGATTCACAGTGACCCTATATGACAGGGTAGAATTCCCCCTGTGACTTTCTCACACTGTGACTCTTTACAGGAGTAAAAAAGCCTCATCTTTCTCTTGAGGAGTGGCTGGTGGTTTTGAATGGTTGATCTTGCCATTAGTCCATTGCGTAACCAGGTGCTGTCAATTTGGTTCCAACTCATGGCCACTCTATGTACAGCAGAACAAAACAACACGCTGCCCTGCGCATTTTTCACAGCCATTCCTACATTTGAGCCACTGTGTCAACCCATCTTGTGGAGGTTTGTCCTCCTTTTGGCTTGACCAAGCATGCTGCCCAACTCCAGGGACTGGTCCCTCCTGATAACACCCAAAGTACATGAAGCCAAATGTCACCATCCTCGCTTCTAAGAATCAATCTGGCTGTAGTTCTTTCAACATAGATTTGTTTGTTCTCCTAGAAGTTCCTTGGTGTATTCAAAATTCCTCACCAGGACCATATTTCAAATGCATCAATTCTTCTCGTGGGACTTCCTTATGCATTTTCCAGCTTCCACATGAAAATAATCATGCCTTGGGATAGGATACTCCTGAGTTTTTAAGGTGACAAAGTCACCTTGGTTCAAAAAAATGTTTAAAAGGCCTTTTGCAGCAAATTCACTGAAAGCAATTTATCCAGTGATTTCTTTACAGATATTTCTATGAGCGTTGGTTGTGGATGGGTCCAAGTAAGATGAAATGCTTCATCATTTAAATCTTTTCTCTGTTTATCATGTTGCTTATTGGTTCAGTGGTGAGGATTCTTGTTCTTTTAACCTCGAGTTGTAATCCATACTGAAGACTATCATCTTTGAACTTCATCAGTAAGTGCTTCAACTCCTCTTCCCTTGCAGCAAGCAAGGCTGGTCGCCTGCATATTTCAGGCTGTTCTCAAATCTTCCTGCAATCCTGAAGTCTCCAATTCAGCCATTCAAAACTCAAAACAGCTCAATGCCATGGAAGTCAAGTCAATTCTGACTCCAGCAACCCTGTAGGCCAGGGAAGAACCTCCCGGAAGGTTTCCAAGGCTGTAATCTTTGTGGCAGCACATGGTCACATCTTTCTCACTCGGGATAGCTGGTGAATTCCAAGTGTTGCTCTTTCGGTTAACAGTGAAGTGCTTAAACATTGCCCTACCTGGATTCCAAGTGTGAGCTAGCAGCCACAATTTTCTTCTGAGACCAAAGGGGTTGTTAGGTGTGAATTCTCGACCAAGGGTGGTCCAGCAGACCTGCTCAGTATTCGCCCAGGTGCAAATTCCATCAAGAGGATGCATTGTCATTATTTTTAATCACATAACACACCCAGGTGTAGCAGCAACCCAGCTTTGTAATATCACCCTGGTTTTGATAAATATGTACCAATCCTTGATAACGCTTCCATATCCTTTAATATCCTGCAGCTCAGTCCCTGATGTCTGGCTGTAACAAAAGGTGTGAAGGGAGACCATATGTCAATAAACTCTCCCCGTCTACCACAACTCACCGCATAATCAGCTCCACGGTAAAATGCATGGTAAGTCAGTTATGCGCTGGCGGGGAGGGCAAGGGGCCCCTTTAAGGTTTGTCTTCTGATGAAGTTGACCAAAATGACTTCTTATTTCAGCCTATTAGGAGAGTGAGAGTTGCCCCCCCCCTCCCTCGCCATTTTTCTTTTCTTTTCCCTTTTTGTCCCTTCCCCCTTGGAGGGACAGCCTGCTCTGCTATTCTGAAAGGGTTGTCTGTTTTATGCTGCGCTCTCCACTCCATTAAATCACCTTTCATCACATTAAATACAGGTCTTCAGGGTGGTCAGAGAGCTTTGCTGTGAGGGATAATGATATAATGAGGATGACATGCATGAAAAATCATTTTTCAGCTCAATCCCAGGCAGACCACGGGGAAGCATGAAATGGGAAGGGGGAGAGGTGTACCTCACTTTAGACAAGAGCCAGGCTTCTGAGGGGGCCAGTCTCGACCTGGAAGGCTGCTGAAGGCTTCTTTACCTCACTCACTCATTCACTCATTCATTCAACCAGCTTGCTACTTACTTATTAAATGCCACACCTTGGGGCTCTCTCACTGAACAAAAGAGACAAAAATCCCCCTACTGTCAAGAAGCTTCCATAAACAGAGGCATTCAAACACTTCCTAGAGAATGTGTTTAAAGTCCAATTTACACAAAAGCAGAAGAAGAGACTGATGCGAGGGGTTTCACACACACACATGTTCATATATGACTCCCATTGCAGCGACAAAGTGTAGGACTCTTCCAGGAGACACTATTCATTGGAGTTAAATTGCTCCCCCCAACCCCCTGAGCTCTCTCTCTCTCTCTCTTTTTTCTTTCTTGATGAGAGCAATTGCCCTTGGAAGGGATTAGCTGTTATCACTCTCTCGCACCTTAGTGTGAACTTATTTATTGGCTCCTTTTCCTACCTAGATAGGAGGGGCCTCCAGGGCTGCTAAAAGCCAGAAAAATCCCAAAAGAGGCAGCAACAAGAGAGGCAGAGGACAATTGGGGCCAGTGTTTCTCATTTCAGTGGGGGTGGGGGGCATTTGTTAAAGATGCAGATTACACACACATACAGCACACACACACTTCCCTGCCACCCCACCCAATATGGCCCTACTAAATAAGGATCCTACCCCACCATCTGTCCGGGAGCCCCTGAACTGGCCCTTCCCATGAAACAAGCCAGGGCCATTGAAAGTGACTCTTTAGGCAAAAGACCAGTGACTTAGGTTTTCCAAACCAGGATAAAGACCATTTGTTAAGCACTTGCATATTAACCAAAAGGTTGATGCTTCAAACCCACCCACAGGTTCCTAGGAAAGCAGGCCTGCTGATCTGTTTCTGAAAGGGCACAGTCTTGAAAAGGATCCCTGGTAACATATTGTCCTGCTAGCCATAAGGTCAGTAGTTCAATACTACCAGCTGCTCTGAGAGAGAAAGCTGAAGCTTTCTACTGTACAGATGTATAGTCTCAGAAACCTACCAGGGCAAGTATACTCCGCTGCCATGAGTCAGAATTGACTCAATGGCAGCAAGTGAGTGGATGGGCAGGGATTGATTGGGCACCAACTAACACTAAGAACAACTATTTTGGGTGGCAGTGACATTCTTCTGTTTTATCTAGAATCTGAACTCTCAGCGTCATTAACAATGGAGGCAACAGACAAATAATTATAAACTACAGAAGGGTAAAGAAAAGCTAAAGAAGTTACTTCTGTTTGGGGTTTAGTTGTGTGCTTTTTTTAGCAGAAAATATGAACTATGAAGGAGCAGGGACTTGCTGGACTTAAATATGAACTGTAAGATCTCTCTCCGGGCTAGAGTTACATCTCAGTTCTTGGCTCTGCATGAGAAAGAATTCACGCCAAAGCCTGGCTCGTGATCCAAGTGAGTTTAATGAAAGTTAAAAGAAGTTTCAGGTTTTACGCGCCACCCCTAGGATTCCTCCCCACCATGCAGCCTGGCAGAGACTGCTCGAGGTCACGCAAAGATCTCTCTCCTAAGTTTTCCTCCAAAAAAAGACCTGTCTCATGTTCTTTCTCAAGTTCTCTCCCCAGTTCCTGTCCCCAGTTTTTCCTTTCTCCCCCTCGCTCCTGCCTTTTCAAGGATTCCCGGGGAGAGGCATGGTGAATGACCCCAGGTCGATCCCATTGGCTGAATTGCAATCACCTGGCCCAGGTGGGCTGATCCAGGTTTAACGCCCATCCGTACCCACCAGCGGGAAAACCTAGGCTTTTGTTCTATGCTTGGTTCTCCTGGGCATGCGTCAATGGACATCTCATTCCTGCC
Source organism: Tenrec ecaudatus (assembly GCF_050624435.1). Classification (NCBI taxonomy): domain Eukaryota; kingdom Metazoa; phylum Chordata; class Mammalia; order Afrosoricida; family Tenrecidae; genus Tenrec; species Tenrec ecaudatus. The sequence goes on along the minus strand of NW_027457553.1, from coordinate 5,311,971 downwards.
TATCTGCCTAACAAAACCTATTTTTCAACCCAAGTCTTTCTTGCCAAAAAATAATGTCCCATAATAGGAATGGCATGAGCAGGGCTTCTGTGTTGGATCAGATCAAGAAGATAGCTTTCATGCCCTGTACTAAGATCACAAAAGAATGTAATCCAGTGCCTTGTAGACAGTCTCGTGTACACAAAAGGTTTTCTAAGAGTCTCCAGAAGGCTATGCTACAGCCTAAATAGGCTGAATTGCAGCCTAAAACAGAGAGGGACCCATTTCAAAGGGATGTGGGGACATGGCTTTCATAAAATTGAATGCATCATGTAATCCAGTGCAAGGGAAACCCAGTAACTTTGGGAAGGAACTGCATTGGCTTGGACTAAACAGCCAGAGATAGTGCTACATAAAAAGAAAGAAGATGATTGATAAAGCAACCCAGACATTATTGTTGAAAAGGAAAAGGGACTTAGAAGACAATCAAAAGCTACAAGGAACCTCTCTTAGGGAGAAGTCTTGTGGTTTCAACTTGTGTGCTCTGGGGGATATTTGGCAGTCACGTATTAAATTTTGCATTCAATTTAATCCCTTTAAGGGATTTTGTCACTGGGCCTACAGCCCAACTATCCTGACAAAAAAATCTATCTTGAAAATCACCCTGCTGTGAGGAAGCTAAAGGCAAGCACATGATACGATCACATGGAGGGAAATTGGGGAGCCAATGCAACAGCAAGAACCCAGGCCCTAGACCTATGAACCAAAGCAAACCCATCTTGCCGGGTCTCGCTGCTTGAGCTGGTTTGGCCAATGCCACGTGGAGTGGAGATGTGCTGCCCCAGCCAAACCTTCCTCAAATAACAAAATTATGAGCAAATAATACACCGAGGGGGATTGAAAGTCACTAAGCAGCAATAGGTAAGTAAAACATATGGGCCTACCATTACCTATCTGTAAAGAGTCTTTGGCAACTGGTTTATGGAAGACACCGGCCCTGATTGCCTCCCATAACACATATTCTTTATCATAGCCACGGACACTCATGGAAACATTAAAGTTGTGCTTGAGAGAGGAAAAGGTGAGTTAAGAACTGAGAAAGATGGTCATGTGGCCTGGATATTGCTCAAACACTCCATTCTCCTTGGTCTCTTGGAAGAAGGAGAGGGATGAGAACCCAAAGCTGTAAACATTGTGTGGATTAGAAACGTGTTAAGTTTGGCGTGAGGGCTGAAGGCCCAGGTTGGTAAAATTATTTCTGTGGGATTATCTAGAACCATGGCTGCTCTGAGGCCCACACTGGAGAGAATGCCATGGTCATTACCCTTGTATTCTTTATTTTGGCTGACTCCCTCCCCCATCATGTGTCAGGGCTTACCCAGTGCCCCTTCTCAGCCCTGATACACGGTGTTGCCAAAAGGGCTCAGAGATGTTAAGCAATCTGATCAAGGTCATGGGGCTTAAGGTCAGGTACAGAGCCAGACACTGAAATGCAAGAAGACTGACTCCTATGCCCAGACCTGGGACAAATCTCTCTGACAGAGCTGGGTAGATGCCCCTAAACATCCGTCTTGTGTGTGTGTGTGTGTATTTGTGTGTGTGTGTATGTGTATATCCACATATATATGTTTGGTTTATTTGTCATCAACATAATTAGAGTATTTCTATCCAATTAAAAAATGAATTAAGCCAAGGTTGGTGGTTTACAATTTGCACAAGTGCCTTTATGAACTATCATGGTTTACTTTCTTTCATTGGGAGGCAGCTCCAAGCTTCAGACCTCTTCACTCCCACGGTGAGGTGCTACATTCAGACCAGAGTCAGAGGAAAGGATTGACCAGAAAGAGTCAGTTCACTGAATGAGGTTCCTTTGCAAAGGAAGCCAAAATGGCCCTTAAACTCATGGCCATCAAGTCAATAATAGCTCCTAGTGAGGGACCCTGTTAAACAGGATCCTATGGTACAGGGTAGCTCTGTCCCTGTGACTCTCCAAGACTAACTCCATGGAAGCAGAAAGCACCAGGTTTCTGCCACAGGGCTGGTGGTGGTATCAAATTACTGGCCTTTGGGATGTCAGCTCAACTTGTAACCACTGTGCCACAAGGGCACTTAGTCAATCTAACAGGTCTGGCAAAATGTAGAGCCAGACATTATACACTGAAAATGGCTCACCACCACCACCAAAGGCTGGCAGGGTAAGGGTAAGGGTAAGGGTAAGGGTAGGGGTAGGGGTAGGGGTAGGGGTAGGGGTAGGGGTAGGGGTAGGGGTAGGGGTAGGGGTAGGGGTAGGGGTAGGGGTAGGGGTAGGGGTAGGGGTAGGGGTAGGGGTAGGGGTAGGGGTAGGGGTAGGGGTAGGGGTAGGGGTAGGGGTAGGGGTAGGGGTAGGGGTAGGGGTAGGGGTAGGGGTAGGGGTAGGGGTAGGGGTAGGGGTAGGGGTAGGGGTAGGGGTAGGGGTAGGGGTAGGGGTAGGGGTAGGGGTAGGGGTAGGGGTAGGGGTAGGGGTAGGGGTAGGGGTAGGGGTAGGGGTAGGGGTAGGGGTAGGGGTAGGGGTAGGGGTAGGGGTAGGGGTAGGGGTAGGGGTTGGGGTTGGGGTTGGGGTTGGGGTTGGGGTTGGGGTTGGGGTTGGGGTTGGGGTTGGGGTTGGGGTTGGGGTTGGGGTTGGGGTTGGGGTTGGGGTTGGGGTTCGGGTTCGGGTTCGGGTTCGGGTTCGGGTTCGGGTTCGGGTTCGGGTTCGGGTTCGGGTTAGGGTTAGGGTTAGGGTTAGGGTTAGGGTTAGGGTTAGGGTTAGGGTTAGGGTTAGGGTTAGATTGATGTGTGACTTTACAGGGCCACTAGTAAGCCAGCATATATAAAAGACTTACTCCCTCCCCCAACAGAATGGGTTCTTTTCTCCAAGATTTCCCGAAACATGGCATGACCAGGAAAGACAACAGGTCCAAGTTCCTAAAGCCACCAATGTGGTGACCTTTCCTCCTCTCCCCATCCCCGTCGTCTTTTTCCCACTTTGCAGGAGGACTCAGGAGCTGGAGAGCTGGCTTAAGACCCCTGTGACCGCTGCCTGCCTATCAGTTCATGGGGGGCCAAAGAAAGAGAAATACCACCCCTTTTAAAGTCACCCCCCAACACGTGCACTTGGGCTGGCATGTCCTCTCCACCCCCCAAGAAGGATCACTGGTCAGCAGCATTCTCTGCTTAAGGCAAGCAGCCCAAACACCTGGGGAAACCCCCCCACAGTCCCTCTTTGGGTCTATGTCCCCTTTTTTCCCCCAGGGATTGCATAATTGGAATAAACAAAACCCCCTGTCTGAGAAACCACAAGGTCTGATTTCTTTGCTAGACTAGCTTTTCCACATGCATCAGCCCACCTCAAACAAGTGCCAGCCACTTCTCCAGGTGCTGTTCACAACAGAGGAACGGGAGCCCTTCCAGAGAGAGGCCCAGAAAGCAGTCAATAGACCTGATGGTCAGCCAGCGGGCACTCCCCAGTGGAGAGAAACTCTTTTTACCACTCCACGAATAATGTGGGACCCAAACTCCCAGTAAGGCCCCGAGGGCTTAGCCAGGTATCACCAGTTTCTCTTGCAGGGCCTCCGCAGGACAGCTAGGAAACCTATGCATTTATCTAAGGTCAGTGAGAATTTTCAGGCGCCTACAAGAGAATGTCTGCCTGCCTGCCTGCCTGCCTGCCTGCCTGCCTGCCTGCCTGCCTCCATGCCTGCCTTTTTGGAGTGGCTGATGGAAGCCTGCGTTTTTGTACCCCCAAGGACCCAGAGGCCCCCGAGAACAAGAGGGAAATAAGTATTGCCTTTATTACTCACCCGCCTCAGACATGAAAAAGAAATGGGAAGCATTTGAAGGGAACAAACTTCATGATTTGGTAGAAGTGTCTTAGTGGGTGTATCACAACACAGATGACTCTACCACGACAGAGACAAAGAAATAGCTAAAATACTAGGAATTGCCATGGGACACACCAGAGACTCAGGAAAAGAGATCATGGCCCACTCACGGAGAGACTGACCTGTGGCACTGCCAAGCCCCGAGGAAGGAAGGATCCAGGTGCCTACTACAGAAGAGACAGACATTGGAAAAACCATTGCATTGAAAACCCCAGGAGAGATGGACAAACCTCCACTAGAGAGGACGGCCTCGTCCTCGCCTAGAAAAACCCAAGCGAGAGACAATAACGCTTGAGGAAGCTGAAGGAATGTCTCAGGGCTCTGTTTCACTGGCCCCCAGGATCCCGTGCTAACTGTCCAAGTCGGGGGCCAGCCAGCAAATGTCTTGGAGGACACAGGGACCATCTTCTCAGGTTCAACAAAGAGAACGGACACATTGTCAAAGGAAAGATTGGAATTACTGTCAGCCTATGATTGCTTCCAAAGTACTCACACCAGAAGGTTTGCATGGAGATTGGGGGGCTTCCCAAGCCATCAAGGTAAAAAATGTCTCTCTGCCCTATGTCCCAGTTAGCCACATGGTTTTCATGGCACTGGCTCCCAACTCGGCTGTTGAGCCAGTGAAACTCTTTTAGCAGGAGTTGAAGTGGCCATCAGCAGAAGGACAAAACCTCCACAGTGGGCTTCCCGTTTCAATACGAAGCCACCTATATCACCTCTTGGACATTATCATTGTCCTGGGCTCTGAATCGCCACCCCAGATCTAGAATGCGCCTGACATGTGCACATGGTTTGAATCAGGTTCGGGTTAACCCCTCTTGATCACTTAGTGACATGGGACACTAGACCATGGCATACCTTTACTTTCCAGATGAGAAAACTCACTCAAAAAGACACAGGTACTGACCCACAGGAACACAACTGGTTAACAACAAAGCCACATTCCCAACCAGTGTCTGGAGCCAGAGCTCAGAGCCCCATATGCCTGTGCCCAGCTGAGCAGTCACCCTCTCCTGGACCCTCGAAAGATCTGAGCAGATCCTCCCCCCCCCCCGTGTCCCCTCCCACGACCGAATGTTTTTTCATAGGATGGCACTGAATCTGCAGCTCCGGGAGAGGGACATATCTGATGGAGAACACGGAGAAGACGAAGGGGGAGGAGGGGAGAGTGGAGCACATCCTGGCCCACCAGGCCTTGAGGATGATGTTCCCACTCAGAGAAGACAGTCCACACAGAAGACCACATGGCCAGCCCAAGATGAGACACGACGTCCCTCAAAGACCCATAGCCCTAGAAGGGACAACACTGGAGACACAGTGCGGGAACGGATCCCGCCACACCGAGGCATAGCACTAAGGGGGTGCAGCAGAAGAGCAAGGAAGTGGAGCAACAAGGTCCCCAGGGAATGCCATAGGAAGACTTTGGGGGCAGGACTTGGTGCCCACACAGACTGGACTGGAAAACACTGCTAAGGGCCAACAAACAGTCTGTGAACTAACTACGAGCTTTCCTTTCTTGATGAGTTGTGTTTTCTTTTATGGTCATTGGATTTTGGCTGTTTTCTTTCTTTTGGTGCTTGCTTTTGCTCTGTCTTGTGTTTGTGCATGTTATTACCTCTACTGTATGTCTAAAAAGAGATGCTGGATGCACAATCTGCAGGAGAGAAAAAGGGGACCAACGCTTCGGGGGAGGGCCACGGGAAAGAGGGAGTTGGGGGGAAAGCAAGTGATGTTAAGAAACCCAGAGACAAGGGAACAACAAGTGGATGCAAATCCGTGGTGAGGGCGATGTAGGAATCCTGGTAGGGCGTTATCAAGGGTGAAGGAACCAAGAGGATTTACTGAAACCCAAATGAAGATTGAGCATAGCAGTGGGCACAAGAGGGAAATGAAAGGGAATAGCAGAGCGACCTAGGAAGCACGGGCCAGTTATAGAGGTCTAAAGAAAGGCACGCACAGATGTAAATATATTTATCTGTGAGCATGGGGAAATACACCTATGTCCATATCTTTATAGGTGTCCTATTAAGGTAGCAGATGGCCTTTGGGCCTCCACTCAAGGACTCTCTCATTGCAAGAATACCTTGTTCTATTACATTGGCATTCTATGATGCTCACCTTCCCGACACGTTCCCTGAAGTCTAAGCGGTTGCATAAGCAAATGTGGTCAAGAAAGCTGATGGTGCCCTGCTATCAAAAGATATGGCGTCTGAGGTCTTAAAGGCCTGAAGGGTAAGCAAGCAGCCATGTAGCTCAGAAACAACAGAGCCCACATGGAATAAGCATACCAGCCTGTGTGATCACGAGGTATCAAAGGGATCAGGCATCATCAACACACAAAAATCTCATTGCGAGTGAGCAGGGAATGCTGGGTAGAGAGCCAAAGCCCATTTGCAGTACACTGGACATTCCCTTAAGTAAGGTCTTGGGGAAGAGACAAGCCTACACAGGGTACTAGACAGCAACGGTGAAACACAACTTTCCTCTAGCTCCTCAATGCTTCCTCTCCCCTCACTATCAAGATCCCAATTATAACTTACAAATCTGACTAGACCAGAGAATGTACACTGGGGCAGATAGGAACTAGAAACACAGGGAATTCAAGGTGGATGAGCCCTTTAGGACCAGTGTTATGAATGGGGATGCTGAGAGGGTGGAGGGAGGGTAGGCTGGCACCAGGGAACCGATGACAAGGATCTACATAAAACCTCAAAAGAAAAGGGGGTGAAGGGGAACATCAGACAGTGCAAGATATGACAAAATAATAATTAGTAAATGATGAAGGATTTATGAGGAGGGGTAGTGAGAATGGGGGTGGGGGGAATGAGGAGCTGAGGCCAGGGGCTTGGGTGGAGAGAAGATATTTTGAGAATAATGAGGGCAATGAATGTACAAATGTGCCTTATATCAGTGATGTTTGCACGTATTGTGGTTATTGTTGTATGAGCCCCTATAAAAGGAGAGGAAAAACAGACCCTGCCAGAGGGCTGATGCTAGGATGATCTCAGGCTGGATTAGACCAGCAAAAGCAGGTGCTGCAGTCGCCTCACCCTGTGTCTATTCCTGTGTGAGGCATGAAGCTTAGGGTCCACAGCCCTGGCAGCTGGACAGTGAGAGAGGCGGGGCTCCTGGGTAGTCCTGCTGTCTGGGGCACCTCTTTCACGGAGCCCACACCAGGGGAGCTCTTCAACTCATGGGGGATTGGCAGGAAGCCTCTGCTCATGCACACACACCACCACCTAGCTGGAGGACCTCGGTGAACAAAGCCTGAGGCAGACAACAAGCCCACTAACTGATCTTGTGAGAGATATAATCAGGATCCAGGAACCGGCAACTGGGAGTAAGGGGCAGCATACCTGGGTCCCAGCCCCTCCCACTGCCCTCTGCAAGGAGTGACATTCCAAAGCACAGTGTTTTCCAAAGGCACTGTCAGGACTTTGGAATGGGCAGCTCATTTGTGGACATGGATACTATGTCATCCAGACATACTACCTCCTCCGATCCTGTCAGCTGAGACTAAAAACCCTTCCAAGCAGAAAGCCATGCATCTGAACAGTATCCACCAGCCACTCACGTCCACTCCTGCTGCCTCCAAAGAGCTTTCCTGAGTTGGTCAGATCTCTCTGGGGACAGATATCCCTCGGTCCTTGGTTCTGCGTGAGAAAGAATTCACGCCAAAGCCTGGTTTGTGATCCAAGTGAGGTTTAGGAGAGTTAGGGAGGTGTGGTGGGCAACCCTGGTCGATCCTAGTGGCTGAATTGAATATACTTGGCCTAGGTGGGTCGATGCAGGTGCAGCGCCCACCCAGGTGGACCTGCCCTTCCTGGCCGGAAACCTGGACCTCTGAGCACGCACAGTGTGCCACTCCTTCCTGGGCCGCTAACTGGGCCCTCTGAGCATGTGTAATGGACACCCCAGTCCCTATGCTAGCTACCTAACATTTCCACCCTGAAGAGATATGGACCCAAATCTTTGGGGTACTGGGCGACGACATCTCTAGCTACTTCCTGCTGGCAAAAGGGGCGAAGTGGGGCTTTGGGTCCACACCCTTCCTGCTCTGCAGGGAGAGGTTGTCCATTCAGCGCTAGGATGGATAAGGTTGAAGTGGTCCAGGAGATGGTGGTCCTGGAGCTGGCACACTTGGATTAGGGGCTTTGGTAACTTGAGAACTTCTGGAAAAACCAACAAACGCACAAAAGGGTGAACAGTTTAACTGAGACAAGGCTAGAATTGTGAGGTGGGACTGCCCTTGAAAGTAGGTGAGTATCACAGGAAGTAAGTAAAAATCTTAGAATTATCAGGCGTGTGTGTTTGTTCATTCTAAGTACCGGCACGGGGGTAAAAGCATTCACAATTTCCCCTAGGGGGGTCCAGGGTTTGGGCACTACTGGGTGCAGTGGGATCACCGCTTCACTTATGATCCTAAGGCATTGGCCCCTCTGATAAGAACCATCCTTCTTTTTAACCCTATAACGCCTCACTTTTAAATTTTTGGGCAAAAAAAATTTCGTTTTGATTCATTACTTTCATAGTTATCAATATATATACATTTATATTCATTTCATTAAATGTTAGGGAAAGGTCATGCTCGGTGTTATAGGGTTAAATTGTAATATTGGGATGCTACAGGCGGGGTCAACAGGGATCCAAAGTAGAGTAACTGCCTGTGTCATTTTTAATTTTCTCGGGTTCCATTTGAGTAAAAGGCTTGTAAGTTACCCAGGGACCAAATGCCCCTGGTGCCTCTACTAGGGGTAGAATGTTCAGGGAGGGTTCAGGGCTGGGAGAATAGTGACCTGGAGTGCAGGATCCCTTAGGGCAGGGGTCCTCAAATTGTTTACACAGGGGGCCAGTTCATTGTCTCTCCGACCGTTGGAGGACCAGACTATGGTTTTCAAAAAACCTATGAACAAATTCCTATGCACACTGCACGAGTCGGCTGCTAAGCAGGACAGGCAGTGGCAGCAAAAACACCCCGAGGGTGGGATAAATGACATCGTGCCACATGTGCCCCATGGACCACAGTTTGAGGACGCCTGCCTTAGGGGTTCCTGGGTGCACTGGGGATGAAGGTCTCCTACTGCTCCTCAAGAGGAGAAATGCTCTAAGTTCTGGCATCTCCGCCCACTTTCCCAACACTCTACCGAACTGTTCCCGGTGAATCACGGTTGGAAGGGAAAGCGTACCATTCTCTGCCCACCATTCTCTTTTCTCAAAACGATACTGTGGCCAAATAGAGTTGCAAAGTGAATCTATAAGCTTTTGTTTGCCCAGCCTCTCTGTATCAACTCTATCCCAATTGGACACGATTCATGCAAGGGGGCAATTCCTCCGTATCAAGCTGCTAAGTCCCATCTAGAAAGCACAAAACAAGGAGGCGATTGACAGCTTGCTGCCTCCAGGTCAATAACCCCCACTTGAGAGCGTACCCCTGGGTTGCCCTGAATCTCATGCCTCAGCCCGAGGGAAGGGGTCAAGGACCAGTCACTGAGGGTGACCTTTAGGCCCAACCATTTTTCTGGACAACAGACTAGGAGGACCACTGCTTGGGATGGCCCCAAGGCCCTCCAAGACGCCTGCTGGTGGGGCTGACGCTCAAATCTCTGAAGGGAAGGGACACGTGGCAGCTCAGGGAACCTTAAGGGAAATTGGAATTTCTGGCTGGAACATCATGGCAGAGGAGCTGTGTATTAAGTAAGAGCTGTCCCCAAAAGTGCCTGAAGCAGCATCGCTGAAAGCCTAAAGGTAACAGTGACTCCGCCTAGGCTTCCGAACGCCATTGGCCTAAGCCTGGGCCACGGAAAACCAGCCTGTAACAAGGAACAAACCAAATCTGGAAGAACACTAGCCCTATAACGCCTCAAGTTTTAAATTTAGGAAATATTTTTTTTTTGGTTTTTATTCTTTACTTTCATAGTTATCAATATATGTGGCATTCAAAATATATTTTAAAAGCATAAAATTTTCAGTGTTTTTGAAATGTGACCAAATTGTCACTTTTATAATTTGGGTACCAGATACGTTTTCATTAAGAATTATGACAATTTTGTGCTTGGCGTTATAGGGCTAGAGCAGCTTGTTTGAAAAACCAGGAGAAAGGCAAAGGGAATGAAGGGGAAAAGGGAAACTTTTGGCTCCCAGGACCAGGCAGGGCTAATTCCCCGGCCTCTTCACTCAGCTCCCTAGGCAGCGCCCTTCCACATGTTTGGACTGGTGGGTGCCATCTTGGCCATGGTCACAGACCCTGTTACCTCTCGGCTACAATGGCGACTGTGTAGGATCTCTGGGAAAAGCTGAAACAGCTTTGACAAGAGTGAAGCCATTTGGGGCTGACAGAAGCCACCATGAAAAGAAAATAAAGTAGCTAGGAAGTGTAAGTCAACTAGCTGATATTGGGGAGGTAGGCTGTGCAGACGTCGCCCAAGGGAATGTCACGAAGGAAATGGATGTTCAGAAGGCTGGCGAGAACGACCAGAGCAGTTTTGGTTCAACTAAGAATGGCTAACCCTAATACCCCGCTTCTCACTCGCCTAGTCCTGAGGAAGTATCCATGTACCTACTATACAAAACAGTGACATTGGAAAAATCAGTGCCTTGAAAACCCCAGGAGAGGTGGACGAGCCACCACTAGAGAGGACGGGCCTAGTCCTCGCCTAGAAAAATCAAAGCTACAGACAATAATGCTTGAAGCTGAATAAAGGTGTCCAGGCGCTGTTTCACTTGACCCCAAAGAGCCCATGCTCACTCTCCATGAAGGGAGCCAGCCAGTAAATTTCTAGGTGGACAAAGGGGTCACCTTCTTGGTTTCAGAAAAGACTACAGGTGCCTTGTCAAAAGGAAAGGCTTTCATTACAGGGGCCCCAGGGCAGACCCAAGCACACCCATGGACAACGGCCAGAATAACAGATTTAGCACAAGAGACAGTTACACGCTCCTTCCTGGTAATGCCTCAATGCCCCTTTCCCCTAATTGATCGTGACTTATTATGAAAAATGGCAGCCATAATTACTTTCTCATCTGCTACAACCACCTTAACCCTTGAACTTGAAAAGCCAAAAGTTTTGCTCACCGCTCCAATGTCAGAGTGATATGTGTTTTATCAAGGAGCAGAAGAGACCTCCTCAAAGGAACTTCTTGATAAATGGCTAAAAGATATTCCTTTTGTTTGGGCAGAGAACAACCTGCCAGACCTTTCTGAACTTCAGGTGCCTGGGGTCGTACAACTTCTGAGCTCAGCTACACTGGTGTGTCAAGCTAACCCTACTCCCTGGATAGCAAAGGTGGGTATTTCTGTTCCCATTTGCAGACTAAAAAGGACAGGCATTTTGGTCTTCTGCAAGTCCACATGGAATGCTCCCCTGCTGCCAATGCAGAAGCCGGGAACTGAGGACTTCCAACCGGTGCAGGATCTCAGAGAGGTAAATGAGAGGACAGAAACTGGCCACCCCACGTACCAAACCCCGAGACCCTCCTGAGTACTATCCTGTCAAACTGAATTTGTTATACTGTTTTGGACTTAAAGGATGCTTTGTTCTCCATACCCGTGTCCCCTGCACATCAACCCAGTGAAGACTTACAGGAACACAAGGAGGAACACCCCCAAACCACCTTGCTCCAGTATGCAGATGACCTCCTCCTGGCCTCCAAAACCCTGGAGGAATGCCAACGGGCTACCAAGGACCTGCTAATAGTCCTTGGCCCATTGGGGTACAGGGTATCTGCAAGAAAGGCTCAACTGTGTGTCCATAAAGCTGTATACCTAGGCTACCAACTGGAGGAGGGAAAACGGACTTTGTCCCCCAGCCGCACGGAGGCGATCCCCAAAATCCCAGTCCCTGAGACTAAGAGGCAGGTGCAAGAGTTTCTAGGAGCTGTGGGGTACTGTCCATTGTGGAATTTGGGATTTTCAAAAATAACAAAACCCCTATATGCAAGTACTGGGGAAAGGAAAAAGAACTTCAATGGACTGAAGTAGAACAACAAGCGTTTGAATCCTTTAAAAAGTCGCTCATATGGGCAACCTCTCTTGCCCTACTAGACATAGTAAAGCCCTTCCAATTGTCTATGTGAGGCCAGAGGCACAGCAAAAGAAGTGCTAACTGAGAACTTGCGGCCATGGAAGAGACCTGCGGCCTATCTTTCAAAGAAACTGGACTCTGTAGCTGCAGGATGGCCGAGCTGCATGCGAGCTGAGGCTGCCATGGCCATCCTAGTCATAGAAGCTAGGAAGCTTACACTGGGACAGGATATTGCTGTGGTAGGGGGACCTATGGTTGAACCACTCCTAACCAGTCCCCCGGACCGGTGGATCTCGAATGCCAGGACTATACCACAAATCCCCAAGGTAGTGGCTGTGGCCATGCCATCCCCAGTGGTACAGCCACAACCTACATACTCAGAAAATGATCTAAAGATAAGCCAAGAGCTGGCCTGCCAAAAAGACTGGGAGCATCCAGGGTGGCTGCTCCATCCTGATGGAAGAAGATTCATGCCAGAAGCTCTGGGAGAGATCTGATTCAAGGACTACATGAAGGTATGCATTTGGGATCCTCTCTAAACTGTCTCAGTTGCTTCTCAGGCACTTTTACAAACCCAGGCTTGGACACTGGGTGGCAGATGTCACCCACCGTTGATTGCACTGTGCTCGGGTAAACAACCCCAGAAAGAAAAGGAGCAACCCCAACCACGAGCTCGAGGTAGTAGTCCTGGAGAATTCTGGGAGGTGGACTTTATGGACATCAAACTTAGAAAGTATGGCTACCGATATTTGCTGGTGTTCGTAGACGCCTGTTCTGGATGGGTGGAAGCCTTCCCAACAAAGAAGGAAACTGCTGCCACTGTGTGTAAATTATTAGTAACTAAAATTGTCCCTAGATTTGGCCTTCCCATCACCTTGGGGTCCAACAATGGCCCAACATTTATTGCTCAAATTACTAAAGTCTTAGCAATGCTTCTAAATATTAACTGGAAGCTCTTCAGGGCAAGTAGAAAAAATAAACAGAACCCTAAAGGAATTGTTCGTTGAGTTGCATTTAGGACCTGGCGAGAACTGGGTTGATCCTTACTTTACCTTTTGCCCTACTTCAAGTCCGATGCAATCCCTATGTGAAAAGCATGACCCCATTTGAATTTATGTTTGGCAGACCTTCCCCAAATCCTCCCAAGATTGAAGGAAGTAGAAATAATGGAAGTCACTAATCATTCCCTCATCGAGTGCCTGCAGGCTGTGCAACAGGTGAGAGACAAATCATATGCTCTGACACCTTCATTTTGGGCCTAACCAAGGGAAAGGGAACAGGCAGCCAACAACGTGCAACCAGGAAACTGGACATGGGTAAAGAAGCACCAACCTGACACCTTAGAACCTAGGTGGACTGGCCCATACCAGGTGATACTTACAACACCAACTGCTGTTAAAATAGTGGGGAGGGGGCCGTGGATTCATCAGTCATAAGTAAAAAAAAAAAAAAGCCCTCCCCGAGCATATCCTGAAAAGATGGACACCCAGAAAGACAGAAAATCCCTCAAAATTAAGGCTTTACAGAATTAATTGTTTTTCTCCGAGTATTGCTGACAGCACCCACTGTTTCCCCCAAGCACAAACACATCTGTGGACTGCTATTCTAACCTCCAGCAGTGAATATGTAACCTCTTATACTGGGTATGACCCCCTGTTTTCATTTTGATTGGTTTGATTTGATAGGAAAAAAAATGGCATTCTGGATCCTTTAAAGGTAAAGGGCACAATGGGACCTATACTGGAATCCCGTCCTATGGGTGCGGAATACCCTCTATAGAAAGAAGGCTCCAAACAAACCATTTCTATATATGCCCGGCTCATGGACTCCCTAACTGCCAAGGGGAGGGACATTACCATTGTGCAGCTTGGGGTTGTGAAACTATCATTTTCAGGGTGGAAACTTGTTAAAGATGACCCTATTATTTTTACAAGAATGAGACTCAAGTCGGAAGGGTTTGATCCCACCACGTGTATGGTTTCCAAATGTAACCCAATAAGAATTGGATTCAAGCGTTATTGGGTTCACCGGGAAAACATGGGGAATTCAACATTATGTAAATGATAGAGATCCCGGGAAAACCTTTTCTATCCAGCAAAGTAAAATATGGCAACCTGCCATCCGTACAAAGGCCCAAACCTCGGGATAAATCCTGAAGAGCCACAGCTGGGTGTCATTAAGATTCCTTTGCCGCACCCTCCAGACTCTCCAGTAACTTTCCCGTTCACTGCCAGCCCAACTCACAGGGCCCTTCTCATTCAAGAGCCACCTCAAGGTTCTGTGTTTGATTCTCGGGATGCTGTATTCCAATGTATGAACTCAAATCCTCACCTCACAGCTGATTGTTGGCTTTGTCTGAACCCTGCTTCCCCTTACTATGTAGGCACAGGTACAAATAGCACTATTGGTACAGAGTGTAATCCAATTAGAAATGTTAGTAAAAAGGATTACACAAAGCAGCAGTCTATAGGTGATGTTAGTATGGACTCAAGTCTAAGCTCACTTTAAAAGATTTGCAAGGGCAAGGACTGTGTTTTTATTCATCTAAGTATCCCTTTAATATATCAAGATATCGAGATTTTTGCCTTCAAGCTGTTCCCATTGAACCAAATGTTGATCCTCATTTGTTATCTGCTCCAATGAGTACTTGCTTTACTTGTTCCACAGGACGAACACCCTGTCTCTTTTCCCCAGTATTAGTAGCGGACCTGGGTTTTTGTGTGCTAGTGCATGTTAGTCCTCAAGTGTACCTGTGTTCTGGTGAAGGAGGTGTAGGGATAACTTTGGAATTTCAGGATGAGTTAAAAGAGCCCCAGTATTGGTCCCACTGGTAACAGGGCTTGGGATTATGGGATTAGCTGCAGTCGGGTCAGTTGCTTTAATACAAGGAAACTTAAACTATCAGACTCCTAGTCAGCAAAATGCTTTAGATCTACAGGAATTTAAAAAAAAAACCTGTCTCCCATTTAGAAAGATCCCTAGACTCCCTTGTAGCAGTTGTGTTGCAAAACCACCGAGGGCTTGACTTGCTCTTTTGGAAACAAGGAATGCTGTGCACAGCATTGGGAGAAACTAATTCTATGCAAAGCATTCGGGAATCAATAAAGATAGATGATCCCTGGTTAGGAAAAGATTAGAACAAAGAGTCAAGAAAAGAAATGGAGGAACCAATTGGTTTGAAAAGCTACTTAATTGGTCAGCCTGGCTAACTACCCTATGAACGGCCCTAGCCGGCCCCTAATCCTCCTCCTGCTAAGCCTCACATTTGGCTCAGTAATAACCAATAAGCTAGTGGCATTCCTTACACAGAAAGTACAAGCCACAAAACTCTTAGTGCTGAGCCCACCATACACTGGGCTGGCTACCGCAGATTCAATGATTTGAACTTGGCTAAGAACAGGAGGGAATGTAGCAGCTCTGGGCAAAGCTTAAATAGCCTTGACAAGAGAAGTCATTTTGAGCTGACAGAAGCCATTATGAACGGTAAATAAACTAGCTATGAACTGCCAATGAACTAGCTGATACTGGGGAGTTAGGCTGTGCAGACGTAGCCCAAGGGAACGTACAGAAGGAAATGGATGTTCAGAAGGCTTGCGAGAATGACCAGAGCAGTTTTGGTTCAACTCAGAATGGCTAACCACAATACCCCGCTTCTGAGCTCTGCCTGATTGCACACCTGCACATTGCAAAAGTATAAAAACCTTTGGAAAATTAGACTGGGGGGCCGCTCAGTCTCCCCTCAAGAGAGTTGATGGTCCCTGCGCAGGAAATGAAACTTATTCTGCTGAACTTTCCGGCAGTCTGGGAATGGAGTGTAGCTACAACAGACACAGGTGGCGCCATTCTGCCTGAGAGTGGAGTCACGTGGCTGGGAAAATGGAGGCCGCAGGTTGCGGCCTAGCCGAAAGCCAGCCTGGAGCCGGCCACCCAGCCAGAGTCCTGCCCAAACCAACAGGGTGGACGCAGGCGCCCCCAGGCCTGCTGCTTGCCGGAGCCGCGGCACAACACTGTGTCCCAGTCTTGGCACAACAGACTCCATTTTGAGTCCTGCACCTCCATCTTAGCTCTCAAGGCTGAACCCTAACCGACCTCCCCTCCCCTGCTCAACCCCAAATTCCTGGAACCAGCTCGTCCCAAAGCCAGAATGTTTTCTGAAGATAATGGTCACTCCATCCTTCCTTGACATATAGATAAGATTAACGACCTTCTCCCTTCTGAAGCGCCTGTGTGTGTAGAACCTCACCAGCTATGATCCTTCCCAGCTGTGCCTGCCAACAGTGGGCATAAAAACGCCGCCAGGATTCTTTCCCCTGGCGCAGCTTCAATAGCTCAATATCCTGAGTTGCTGAACCCGCCCGCAAACTTCTCAATAAAGCCTGCTTCTAAAACTTCGTTAATTGGGTCTTTCATTCTGTTTTCACATCCAAATAGACCTTGTGTTTTGGTGCCAAAAACCCGGGATAGGTGTGTGGCTCCCCACTTCTTTTGGGGTCCCCTAAGAGCCACCCAAATCTCCAGGACCTTTAGGCACGGCGCTTGCCTACGTTCAAAATCAGTCTATGGCTGCCCTGATGAGTCTCTCCCTCTCACTCAGACCTTGTGAAAGAAAATACTTGTTTTTCTCTCCCAAGTTGCCTGGCCCCAGTCCCAGCTTAACAACCACGCACATTGGCTTCCAACGGGCATTTTTGATTTCAACGTTCTACAGGACCTGGACAATTTCTGCAGGAGGACTGGTAAGGATTCTGAAGTCCCCTATGTGCAGGCTTTTTGGGACTTGCGTTCCCGCCCTGACCTCTGTAGCCATTGTTCCGCCCGCCAAATACGGTTAGCTCTATCTCCTCAGCAGAAAGAACCTGCCATTCAAACCCCAGAAGATCCAGCCAAGCTCCTCAGTGCGCCTCTTCCGCTGCTCTATCAGTCTACCCCGCCCGCTGCGCCACCCCATCGCTCTCTCCTGTCCTCACCGCTTGCCTTTCATACCCGCTCCCACAACCCTCCAGCTGCCCTTTGTCCATTAAGAGAGGTTGCAGGTGTATAGGGACTCATTCAAGTCCACGTCCCTTTTTCCTTAAAGGACCTGTCGCAGATAGAGACCCGCCTGGGCTCTTTCTCAGCAGAGCCCTCTAAGTTTATTAAAGAATTTACCTACATTTCCCAAACGTATGATTTAACCTGGCATGGCATCCAAATGATCCTTGCTTCTACCCTTACTGCCGAGGAACGTACACAGAAAAAAACCACGCTATCGACCCTAATGTCCCCTTGGGGGCGCATGCCATCCCAATAGAGGACCCCAGTTGGAGTTACCAGCCCGGCCGGGCGTCTGATCTTCCTTATAGAAACCTCATGCTCAGGTACCTCATTAGAGGTCTGGAAACAGTCTCCAACAAGGTTGTCAACTATGACAAACTGAGAGAAGTTACTGCTCTTTTTCTTAACCACCTCCAGGAGGCACTCACAAAGTACACTCGTTTAGACCCAGGGTCTAAAAAGTGGGGCCTCTATTTTGGCCTCTCACTTCACCTTCCAGTCAGCCCCTGACATCAGAAAGAAAAGCTAAAGAAAGCTGAGGAGGGCCCTGAAA
Organism: Tenrec ecaudatus; assembly: GCF_050624435.1. Taxonomy (NCBI): domain Eukaryota; kingdom Metazoa; phylum Chordata; class Mammalia; order Afrosoricida; family Tenrecidae; genus Tenrec; species Tenrec ecaudatus. The sequence goes on along the minus strand of NW_027457553.1, from coordinate 5,294,488 downwards.
CCCCTATACAGGATCTGGTAAAAATGGCATTTAAAGTTTTCAACGCTTGGGAGGAGCCAGCTGAGGCCACTTGCCAGGTGAGGGTCCAACAGATGGTTAGCCTCCATTCCCAAGCCCTGGTAGCAGCCCTAAGGCCGGCAGGCAATCCCGTCCATCGCCACGCTCCCCAGGGGAGCCGGCACCTACCGCCAGGAGCCTGCTTCAAATGTGGCCGGGTCGGCCACTGGGCAAAAGTTTGCCCCAATCCCAAGCCTCCTACCAAGCCCTGCCCGCAGTGCAAACAGCCAGGCCACTGGAAGTCAAACTGCCCGACCCTGGCTCTGCCACCGGCTCTGCAAAGCCGAGGTGCCGAGATCCTGGAAACTCCAGACACATAGCTGCAAGGTATGGAGCTGCTGGGGTTCATGGACTGAAGAGGCCCTGGCTCCTCGACTCCGGTAACCCTCGCCGAGCCCAGGGTTGTGCTCCAGGTAGCGGACTACCTTCTCCATTTCGCCCTCTCACTCAGGCCCTACTTCCCCTTCCCTGGTCTCGGTTATGGGAATAGACAGGCCCCCCTCCCACTCTGCAGATCCTGTTACTGACTTAGCCCAACAACTTTCCCGCTCCTACCTCAGTATGCTTTTTACCTCCCACTTACACTCCAACTTACACTGAACAGGAAAACACCCAGTATTGCTCCCTTCCTCAACAAAAATGGTGGGTACACAAATAGAACTTACTCATTCTCCCAAAGTTACAACAGGAAACAATCATCACCAATATTCACAATTCTCCACACATCGGGCCAAAAGCTCTCTACACGTTTCTAACCCCATATTTCACCCCACTGGACTATGGAGTACTATCAACACAGTACATGCAAAATGCAACATCGGTGCCCTCTCCAATAGCCAGAAAGCTCAACAACCTCATAAACAGCTCCACCAGATGTAAGGGCACCTACTGGGACAGGACTGGCAGATAAACGTTACCCACATGCCAAAGCATAAGCGGTTTAAATATCTCCTCACTATGGTGAACACATTTTCAGGATGGATCAAAGTCTTTCCCACCTCCTCTGAGAGTGCAAGCATAGTCGCCACTCACCTTCTTCAAGACTTCATTACTCGTTTTGGCCAGCCTGCTTCAATTCAGTCGGACAATGGTCCAGACTTCATATCTATGGTGCAGCAGGCAGTTTGCGCCTCACTGGGCATCTGCTGGAAACTCCACGCAGCCTACACCCCCAGTCTTCTGGTAAGGTTGAACGAGCTAACAGTCTCATAAAACAACAGCTCACCAAACTCTCCCTAGAACTGCAACTTTCTTGGCCTCAACTATTACCCTTTGCTCTTATACTCGCCTTGGTGCAGCCCCTCAGGAGCCGTCCGGCCTCAGTCCTTTCAAAATACTCTACAGACAACCTTTCCTTTTCTCGCCTCTTCCTGCAACCGATTGCCCTCTGCTAGCTTTTTACCTTCCATACTTGTGCTTGCTCCACAACCTTCTTAGACAACACGCCAACTCTGCCATCCCTGAACCCTCTCTGACCTCTGCTGATCACCAAAAACCAGTGCATCCTGGAGATGCTGTGTTAATTAAATCCCTTGCACCCAAACCCTTAGCACCCCGGTGGAAAGGCCCTTACACTGTCCCTTACCACTCCCTCAGCAATCAAGGTTCTTAGACTAGATTCCTGGGTACATTTGTCCCGAGTCCAGATGGCAGTAAACTCTGACCATGGCTCCCAGTGGTCTGCTCAGTCTACTGGTCCTATGTCTCTCTGCCTCACTCACCTCACCAAGCCAGCCAGCTAAACGTAGTATAATTTCCCCTTTTGCCTGGCGATTTTACTTGACTGAAAACTATACCAATTACGCCTGCACTAAGTGTTATGATTATTTGCTGGCCACCGCTAACTGCCCACCCACAGGGGGCAGAGCACCCATATACTTAAATTTCACTGATTTTAAAACGCTTCCTGTATGACCAGAAGGCAACTACCCAATGTGAAAAAAAGTGAATGCAGAAAAACGTAGGGTGTCCTTGGTCTTCCTGCCAGATACATTACTTTTCCCTTCGTCCCCAGGGATGATTCTACTACCATCAATCTAAATACACTCTCACAATCCCAGACCCCTGGGATAGCCGGTGGACGTCTCCGGTTCCAGGAGCCTAGTGCACCACTCGCCAAGAGAAATTTCTGGACGCCAAACTGTATGTATGGAGGTCGCTACTCCAGGTCCAATCCACCATCCACCGTAATATTCAGATCCAAGACCTTCAACTCACTAACTAAATTTCTAAACCTTCTGAGTCTCCCTTCTCCTGGCTCACCCTGCTACAGCAGGGACTGGCCATCGCCACTTTGCTGGACTAGGCAACCTCTCCACCTGCTTCATGTGTGCGGCCCTAGAACGCCCTCCTCTGGTAGCAGTACCAGGTCCTGCCCTGTCATTTTCATCCAACGTAAAGACCACAAAAGCCATAACCATCCCCAACGTCCCTCTGTACATCCAACCGGAAAACACTCAAGTGCCCTTTTGCTACTCCAATCCATCGACACAGACATGTAATGTCACTCAAATCCCCTCCAAACCACTAACAGGGCCAGAAAAAAATTTCTTTTGGTGCAACCATACACTCACTATGCATATAAACATCAGTTCTACCTCTACCCATCACTCTGGTTCCGCAGCTCCCTATATACACTCCGGCTGAGTTCCAGGACAAATACATCCAAGTATACAGTCGTCAAACTAAAAGAGCAGTTTTTCTCCCGATAGCAGTGAGAATCTCCTTCGCCTCAGCAGCAATTGCAGTAGGACTCAGCGGCGGAGCCCTTGGACACTATCATCACAGCAGACAAGTTTACCGCATGCTTCCAGCTGGCAGTCGATGCCTCTGCCAAGTCTCTAGCCTCCCTGCAAAGACAAATAACCTCTGTTGCCCAAGTTGCCTTGCAGAACCACCGCGCTTTACACCTCATCACGGCTGAAAAAGGAGGAACCTGCCTCTTCCTCCAGGAGGAAGGCTGTTATTATATCAATAAACTGGGGATTGTGGAAACTAGAGTCCAGATCCTCAACAAGCTAAACCGAGAGCTGCAAAACAACAGATTCAGAACAGATGGATCTTCCTCCTGGTGGAACTCTTCTCTGTACTCCTTCCTAGCCCCCATACTAGGACCCATAATTTTAGTTATAATTTTGCTCTTAATTGCTCCTTGTCTCATCCAGCTCCGGCAAAGTCGACTCCGCGAAATTACCCGTATAGCAGTTCACCAGCAATACCAACCTCTCCACCCTGTGCTAGGCCGCAACTGTCAGTACTCTGCCTGAAAAGCCCCTCCCCTTGCTTTTTACCCACTACCCACAGGAAGCAGTTACAGAAATGGTTACATCCCTTTTCCCTATAGGGCACAGTCTAAAATGTCCGGTCTTGGCACAACAGACTCCATTTTGAGTCCTGCACCTCCATCTTAGCTCTCAAGGCTGACCCCTAACCGACCTCCCCTCCCCTGCTCAACCCCAAATTCCTGGAACCAGCTCGTCCCAAAGCCAGAATGTTTTCTGAAGATATGGTCACTCCACGCGTCCCTGACATATAGGTAAGATTAACAACCTTCTCCCTTCTGAAGCACCTGTGTGCGCAGATCCTCGCCAGCTTTGATCCTCCCCAGCTGTGCCCGCCAGCAGTGGGCATAAAAACGCTGCCAGGATTTTTTCCCCCTGCGCGGCTTCAATAGCTCAATACCCTGAGTTGCTGAACCCGCCCGCAAGCTTCTCAATAAGGCCTGCTTCTAAAACTTCGTTAATTGCATCTTTGATTCCATTTTCACGTCCAAATAAACCTTATACACTGAGCCTCGAGAAGGCTTTGGGAGTCAAAATCCTCCCAGCCTCCAGGCAGCAGCCTCCCAGCCGCCTCACAAATGCAGCCCGGGAAGGCAGGCGAGTTCCCGGGAAAGCAGGCACGTCAAGTCCCGCACACCAGCAAGAAACGGCACAAAGACGGACACCAGCAAGAAATGGCGCAAAGACGGACACCAGCAAGAAACGGCGCAAAGACGGACACCAGCAAGAAACGGCGCAAAGATGGACACCGTGAATTCAACCCAACAATTCTCCCGAGGGTGGTGAGGTAAAAAGAGCCCAGAGGGGCCCCCAATCCGTGAGACCAACATGGGAGAGCCCACTCCTGGGGCCGGCTTACCTCATAGCTCCGAATCACACAGCTCCACTTCTTTTCGACCTCTCCGGGGACAGGTGTGCCTTGGTCCTTGGCTCCACGCGAAAAACAGCTCACGCCGAGGCCTGGTTTGGGATCCCCGTGAGTTTTATGAGCGGTTAGGGAGGCGTGGTCGATGACGTGGGTCGACCCCATTGGCTTAATTGTTGAATTGAATTCACCTGGCCTAGGTGAGCCAATGCAGGTACAGCGCCCACCCAGGCACAGCTCCCCCTCCTGGCTGGAAACCTGAACTTCTGAGCATGCAGTGAGCCACTGCTTCATGAGCCGGTAGCTTGGACCTCTGAGCATGTGTAATAGGCCTGCCAATCCCTATGCTAGCTCCCTAACAGGTTTTCCAGCCAAAGGTCTGCCTTCTGGAGCTGTTCTACAGAAAGCACTTAGTTCCTGACCCCTACGCATTCGGGGTAATGGATGCCCTCGCTTCCGTGCTTGCTTCTATGTCATTCTGGAATGGTCCTTGTTTCACAGGTCGGCGAGGTCAGGAATTCTGGGCTGGTTGGCTACCAAGCACAAAATAAATAGCCAACAGATTGAAATCTCAACCCCTATATTGGTTTATTATCGACCACACAAACTTGTCTTCTGGAACTTCCCTCCTAAATTTCTGAACCCTTGAATTCCTTGACACATGTACTTGGAAAGCAAGGATTCCAAACTCTGATCACCATATCTGACTGCTCCCCCAGTCCCTCTGCACTGTCAACCAGCAAAGTCGGGCCTCTCCATTTCTCAGAAGCTGCAGATTGTTACGTGACATCACCCTGTGTTTAAATGTTAGTGATTATGCCATTTAAAAAACAAATGTGTGAGCCAACTGGGGGCAAACAAGACTCGTTTCAAACACCAGCTCTGTCTCCTCTAAGGGCCCGTGTACAACTGCGACAACACAACAGTGGGTCCTGCTGGGTCTCCATTAGCATCTGGGAGGAAGGTTATTTATTACAGGGAATCCTACCTTTGTCCCTTGGTGTTAATTGCAGACTCACTGGGTGACGGATTCACTTTGTCAAACTCCGTTTGGTATTGCTCCATCCCTCCATTATTCTCCCTAATGACAAAAATAATTAACACATTCATATAAAAGCACAGGATGAGGATAGCTTTAATTTATGCATCTAGTTCAGGGTCATCCCTCTTATCAATATATGACAATCTAATGAGGCTTCATTAAAAAGTAGCAGTGAAGCAATTTAGGAAACTGAGGTATTGTCACGAGTCCTGGTTGTGACAGCATGTTTTGTGCACCATGGAAGATAACAGATTTGTCTTCTGTGGTATCTCATATCCATCATCCCCAAACTACCTGCTCTTAGGGGTAGAGAGAGGGAGCTTGTCTTTGAAAAAAGTGCCTGGGTTTGGTAGCTGCTCACAGGATGGCAGGTGTAATGTATTATGAGAACTTAACAAGGCTCTGAGAAGATGGCTATTGGAAGGTCTGGCTGGAGGGCAAGGTCATGGCCCTGAAGGATTCAGGATCCAGAAGTCAAGTCAGAACTGGATGCCAGAGACTTTCTCAATCCAGCCGTCTTTGCCCCTCCCCTAAGGCCAATACATTTCTAAGGGTTATGGATTCTACTTCAGAATCTTTCTCAAACCCAGGGCCCTCTTCACCATTATTGTCTAGACCTGGTCACCTCTTGCCTTATAAATAAAAATATGGGTTTATTGTAAGTCTGGGTCTGTTAGGTTTCTCGGGTGGGAAATGTCTCGGTCCTTGGCTACACACTGGAAAGAAATTCACACCAAAGCCTGGTTGGTAATCCGAGTGGGTTTATATACATGAGAGAAGAAGGTTCCGGCGTTACACTAAACTGCACCCTTATGACACTGCACACTCAGCCCTGCTGAGTGGAAGGCAGAGAAGCAGCTGAAGGGAAGGGGCGGCGGTCTCCAGATTCCAGCCTTTTAAGGGTTTTCAGCTGGGAGGCGTCAATTAAGCTCTCCTGGCTTGGGCTTAGCCCGCATTGGCTTCCAACCTCCTGTAGGGGGCCCCCTAAGCATGGAGAGGAACAACCCCTTGTCTTGCTACCTAACCGGTCTACATTCCTGCATGGCTACATTGAGATGGAACTAGCCCCTTTAGAGAGCCTGAGGGGTTCACCAGGAGACACGGGCCCCAGTGTTCCCTGTGACCACCTTCAACCTTAAACTACTGTTGGAGTTTATATTACCTGTGTGGGTCTGTGGGCATGGGACGTTTCCATGCCAGAGACCTGAAGTTACACAAATAGGCATCCAGAACAGAACTCATACAGGCTCTAATAAGATGCTCAGGTGCTTCTCGCTAGGATGAGAATTTAACGAAGTGTGTGAGCAGTTCAGATCTTGTAAGGGAGAACAGGTCAGTAGGGTATCCAGAGAAGAGAGCAAAGGTCAGGGGAAAGGGAGGGGGCCCACAGACATCTGTGCTCTGTGTTTGGCCACAAGACAAGAAACCGGTCTCCTTGCAAAAGACAGCAGAACAGCAAGTCCCTCAGAACTACGACATATTTAAACATGACCTATACAACACTCGGCTCTGGGAGGCGCCTTGGAAAACCATAAAAGCCCTAAAAGAGGGGCAAGGAGGAAGCCCAAGTCTTTGATTTTCCCTGCTGTGCTTTCAGTGTTGAAATGTCTGTGCACGGAGCCTTTGAAATTTCAGAATCAGAGAGTGGATTCACAAGCCAAGCTCCTGCTTTATTCTTCGATGCATTTGGGCCCAGCTTCTCCTTGGTGAGATATGTAACAGAAATTCTGGACTTAGGAGCCACTTGGTCCTTGGACACTAGGAGATTTCAGTGGAATCTGAAACAGGGCTCTAACCACCAGCTGGACTGGCTTAGGAAGCCCAAGTATTCATTCTCCCAAACACCAACCTCCCGTTGCTCTTCATCTGCCTGCACCTTGTTCAGCTTTAGTTGTCCGTGGAAGCGTTTGGCACCCATCTGATGCTTCGGAACCCAGAAAGGAGGAAAGGTAAAACTGGGATTCAAATGAAACAGACTTAAGCAGGACCATAGCCAAGATGTGCCCAGGGCTCCTCGCAGCATTTGTCACCTTCATTTCCCTCTTCGGACTCAGACGTGGCAAGGTTCAGAAACAAGCTTTACCAGAAAGAACAGCTGTGAACCCAGCCTGCTTCCAAGTGAGAAAAAGCCCTTTACACATGAGTTCCTGAGGTCAGCCCAGCCCTGTGCGTCCCCACCCCTCCCAGAGTCCCTGGCTCTCTGGCGAAGCATTAAAGCAAGTGGAAGCAGAGATTTGCTCAGAATACAAAAATCGTTTTTCACAATAGCACGGCACGTTCTGGATGGCAATCACGGCTGCACAAACCATATCCGTCCTCCAGCCATAATGTTGGCGCCTCAGTGACCATGCACATACATTGTGTGGCGAGACTCAGAGCCTATTCCATTTGTGGTCAATTGTTTCCTCCCTCTCCATACTTTGCACTTAGGAGACATGCTCTCTGGAGGTGGTTGAGGCTTGTCTTGTCACCAATAATCATCTCCTACACCTTCCTTTACAGTCACTAATTTGATGTGCTCACTCAAAGAAATGCCAATAATATGAGGTTTCAGAGGAGAGCTCCTAGAGCTCCCCCAGACAACAAGGAGGCCGAGTGTCACCGTCATTATCCTGAGCTGGGAGGGGGCACTAGTGTTCTGGAAGCTGGGGATCCGTCACTGCCTGCCCACCGCACAGACAGAGCAGGTGCTGGTTATAATTGCTTCTAGACGTCCTGCCATGCTGAGTTGAAAGTCAAACCCGTAAACGCTGCCCGACTACAATAACACTGGAGTACACAGACATTTCTGCATCATTGCTGGGTGAAAATATACTGAGTGGAGTTGGATGAGATGGCAGCAAGTGCCTAAGGAGGGGATGCTGTGGGAATACCAACAAGATGACTGTCAGTCGCCGTTTCCTCCTCTCTTCTGCTTTCCCCCCCCCTTTCTTTCAGGCCCAAAAGACATGACAAATATGTAAGGAAACAAATTTGTTCATTTTTAGAGGAGTCTCCCACCCCACCCCACCCCACCCCCATCCAACTCTGGCCTCCTTTGAGCAAGCCAGTAGAACTTTTTTTTTTTTAAACCTGGCTTCTACTATGGCAATTTCCGGAGTTGCTATGTGGCTGTGTTTAAAAGTCGCCTTTGGGATCCAGAGCACAATCCTTGTCACAAAGGCATTCTCCCAGTCCCAAATAGCAATGCGACCTCCTTTCAGAAGGTTGTTCTTGTTTCTGTAGACCCAGAAAGGAGTTCAAGCTGTTGATCTTGACCGTGGTTGTCGTCAGCCTCTCATGGGCACCTCATGGGAAGCGGAGCAAACTATGCCAGTCTGTGCTATCACCAGGGCTGGGAAGGGAAGCCAACCGTGGAGGGCCATAGGTCGATGTGTGGATGGAGATAATCAGGTCTTTCCTCCTTATTCTATTTCAGTCTGGAAACATCACTGAAGCCTGCTCAGTGTCATAGCAACACACAAACTTTCACTGACAGTCTGGGGCACATTGGCTGCAAATTGAACCCGGGTCTTCCCGGTGAAAGACGATGAGAGATCTACCACTGCAGCACCGTGGCCCTCACCTCAAACCAGGGCAGTCATTTCCCACAGATCTACCAGAGTTCAAACCAGACCACAATGCAGGATGACTGAGATTGCCACCAGAATCTGATACTGATGCAGAAAAAAACCTAACTACCATTTTATTGACTCCCACTCATACCGGCCCAATAGGACAAAGAACTGCCCCTTTGGGGTTTTGAGACTTTAAATCCTTACAGTAGCGGTTCTCAACCTGTGGGTCGCGACCCCTCTGGGGATCAAATAACCCTTTCACAGGGGTCAACCAATTCATAACAATAGCAAAATTACAGTTATGAAGTAGCAATGAAAATAATTTTATGGTTGCAGGTGACCACAACGTGAACTGTATTAAAGGGTGGTGGGGGCATTATGAAGGTTGAGAACCACTGCCTTACAGAAATAGACAACCTCATATTTCTCCCACGGACGGGCTAGTCAGTTCAAACCCCCGACCTTGCGATTAGCAGCTTAATGCACAGTCCACTACACCACCTGGGCTCCTAATGCTATAATAAGAGATACTATTGTTAGATCTCTCCTGGGAGAGATATACCTCAGGCCTTGGCTTCGTGCGAGAAAGAATTCAATTCGAAGCCTGGATTGTGATCCAAGTGGGTTTTTTGAGAGAAGAAGTTTCAGGTTTACACAGGCACCTCGGGGCCCCTCACGGGGCACAGCCTACCTAGAATCTGCTGGAGAGAAAGTCACTCAGTGGGCTCTGGGATCCTGCCTTTTTTTCTTTTTTTAAAAATCGTTTTATTAGGGGCTCATACAACTCTTATCACAATCCATATATACATCAATTGTGTAAAGCACATTTGTACATTCATTGCCCTCATTATTCTCAAAACATTTGCTCTCCACTTAAGCCCCTGGCATCAAGTCCTCATTTTTCCCCTCCCTCCCCGCTCCCCCATTCCTCAAGAAACCTTGATAATTTGTGAGTGGTGATACTGAGAGGGTTGTGGGAGGGTGGATTGGAAAGAGGGAACTGATTACAAGTATCTACATGTGACCTCCTCTCTGGGGGACAGACAATAGAAAAGTGGGTGAAGGGAGACATCGGAGCGGTCAAGATCCTGCCTTTTCAATTCCTCCATAGGGAGGCATGGTTGACGGTCATGGTCAACCCCAATGGCTGGATTGAATTCACCTTGCCCAGATGGGCCAATCCAGGTGTAATGCCCACCTAGGTGTACCACCCCTTCCTGGCCGGAAGTTTGAACCTGAGCATATGTAATGGATGACCCAGTCCCTATGCTAAACCACCTAATAGTATTTGCAAGATGCCAAGCACCGTTCTAAGCTTTTTGTGTATAATAATTCAATTATTCCACTTAAGAAGCCTATGTGTGGACTCTATTTGGCCTCCTTTTACAGATGAAAAATCAGTGGCACAGGATGATAAAGTCATGAGCCTAGGACCACACAGTGAGGAAGTGGGAAGGAGAGATTTGGACCCAGGCTGCAGAGCCCATGCCTTGGGTGCCTACAGCTGCCATGTAGGACACAGAAAAGCATGGAGCAGACTCGGCGTAAGACATTAGGGAGTTGGGAGGACTGTAGCATGAATGTGTGTGCTATGACTTCATGAGAGTAGCTGCTACTCAGATCCAGAAGAGAATACAAGCCTTTTGCAAAAATTATTTTTGCCAAGAGAGGGTGGAAAACTGCATCTTGTGCGAAATCCCCCCAACCTGCACATGTGCATAGCTATTTCAGAAGGTTCCAAACAATGTGTGCTGTGTGGCAAACCAAACTGAGCTCAGGGGGAGCTGGTCTGTGGGTTATGTTAGCCAGAAAGTGAGCAGTTTGAACTCACCAGCCACCACTCCAAGGGAGAAAGAGGAGGCTTTCTGCTCCCATGGACTTACAGCCTTCGAAGAGGCAGGGAGCATTTCCATGCGTCCTATGATTAGGATCTCAGAGGGTGAGGGTGGAGTTGGTTGAGACCTGTCTTCAGGGCATTTCCCAGAAGGGCTTCCTGCAGTGGCTCTGCCTTCAGGAATGTCTGATGACCTTGAGGGCAGCAAAGTCCTAAACACACTCGGGCAGTGGTTCTCAACCTTCCTAATACAGGTCCTCTTGTTGTGGTGATGCCCCCCTCCCCCAACCATTAAATGATTTTCTTGCTACTTCATCACTGTAATTTTGCTACAGTTATGAATTGGGTGAGCCCTGTGAAAGGGTCATATGACTCCCAAAGGGGTCGCAACCCACAGGTTGAGAACCACTGCACTAAGTGTTCCCCTCCCAGACAGCCCTACCAGTGTCTGGTGTGCATAGTTCTGTGAGGTGAGAGAAATGGACTTAGTGTCTGCTTCTGGTGACAGTTGATGTGGGTGGGCTTTCTCCCTATGTCAAATCCCTCTCAAGCCATTTGTCCCCACAACAGAGGGAGCCATGCACAAAAAAGCAAGAAGAGGATGCAGCACAGCAGGACAGCAAGCAGAACAAAGATTGAATAAGCACAATTCACTTCAATCATGAATCGGGTGCCCTTGAGATGTGAGGAAGACCCCAGTCTAGTGACATTAGATCAGGTTTAGGGATTGAGTGAAGCGACCCCTCTTGGCTCCCCTCAGCCCCTATTTTCTTTCCCATTGACCCTGACCCTTGCATCGTGATTGGTCCTTATTCCAGCACGATGGTTGGTTTCATAACCACGGCATATGGGAATGTGTTAGTCGATAGGTTATACAGGCACTGCCTCTGGAATGGGTAAGTGAGGAGGCGATTTGGGCTCTCTCATGCAGACCTCTAGTTGTCCTTGACATGCCTGGTAGAATGGATCATGTGAAGTGATTTGAGATTGGCTTTGAGATCTGATAGGTCATGCAGACTTCTAGCTGTTCCTGGCAGTACCCTATTTTAAGGAAACAGAATGTTTGGCGTTTAAGTCGTATTTGAGCTTAAATTTTGAGCAATAGGCTGTGGCTCACAGTGAGAGTCTATGTGGAGACCCTACATCCATTTTGAGGGGCCACAGATTCAGCCACCATTGAGTTCTTTCTTACTGCTGACTGGCAGTGGAAAGCTTGTCCCTCAGGCAGTGTGCTTGCGTCCACTCCCCGGGCCAGACTCAACGATATACGGTAGTGTGCACATCCCAATGAAGGTCCCGCTCATGCTCTCACAGGCCCTCCTGAAACTCCATGAATTGATCTGTCTTCAGTCACAATTTTGTGACAAAGTTGTTTGTTTTCTATGTCTTATTTAAGTTTTCAGGAGCCCAGGTGGTAATGCTGGATAGTGTTGGACTATTAAGAGCAAGGTCGCTGGTTCAAAGCCACTAGTCATTCCACAGGAGAAAGATGAGGTTATTGCTTCCTGTAAAGGAAGCAACTTCAGGATCCCTACACAGAGTCACTATGAGTCAGAGTCAGCAGGACAGAATGGGTGTCATTTTATTTAAGTCACTGTGGCTGTGGGTCCTTCCGACACCATTGTGGCCTCATGCGGATGCTCTCCTTCATCCACAACAGCAGTTCGTGCCTTTTTCTTGTGTAAAACTTAGCAAAGGAGTTCCTAATAAAATATAGTTGGATTGGGAGTCTTTTCCCCCTCAAAACAAAGTAAATACAAAAATAGAAACGAGACTATGGTGCTAATAACCAGTTGGAGAGTTGAGAGAGCTGAACTCTCAATCCTGATAGAAACCCATTGTGACTGAGCACCTGCTCAAGGTCATCCACAGCCTATGAGGTTGAGCCTATGTGTTGGGGAGTAATTGTGTACATAAAGTTAACCATTTCTCTTTCTAAAGATTCTGTCTAAAGCTTACTTTAAATAATAAGTTTTCCCCTGGGCTAGGTAAAGTTCAGGGAGTTTAACCCCCTAGTATCCACCCCCTCTCAGCATTCATCATGTTAGGCCAGAGGAGGCAAATCACACCCACTACCCAGGGAGCACTGCTTCCAAAAGCACATTGCCTGTGCCGGGGCAGAAGGGAGGTACCCGGACCAGAAATGCTGACAGAGTGGAACCAGAGAGCTCAGCCCCCAGCTTCCCGAGGGAGCAGCTGTGATGGTTCACTTCTGGATGAATATGTTTAAGCAAAGGCCAAGGGCATGACTTGGGCAGCTCAAAAAGCAGATGTGCAGAGGTTGTTCACTGCATTCCAGAAGTTCACACACTCTCCGGAGGCTCCTTGGCTCAATGGCAGGAAGTCATTGGTGGCTTCCACCTTCAATCCCAAAAGGTCACTGCCGTCCAGTGGATTCCAACCACAGTGACACTGTATGGAGTTTTCAAGACTGTACATGTTCATGGGAGCCAGCAGTCTCATTGTCCCCCTTGGGACAGGGAGCTAGCAGCCCGTTTTGCCACCAGGGCTCCTTCCTCTCTAATTCTGGATCCAGTCCCTCCGAATATCTTGCCCTGCCCTTGTCTAGGCTTCTTAAATGCGTTCCACGCTGCTTATGTTAGTCTGGGTGCATTCGAGAAACAAATCCACAGAAACACGTATGTATAAGAGAGTTGTATGTAACGGGTGAGTGCACATCAAGAAAACATGCTCACATGTGCTTAAGCACCCGCTTTGTCTTCAGCGATCATGTTGGTGTATGCTGGTGTGCTTTTTCCATGTGGACTTTGTTGTTTCTTATCTACATGGCCCCCTGTTTATCTTCCAGCCTTTAAGACCCCAGACACTATATGCTTTGATAGCCGGGCACCATGGTGCTTAACTACTACACCACCAGGGTTCATTAGCATGTGACTTATCTCCTGTCATTCACACTAGATGCTCAAAATAGCAGGAGACCAGGTTTCTCCTTTGTGGCCACACCAGGTACTGACAGAACCAAGAACAGAGACACAGTTATATATCTTGACTATCATTTGCATATTATATGCCAGGAATCCCTAGGAAGTGTCTTGGAATTGTTCTACTCTGGTTCAAATTTCACACACCCTCCCAGTTTCCATACTGACTCTGCCAAACCCCTAGTAACTGATTTGCACCTCCTATCAACTTGGAGAAAACACCCTAGGCATGATATAGAAGTGGACATGCTTGGTACCCAGAAAACCTGTTCAGTATTTTGAGGGCGGCTCAGCAAACAAAATGGGCACAGTGATTAAGCATTCAGCTGCTAACACAACACTCAACTCTGTAGTGGTTCTGCAAGAGAAGGATATGGTAATTGACCCCCCAAAAGAGTTACAAACTTGGAAACCCTACAGGTATTTGTATAGGGTCGCTATGTGTTCCAATTGAGATGATTGTCATAGGTTGGGTTTGGTTCAACCCGTCTTACTGAGGAGACTCCTTCTTTACACGCAATCAGTTACTTTAGAGGAAAAAGACATGCCTGTGCCAGAACAATCCAAGGACTGGTAAAGGCAACACCCACAAAGACACTCCCTCTGCCTGCCTAACTCTAAAATGCTGCCCATAAAACACTCTGCCTGGTAATATCTGGGCAGCACACTAGGGAGGTGCAGCAAATGTGTGTTGAATGTATGAGGCCATTTCATAGTTTGGTTGCACGATCAGGGTGTCTGTCATAAAGCCCATCTCTTTGACTCCACCTCTCAGCAGAGATGAACACAAGCTTCCCGTTTTTTGCTCGGCAATGTCCTTGTCAAATAAAAGTTCCTTGTAGATCCGTAACTTGCCACAGAGCAAAAGATATGGGAAGAGACTCATCTTTCTCCTGGCTATGAAATAGAATGGCAAGCCCCTCCCTTCAACACACACACACACGCATGCACACACACACACGCGCACACACACACCCCTGCCTTACAACTACATTCGGTTGATTAGCAAACAAAGCTCTACAACACAACTATGTGTTTTTCTTCTCCAGAGGAATGACGGATTTATATACCCTGCATTGTCTTTTTTTTAATGGAATTGCCCCAGTTCTCCTCACCTTTCCTTAGATAGTGCAGTGAACTATTAGATGACTGCAGGTATTGAAAACTAGTATTGATTTCCAGTTTGTGTCACCTTTGGCTTTTAGCACCCTCCACTTCTCTAGTAAGCTTTCCATTGCTTTGGGGAAATTTTCTCTCTCTGAATTTATTATGTGAGGGTGGTAGTGTAATAATCAATGTGCCTATGGAGGACTATCCTTCATGACCTAAACTCATTAAGGGGCAGTGCCTGATGGAGCATCAGGTTGGAGGAAGGCCTATTAACAACCTGCATTATACAGATGACACAATTTTGCTGAAAATGAGAAGGACTTGATTCACTTGCTGATGAAGATGGATTAAAGCCTTCAGTTTGGATTATGACTCAATGTAAAGAAAGCCCAGACCCTCACACTGGACCTATTGATAACATCATGATAAATGGAGGAAAGATCGAAATTGTCAAGGATTTTGTCTTGCTTGAATCCACAATCAATTCTCATGGAAGCAGCAGAGAAGAGAACAAATGACACATTTCACTAGTCAAATCTGCTACACGAGACCTCTTTAAAGTGTTGAAAAGCAAGAGATTACTTTGAGGACTGGGGCGGGTTGACCCAGGCCATGGTATTTTCAACTGTCTCATATTCATGTGAAAGTTGAACACTGAATAAGGAAGACCAAAGAAGAATAGATCTATTTGATTAATAGTGATGTAAAAGAGTAATGAATGTACCATGGACTGCCAAAAGAACAAACCCATCTAACTTGGATGAAGTACAGCCAGAATGTTCCTCAGGGCAAGGATAATGAGACTTCGCCTTAACTTTGACATGTTGTCCGGAGAGATCAGTCCCTGGAGCAGGACATCGTGTTCTGGAAAGTAGAGGGGCAATGAAAAAGAGGAAGGCCCTCAACAAATGGGATTGACACAGTGGCTGCAACAATGGCCTCAAACTTAAGAACAACGGTGAGAATGGTACAGGACCGGGCAGTGTATGATTATGTTGTATGTATGGTCACAATGAATCCAAACCCTCCCTATGACACTGAACAACAACAACAACCACCTGACTGAATCCTCTAGGAGGACTCTTGAATGTGAGAAAAATGGAACGAAGCCAGAGGAAGGATTGGAGGATGTCTTAAGTTCCTGTCTTAATCTCCTTAACCAAAAATTATCCAACAAGTCAGTAGCCTTAAAACACTTTCCCCCTGCTTTGGAGCTTACAGGTTCAAATTTGGGGTGCGACTCTAGGTCAGGGTCCTTCTTTGTGGATACCAGAAAGTTCCTTGGCATTCCTCGCTATCTTTCTCCCCGTACTGTGTGTTACTGGGTCTATCCTGGCCTTTAACTCAGAAGTGTTTAGGTTTAGGCTCAAGCCTATTCTCATATGGCCTCTTTTTTAAAAATATTTTATTAGGACTCATACAACTCTTATCACAATCCATACATTTACATACATCAATTGTATAAAGCACATCTGTACATTCTTTGCCCTAATCATTTTCTTTTTTTTTACATTTTATAAGGGGCTCATACAACTCTTATCACCATCCATACATATACATACATCAATTATATAAAGCACATTCGCACATTCCCTGCCCCAATCATTCTCAAAGCATTTGCTCTCCACTTATGCACTTTGCATCTGGTCCTCTTTTTTTTTTCCTCTCTCTCCCCGCTCCCCCCTCCCTCATGTACCCTTGGTAATTTATACATTGTTATTTTGTCATATCTTGCTCTATCCCGAGTCTCCCTTCCCCCCCTTCTCTGCTGTCCATCTCCCAGGGAGGAGGTCACATGTGGATCCTCGTAATCAGTTCCCCCTTTCCAACCCACTCACCCTCCACTCTCCCAGCATCGCCCCTCACACCTTTGGTCCTGAAGGTATCATCCACCCTGGATTCCCTGTGCCTCCAGGCCCCATATGCACCAGTGTACAACCTCTGCCCTATCCAGCCCTGCAAGGTAGAATTTGGATCATGGTAGTTGGGGGGAGGAAGCATACAGGATCTGGGGGAAAGCTGTGTTCTTCATCGGTACTACCTCGCACCCTGACTGACCCATCTCCTCTTCTAAACCCCTCTATGAAGGGATCTCCAGTGGCCATACGGCCTCATTTATATTACAAAAGAACTCCCTTCTTTTCAAACAGCATCATGTCCACCAAGGTTCAAATTTCTCACATATTTTGAGGGGGCTACAGATCAATCCATAATGGTTCTTTTGGGTAGCTGTAACAAATGGCTACCAATCGAGTGACTTAAACAGCAGGCATTTGTTCTCTCACTTTTCTGAATACAAAGGGTTAAAATTAAGGTGTGGGCAAGATTCATTCCTTCTGAGAACTCTGAAGGAGAATCAAAGTAGCCTCTCTCTGCTTCCGGTCACTGCTGCTAATCCTTGATATTTCTTGGCTTATAGATGCACTGATCCAATCTCTGCCAGTGTCTTCACACGGGGTCTCTGTGTGCCCACTCCTCTTCTTATAAGAACACACCAATCAGTGCATGTAGTATCCATCTGAAATCTAAACCCAGAAAGATGGAGCTCTTGAAATACTTATCTAAGCACATCTGCCAAGACCTCCTCTCCAAGTAAGGCCATAGCCTCAGGTCCCATGTGAACATGAATGGGTGTGTGTTAATGTGATTTAATGTACTACAGAGGGCACGCTTTGGCCTCAGGAGGAGTGTTTCCCCATTACCTGCTTCACAGCCCTGAGATTTCCCAGGCATTTGCCACATTTTCTTGTCTTCCCACCATTTATCCACCATTAGGCCTTTTTCCCTAAGTTGGTCAAGCGTCAGTTTCTGTCACTTGTGATCATGACCCTCCCTCCCGCCCAGGTCACAAATTTAAAGTGACACAGGCAGTTTCTTTAATGGGCACTATGTTATCATGACTAGCAAGCATTGCTAAGGAGGGAGGATGAATCAGGGTGAACCCGCTTGCTTCATCTAGCTTCGGGGCAGTCCACAGAGGATTGATCCCTGAGCCACTAACGAATTTTGCAACTGTCACAGAACAATGCAAATAAGTAAGATCCACATCTGCTGAACACCATCATGAGGTCAAACTGTGTGTAAATAAATGCCTGTTTCAAAGAGTGAGTAAATCCTAAGGTAAGGAGTGACAGGGCTTTGTTGGCATAAACCCAGCAAGGCATTATGGGTCGGATATTAATGAACTCATGCTCCTGGGCCTCACAGAGCCCCAGCTCAACTGCTTCAGCTTGTTGACAAACTGAACTCAGGGTACCCGGAGAGAGCACTACCATTTTGATGAACAAGGTTGGGTGGGGATGATGCTTCCTAACTTGCATTTTAATATAAATTTGATGCTTCATCTGAGCAATGTGGAAAGAGCATTCAGATAAAAGAGAGGGACAACCATCAAGTGACCAGAGGATGAAACTTCTATCTAATCTGTGCCCACTGGAATTGCTTCTTGGGAAGGTATTTTTTGGGGGTGTGGGGTTGTTCCCCTACCCTGCTCCAAGCCTTCCTCCTCATGCCCACCCCCACCCCAGCATACATCCTACTGGGAGAATGTCTCTGAATAATGAAGTTTTAATAAATGAAGCTTTAATGAGCCTGATAGTCTGCCTAAGACCCCTTCAAACTGTAGTCTTTCATTTGTATTCTTCCATTCTTTATGAAGAAATGAACCTGATGGCAGGTAGTATGTTTCCTTTCCAGGATGAGCTGATAGAGCCTCTCGCTGCTGCAGTGGGAGGTGAAACATTAAAAGGCCCTCTGTGGCCATGAGACATGCCCACTCTACAAGAGACACTGGGCAGGTTTTCTGAAGCTCCTCAGAATTGACTAGTGGCCCTGGTCCACCCATCTCAACCAAGCCAGTCTTCATTTGCACTGCATGCCCTCTCTGAGCTCCAACTGCATGCTTCATTTGAGGATGACAAAGCCACTATTGTCTGAGAAGATGCGCAGACGTATGAACTAATCAATGCTCCCCCTGTCCCCGGGGAGTGTGAAATTCTCCCATCATGACCCACCAGCTTCCCTGGAAATTCCTGTCTTAACTCAGGCACTTAATATCAATGGTGTCTCTGCTTCCTTCCTTCTTGCACACCCCCCAGGCATTAACTGTCATCCTTCCTCTCCCTAAAATATACTTTGAATCTATTCACTTCATGCCATCCCTACTGCCCCAAGGTGTGTCTTGCATTGACTATGAAACTAGATTCTGTATCCATTTTCCAGGGCTGTCAAAACAAAGCATCGTAAATCAGGTGGCTTTTAAGAACAGTCCACCACCTGTCTATCAGTTCGTGGTGCAGTGGTAGCTAGAGTGCTGCTGTGAAATTGGAAGCCGTGCCACCGATATGACAAACCCCAGAAGGGTCAGCAATGATGGTCAGGCTTCAGTGGAACCTCGAGCCCTGTGGTGCTCAACCTTCCTTTAATACAATTCCTCATGTTGTGGTGACCCCCAACCATAAAATCATTTTCCTTGCTACTTCATAACTGTAATGTTGCTACTGCCATGAATCGGGTGACTCATGTTAAAAGGTCGCTGGACCCCAAAAGGGGTCACAACCCACAGATTGAGAACCACTGCTCTAGCCTAAGGCAGACTAGGAAGAAAGACCTGGTGATCTACTTCCAAATATTAACAAATGAAAGCCTTATGGGTCACAACAAAATATGGTCCTATAGAGTGCTGGAAGATGAGCCACTGACCTGCACACAACAGCTACAAAAATAGACTCAAACACACCAACAAAGGCCTGCTGAACTCCAAAGCCCTAACAAACCCACTGCCCTCAAGTCCATGCCAACTCATAGTGGCCCTATAGGACAGGGGCGAACTGTGTATTAGTCTGGGTATGCTAGAGGAAAATCGAGGGAGACGCATGTGTATGAGAGAGAGTTGGTGGTTTTTAAAAATCATTTCCCTATTATTTAATCATTATATTAGGGATTCATACAACTCTTATCACAATCCATCCATCCATCCATTTTAAGGCACATTTATACATTCATTGCCCTCATCATTGTCAAAACATTTGCTCTCCACATAAGCCCCTGGCACCTGCTCCTCATTTTTCTCCTCCCTCCCCAATCCCCCCTCCTTATGAACCCTTGATAATTTTATTGGGGGCTCATACAACGCTTATCACAGTCATTCCATCCATCCATCCATCCATCCATCATCCATCCACCCATTGTGTGTCAAGTACATTTGTACATGTGTTGCCCTCATCCTTCTCAAAATATTTGCTTTGTACTTGAGCCCTTCGTATCAGCTCCTCATTTCCCCACTTCCATCCTCCTCCCCCTCCCTCATAAATCCTTGGTAGTATATAAATTATTTTGTCATATCTTACAGGTCAAACATCTCACTCCCCCCACTTTTCTGTTGTCTGTCCCCCAGGGCAGAGATTTTATGTAGATCCTTGTAATCGATTCACCCTTTCTACCCCACCTTCCCTCCACCCTCCTGGTATTGCCACTCTCACCACTGGTCCTGAAGGGATCATCTGTCGTGGATTCCCTGTGTTTCCAGCTCCTCTCTGTACCAGAGTACATGTTCTGGTCTAATTCTACCTTATAAATCCAGAGAGAGAGTTTTATATCAAACAGTAATTGTACATTAAACAAACGTCCCAGCCCATTGCACATCAAATCCCTAAGTCTGATATTAGCCCATATGTCTGATACCAATCTATAAATTCCTTTTCAGACCCATAAAACATGTGCAGTGATGCTGAATGCAGGATAATCACAGGCCAATGGGTGGAAAGTCTTGTGGATCCAGTGGCATTGTAAGCATCTCAGTGCTGGCAGCGATCTCTCTGAGGATTCTTTGGCTTCAGAGGTCTGGTCGCATCCATTTGGCTTGCCTTCTGCAATGTCTCCCAAGGAGTAGCAGAGAGAGAGAGAGAGAGAGGGGTGTCTTCCACCTCCAAGGAGGAAGTACCAGATTTCTCAGAGTTCTCAGAAGGAGGCTATGCCCACATAAAAATCTCACTGACTTTCTCCAGATTGGCAGCCTAAACTCCACGCCTACACTCCTAATCCTTAACTTGACACAAGATTAGGTGACTACCACAGGCTCCTAATCCATAACAAGCCCATTTATTTTTTCCCTGCATACCGACACCAATCCAATACCCAAAGCTTTACCCAATGGGTGGAGATCTACTTCTAAAACATGAATATAGAAAAATCGCTTTTGCTTGAAGGCTCTCAAGGAAATGCTCACTGAAAACTCCATTCCTATTATCTCACCTCCCCCAAATTAGTCTTCTTCTGGGCTTTCAGTCACACCAAGATCTCTCCTGCCCCAAGGCCTTTACATGCACTGTCACCTCTTCCAAGCCCTGAAGTGCCAAGTTCAAAGTTCCAGTTAATCTCCCTGACCCTGAATTTTAAGAACTGTGTGTGTGGGAGGGAAGGGGTTGGGCTGTTTGTTGAACTGCTGGGTTTTGGAGCCATTTGTCATGCAACCTCATTTTGTCAATGACTGGTTAATTAATGCAGCATTCATTTGCCCTTCTTCCAGTCACAGCACATGGCTTGTATCTTTGGGATCACTCTTCCACCATGCTCCATCTCCATGCTACTGCTGGCATTGACCCAATCTGCCAGCTCCAGGCCTGGCTAGTCAGGGCATGACTTTCCTCTGTCCAAAGGGACTGGGTCAGACTCAGTATGAGACTCATGCTAGGTTAATGATATCTAACCCTAAAAAATGCCCCAGAAACAATTGCCCCATTGCCAATGAGTCCATTTTGAATCATAGAAGGTCCCTGTGGGGTTTCTCAGACTGTAAATATTTATGTGAGCAGAAAGTTCCATCTTTTTCCCTATGAGGTAGCTGGTAGGGTAGCACTGCCAACCTTGCAGTTAGCAATCCAATGCTTACCTGATAGTACCACCAATGATTAGAAAGGAAAAGAACCTCTCTCTAATAGAATTCCTGAGCTTCTAGATAAAACTACAGCTGTCATCAGGAAGCCTGCGTGAAACTCAAAAGGAAAGAGCTCTGAAAGGAAAAGGTTCAAACTCTGATGGTCTCAACTGAGTGCCAGAACCCAGCTATTCCTGATGCTCTGTCTCCAGACTTACAAATTCCATAAACCTACCCATTAATTCCTTCTCCTGCTCCTTCCCTTCTCACGCCCCAAGGTACTTTGACTTAGCTTTGAAGGCACTCACAACTTCACGGGTTCTGCCTTGCACAGGTGTCTGCTTGCTTCCAGTTCAGTCCTGACATTGTCCCTATCTTTAGCCATGTTAGGCTTGCATCCTAGAGCTTTCCTTTGCTTGTCTCCCTATTGCTCTTGTCCTATGAAGTCTGTGGCTTTATCTTTAAGTCTAAGTCCTGCCCTTTCGTTTTCGTAGAAATCTGTCTCTGTATCTTGGCTCATGGCAGGTTGTGTCCTTCAAAGATGACTGTCCTAATGTTGCACATCGCACATTCTCTTGTTACAAGATGAGTTTGTGTTCATTTTTCCAGAAACAGGGCCTGCTTTCCCTCTTCCTTGCATCTTGGCAGGCCTTTGACTATGGCAGAAGTGTTGCTCTGTGACTTCCACCTGGTCGTATTGGGTTGTTCACCATTGGGACCCTGTCAGGATGTTGCAAGGAAGACCAAGCCAAATGAAAATGTCACATATAGGGTTCTTCTTGAGCTCCAACCAATAGAAGTATCAGTCGTGTGAGGGAGTGAGTCTTAAGAGAGCTGCAGCCTCTGTCCTTTGAGCTACCCCAGCTAATGCTTGATGAAGCCAAAACTAGTGTCCTCACTGAGCTCTGCCCAGATTGCAGATTTGTGAGCAAAATTGATATTATCATTACTTTAAGATGTTATTTGTGGGGATACTTTCTGTTAGCAGCAGATTATCAGAATACTGCCTAATCAGACTGCATTGCCAGTTTTACTCTCTCTCTCTCTCCATATATAGATATAGATATCCTCCACTCATCTGTCAGTTGGTTGTACTATAATGGTTTGTGTATTGTTATGGTGCTGGAAGCTCTGTTCCCAGAATTTCAAATACCAGCAGGATTGCCCATGGTGGACAGGTTTCAGTGAAGCTTCTAGACTAAGACAGACAAGGAAGAGGGGCCTGCTAGTCCACTTCCAAAAATTACTGAAAGAAAACCTTATGGATCACAAGAGAACACTGACTGACTAATGTGTTTTGGACACACTATCAGGGGACAATTGCTAGAGGAAGACATCATATTTGATGAAATAGAGGGACATGGAAGATCCTTATTGTGGAACATTGACCTAATCGCTGCAACAATGGACTTCAACATTCAGGAATGTGTGACGATGGTGCAAGGTCAGACAGCACTCCATTCCATTTCATATAAGGTCTCCATGGATCACAGTAGACTTGATGGCACTCTCTATATGTTTGTCTTCAGTGACTTCCCAGAGGGCTGCTCTGCCTGGCAGCCTCTATTCTTCATGCTTCCAAATGGGGAGCACAACAGGTCCATAGTCACTGATATTCCCCTCAATCCCCAGGTCAAGTAAGGAGGCATGAAACTAACTATGTTGTTCTCTTTGCCTTGTCTCTCTTCCTTTTCCCCTCCTCCAACAGGGCTAGAAGGGGTAAATACTTACCTTGCAGTCTAGAAGAGAATTTCTTCCACACCAAAATCTTCTCCTTCCTCAAAAGGCACATACATGCTTTTCTTCTTCTTTTGAATTAAAATGGCAGATGGGATGGTAGGAAAGAAAATGAACTAGTCTAACAAAATGGCCAAACAGATTTACCTTCCACATAAGAATGCAAATAACTCCTCAATCTTGTTATAGAGTCATGATATGATGAGCTCCATCAAAGCAGAGTAGAACACCACGGAGGGCAGACCAGAATGACCATATTGAGTTGATTTTGTGTGAGAGATTCTAGTTGCTAATTATACTATTCATAACCGACAGATGGCAGGTATAGAAGCCCAGACTTAAAATGTCTTTATCTAATTGCCTGCCTAAATATATATTTGCAATATGGTCCTCAAAGGGAATACTTTCTTTTCTTTTTTTTACATTTTATTAGGGTCTTATACAACTCTTATCACAATCCATACATATATATACATCAATTGTATAAAGCACATCCGTACATTCTAAACCATGTTTTTTTTTTTGCATGTATCATCCATTTTTTAAAAAAAAAATTTATTGGGGCTGATACAATTCTTTTCACAGTTCATACATATACATACATCAACTGTATAAAGCATATCTGTACAGTCTTTGCCCTAATCATTTTTTTCTCTTTTCTTCTTTTACATTTTATTAGGGACTCCAACAACTCTTACCACAATCCATACATATACATACATCAATTGTATAAAGCACATCCATACATTCCCTGCCCCAATCATTCTCAAGGCATTTGCTCTCCACTTAAGCCCCTTGCATCAGGTCCTCTTTTTTCCCCCCTCTCCCTCCCCTTTACCCCCTCCCTCATATGCCCTTGGTAATTTATACCTCGTTATTTTGTCATATCTTGCCCTATTTGGGGTCTCCCTTCCCCCCTTCTCTGCTGTCCCTCTCCCAGGGAAGAGGTCACATGTGGCTCCTTGTAATCAGTTCCCCCTTTCCAACCCACTCACCCTCCACTCTCCCAGCATCGTCCCTCACGCCCTTGGTCCTGAAGGTATCATCCACCCTGGATTCCCTGTACCTCCAACCCTCATATGTACCAGTGTACAGCCTCTGTCCTATCCAGCCCTGCAAGGTAGAATTCGGATCATGGTAGTTGGGGGGAGGAAGCATCCAGGATCTGGGGGAAAGCTGTGTTCTTCATCGATACTACCTCACACCCTAATTAACCCATCTCCTCTCCTAGGCCCCTTTTTGAGGGGATCTCCATTGGCCGACAGTTGGGCCTTGGGTCTCCACTCTGCAGGGAATACTTTCTTTACCTTAAATTCCATTTCTTTTTCCCCTTTTTTCTGTAATTTTATTGAAGTATCATTGATGTACAATAACCATAGTGTGTTTTGCTCTTTGAGGTTTTTAAAAAGAATCATTTTATTGGGGGCTCCTACAACTCTTATCACAATCTATACATACATCCACTGCGTACATTTGTTGCCATCATCATTCTCAAAACATTTGCTTTCTACTTGAGCCCTTGGTAGTAGCTCCTCATTTCCCCTCCTTCCCCCTTCCCCTCCCTCATGGACCCTTGATAATTTATAAATTATTATTCTGTCCTATCTTACACTGTCCGACATCTACCTTCACCCACTTTTTTGTTGTCCCTCCCTCATGGAGGAGGTTATATGTAGATCCTTGTAATCAGATCCCTCTTTCTACCCCACCTTTCCTCCATCCTCCTGTTATTGCTACTCTCAGCACTGGTCCTGAAGGGTTCATCTGTCCTGGTTTCCCTGTGTTTCCAGTTCCTATATGGACCAGTGTATATTCTCTGGTCTAGCCAGGTTTGTAAGGTAGAATTGGGATCATGATAGTGGGAGCGGTAGCATTTAGGAATGAGAGGAAAGTTATATGTTTCATCGTTGCTACACTGCATCCTGACTGGCTCATCTCCTCCCAGCGACCCTTCTGTAAGGGGTTGTCCAGTTGCCTACAGATAGATCTTGGATCCCCTAACTGTACCCCCCCCCTCATTCACAATGATATGATTTTTTTTGTTCTTTGATGCCTGGTACCTGATCCCTTCTACATCTTGTGATCACACAGGCTGGTGTGCTTCTTTCATGTGCGCTTTATTGCTTCTAAGTTAGATGGCCACTTGTGAACCTTCTAGTTTTTAAAACCCTAGACTCTTTATCTTTTGATAGCTAGGCTCCATAAGCTTTCTTCACCTCATTTGTTTATACACCCACTTTTTGTCTTGAGTGATTGTGTCGGGAAGGTGACCATCATGGAATACCAGTTCCTTAAATTCCATATCTATAGGCTTAAGTCTTACCCACAGGAAACCTATTTTTATTTTATCCCTGGAACAAAATCTTGCAATAATTTTCTCTTTTTGGGTAAGTCCATCCTCAATCACTTATCCTTTAACATTTACAAGAATTTATCTGTAAACAACCCTATTTACATAGTTTCATTCATGCTATTTCAACAATAATTGCTAATAACCCTATTTTTAGAATCGGCAGAAAGCATCAGTATCAATATCCCATTGCCACTGAGTTGATTTCAACTCATGGGTACCCTATAGGACAGAATAGTATTGCCTCATAGGTTTCCAAGGCTGACAAAAAAATCTCTTTATTGTGAGTTGGTTGAAGGTTTACAGAATACATCCGTTTTCCATTTGACAGTTCACACATATTTTGCTTCATGATATTGACTGCAATCTGCTCAACGTAATATCACTTATCGCACTTCCTCCTTGTATTTCCTGTTTCCATTCCCCCTTCTTTCCTGACCCTTCTGAACTTTATCTTTGAATAAATTATATCCTTTTGATTCAAATAGTTGATTAGTGTTACTTTTTATCTTATAGATCTACCTATTGTTTGGCTGAAGATTGAGCCAAGGGAGTGAGTTCAGTTCCAGATCTGAAGGTCCCTAAGGACAACAGTCTTGTGGGTTCCAAGAATCTCTCTCTGAGCAATACCACTGAACATTTAAAATAAGTTTAAACTTTGTTGCACATATTTCTCCTATTCTATCCCAAAATTCCAAAGCAAACTCATTATCATTGTCTTGAAGCTGACTCATAGAGACCCTACAAGATAGAATAGAACTTCACCCTTTGATTTTCCAAGGCTTAAATCTTTACCAGAGCAGACAAACTCATATTTCTCACATGGACCAACTGATAGGTTAGAACCACTTTCTTTGTGGTTAGGAGATCAATGAGGAGTCCACTCTGCCATTAGAGCTCGTTAAGAATGCGATCCAGGATCCCCTAATGCTATCCCTCTCAGATCAGTTGGTAGTGGTAATAAATGTAAATCTTAAGGGGGTCAGACTGCCACATCCTAACTCTTCCTTGGGGAAGATGGTGGGTTTGAACTGCTGATTGATTAGCCCTTAAGTGCTTAATTACTGCCTCAACAGGGTTCTCCTTAACATCAGAACAGTGGACACTTATTGGTTTATCTTACTGGTCTCTGTTCCCTAAAAATTGCACTTCATCCACAGGGTTTTCTTCCACAACACACAGCTGCTAGTGTTTTTAGTTTGTTTTCCCACATGACTTCACCTTCCTGGTCAAAGCTGATTTGTCCAGGGCTAAACACACAATGAAAACATAGCCATATTTGCACACTACAAAATTTGAAGTGAGACAGCAAGCTATTTGTTGAGTTTTTTGAATGACTGAAGTCTAAAAGGAAGTGTTATGATACAGGAAACAGTGAGTTTTGATGTCCAGGATCTATGCTGGGGACCCAGTTGGCACTCCGAGTGACTATTCAAAGTGATGGTATGAATTCTCCTCTTCCATGACCTACACATATAATAGATATAACCACTAAGTCCATGATTTGACAAATGTCTTGTGTGATTGAGTTTGGGTTCCCCATAGGATTAGATCCTGAGACAAAGGTTTTAATTAAGCCATTTTCTGGGGAGATATCAATAAGGAAATGGGAAATAGAAAAGGGAAAGAAGGCAGCCATTGAAAAGTACATTATCAAACAATTTAAAATTGTGAGCAACTGAAGGTTAATCTTACTGGAGACACTGTAGAAAATCCACTAGTTATTCTGCCCAGAATGTGAGGGAGTGTGGCTATTTGTCCAACAACTCCTATGGGTCATTGGTTAAGGGTTACTCCAGGAAGCAAGAATTAACTCCACAACCTCCTAAGCCATGCATGCTCAGGTACAGTGGTCTACAGAAACTAGAGAAAGCAAGAAGAGAGATGTGCTGGCCATTCGGAATTAGGCTAGCATGCCAAGTTGTCAGACATGTCAGGTTTTGAACTATCATAACTTGAAAGTCATCATGATCCTGTGAGATATACCACTGGTATTTCAAACACAAGCATAGTTACCCGTGGTGGAAAATTTTCAGAAAAGCTTACAAGCTAAATAGACTAGAAAGATTAACCTGCCAATCTACATCTGAAAAAAATAGTGGTGTTTGTGGAGCACATTGATAGCAGTGGAATATTGTTTCATATAGTGCAGGATGATGAACCCCTCAAGTTGGAAGACACTCAAAATATAATTGGGGAAGAGCTGTCTCCTCAAAGTAGAGTTGACCTTAGTGATATAAAGTTTTCAGGACCTATATTTGTTGATGTGGCAATGACTCAAAATGAGAAGAAACAGCAGTACTGCAATAACCACTAACAAGAAGATGGGATGCATGAAATATGGATCTAGAAAAATTGGAAGCCATGAAAAAATGGAACACATAAAGATAAACACTCTAGGTGTTATTGAACTGAAATAGACTGATATTGGCCATTTTGAATGTCACAATAATATGGTTTACATACCAGAGTAACAAATTTGAAAGGAATGGGTGACTTTCATGTTAAAAAAGAGAATGTTTCAACATCGATTCCAATGTTCACCATTGTTAGGTGTAGGATATATTACACCTACAAGGATGAATAATTAATAAAGTTATTATTCAAATTTACACACCAACCACTAATGCTAACAATAAAGCCATTGAGGATTTTTACCAACCTTTTCAGTCTGAAATTGATGCAACATGCAATCAAGATTACTGATGACTTGAATGCAAAAATTGGAAACTAAGGATGAGGATCACTAGTTAGAAAATATGGCCATGGGGATGGAAGCCACATGGGAGATCTCATGATAGAATTTTCCAATAAGGATGGCTTATTGATTGAACATTTATTTTTCAGGGATGTAAACAGTAACCATAGACATGGATTATGTATATTGGATAGAAATACACAGGAATTAAATCAACTATATCTGTTGAAATTATCTACTATACATACTCGAGTATAACCCAAGGCAACTAATTTTACCCCCCAAAGCTGGGGTGCTTTTTCAGCATAAAAAATGTGCTGAAAAATCTCGGCTTATACTCAAGTATTTACGGTATAAAGAAGTTCAATATCATCAGTCACGAGACTGGAGACGAACTGTGGAACAAACCATCAATGGCAAATTCAACTCGAATTCCAACAAAATTAAAACAAGTCCCCAAGAGTCAAAGTATGAATTTGAGTATATCTCATCTAAATTAGAGGATACTTCAAGAAGAAAGTTGACACATTGAACACAAATCACCTGAGATGATACGAGTTCTGCAATAATATCAAGAACATCATAAATAAAGAAATTCAAAGATAATTAAAAAGATAGGAACTAAAGAAAAGACAAAACGGATATCACCTTGAATGTGGAGTAGCTGAAGCCAATGAAAGAAATGATGAAGTACGAAAAAGATAGAGAGAGAAATATAGAAATAATTGATGAAGTAAAGACGCTGAATAAAGAAGCTGAACATAAAATTTCAAAGGGGAATTCAAAAAGATGGAATAAAGAATTATATTAAAAGGTGCAAAGACCTGGAATTAGGACAGCAAAAATGAAAAGCATGTGCATTTCACTAGCTGAAAAAATTGAAGAGAAATTCAAAATACAGAATTACACAGATAGCATCAAAAGAAGATGAAAGGGATTCACTGACCACATGAAGCCCAGGCTCCACAGCGCTGAGTCCAGAAGACCAAGGTAGCATAGGGTTCTCACTGCAGATTGCTCTGAAAGTGCTCACAGTAGTAGGCCCTGGATCAACTGGGGAAAATGTAGAACTCAAAATAAGAAGACTAACCTTAGGATATGATAGGCACTAGTGGAATTCCCATTTGACACCTGACCTCACCTCCATGGCTCAACTTTCAGCCCCCAAATAGGAGACCTATACTGTCAACGATGTACAATTCAGAGCCCAGCATTTGTCAGGGAGTTACTCAGAAGGCAGGAAGGCATGGGAACGAAAGACCAATGGAAACGGCAAACAAAGGGAGGGAATAGGAAAAGTAGTATTGCATTGTAGGTATTGCAATCAATATCATAAAACATTGCATGTATTGTAAAGAAAATCAATTTACTCTGTAGATTTTCCCTCACATCACAATCAAAACAGTGTAAAAAGAAAATAAGTCATATGAACGAGTACACTGGTAGATCTTGCTGAAGACCAATTTCCAGTGTTAAAAGATGTCACTTTGAGGAATAAGGCACAGCTGAGCCCTAGTGGTATAGTGGTTACAAACATAATGCGTCAGAACCAACCCGGTTGGGTTGCTCAACACAAGATCAACAGTTCTGCTCCCATACAAAGTTCCGGTATTGGAAACCCACAGGGATATCTCTCCCCTGTCCTATAGAGTTACTAAGGGTTGGAATCAACTTGATGGCAGTGAACTGGATGTAATCCAGGCTGACTAGAGACACAAATCAAGTGACACTCATATATGTGCAATAAATAGTTTTTAATCAAGAAGTCATTATAGTATTTCTATTTCAAGAAAATATCCCAGGCCAGTCCAACTCAAGTCCATAAGTCCAACACTAGCCCATAAGTTCCTTTCCAACTTACGCAGTTACATGCAATGATGCAGAATGCAGGGATGTCAAAGGCCAGTGATTGCAATGAAGTGTGGACCCAAGGTCGATGGAAGCATGGCAAGACTCTGGCAGCTCTCAACGTGGGCAGGAAGCAGTCAGGTGAATGCAAAAAGAAGGGGAGGTTCCCAGGGCCCTCCTTATGAGAAGGCCATGGCCACAAAGAGGCACCATCAGACTATGGTGTGATTGACAGATTGGATACCAACCTTACACTTTTACATATCTTCAAACTGACATAAAATTATATAACTATCATACTATGGCATTTTCAATCACCTCATATGTACTTGAAAATGGACAATAATTATGAAAGATAAAATAAAAGTTGATGTCTTTGAATTATGATGCTGGTGAAGAAAATTGAATATTCCATGGACTCTCAGAAGAAGGAACAAATCTTTCTTGGCGGAAGTAGAGCCAGAATGCTTCCTAGACGTGAGAATGGCAAGACTTCATATCACATACTTTGGACATGTTAACAGCTGAGCATAGTCCCTAGAGAAGGATATCATACTTGGTAAAGTGGAGTGGTGAAAAAAAGAAGAAGGTCCTCAATGGGATGAATTGGCATACTGGCTGCAAAAACGGTCTCCAACATTAACTGTGAGGAAACAGGCTGTGGGTGCTATGAGTTAGAGCCAAATTAACAGTGTCTAACAATGACAACTCCACTCCCGTGCCCCATCTGTCAATTTGCTGCACTGTGGTAGCTTGTGCTTTGCTGTGATGCTGGGAGTTAGTCCACTAGTACTTCAAATACCAGGCAGGATCACCCACGGTGAACAGATTTCAACACAGCTTCCAGACTACGAACTGACAGGACGACAAAACAATCAGTCCACTTTTGAGGGATTCACCATTGAAAACTTTCTGCATAGCAGTAAAATATTGTCTAATATAATGCCAGAAAATGAGCCCCTCAGATTGCAAAACAATCAAAATATCACCGAGAAAGAGAGCTTCCTCAAAGTAGAGTCCACCTTAATGATAACTCAAAACCTCACAACAGGAGCTGTAGATAACATCATAATAAATGGAGAAAATATTGAAGTTATCAAGGATTTCGTCTTGCTTAGATTCACAACTAATGCTCATGGAAACAACAATCAAAAAACCAAATAACATATTGCATTAGGCAAATCTACTGCACATAACCACTTTAAAGTACTGAAGATCAAGAATTTCACTTAGGATTAAGTTGCGCCTGGCCCAAGGCATGGCATTTTCCACCACACCTTATGCTTGTGAAATTTGAACATTGAATGAGAACGACTGAAGGAGAACTGGTGCATTTGAATTAAGGTACTGACAAAAAAATACTGAAAGTACCATGGGTGGAGAGAAGAACAAACAAATCTGTCTGAGAAGAAGTGCAGCTAAATGTTCCTTGGCAGATAGGATGGCGAGATTTCATCTCATGTACTTTGCAGATGTTATCAGGACAGACCAGTCCCTGGAGGACATCATACACATGACAGTGGAGGGGTTGCAAAAAGAGGAAGACACCCGATCAAATGGATCGAGACAATTCCTACAACAATGGACTCAAACAAAACAAAATTTTTGAGTATGGGGCAGGACCAGGCAATGTTTCATTCTGTTGTGTAGGCATTATTATGAGACAGAACTGACTTGAAGGCATCTAGCAACAAAGTGTACTAAAGCTTCTGGCACCTTCATTTGCTAATGGATTATAATTCAAAATGAGAAAAATCATTGCAACCATTCATTAATAATCAGAACATCAAACGTGCAAAATAAGAATCTAGGAAAATTGGAAATCATAAAAAAACGGAATCTGACCTATAAAGATCAATATCCTAGGCATTGGTGAGTTGAAATAGTCCCTTTGAATCTTAAAATGATAAGAATGACTATGCTGACAATGACAAATTCAAAAGAATGTCTCTTTCATCCTCAAAAAGAGCATTTTTAGATCTATCTTGAAGTGCAATGCTGCCTGTGACAGAATAATATCTATCTTCATACACAAGGAAGGCCGGTTAATAGAACCCTTATTCAAATTTTCTCACAAACCACTAAAGCCAATGAAGAATTGTACCAACT
This sequence comes from Tenrec ecaudatus, assembly GCF_050624435.1. Taxonomy (NCBI): domain Eukaryota; kingdom Metazoa; phylum Chordata; class Mammalia; order Afrosoricida; family Tenrecidae; genus Tenrec; species Tenrec ecaudatus. The sequence continues at coordinate 5,262,184 of NW_027457553.1, read as the reverse complement.
TCTTTAGTCTGAAATTGACCACACATGTACTGAAAATGCATTAATAATTGCTGACAATTGGAATGCACACATGGAAACAAAAAGGAAGGAAGAGTAATTAGAAACTATGGCTTTGGGGATCGAAAAGAAGCTGAAGACTGCATGAAAGAATTCTGCAAGAGCAATAACTTCCTCATTGCAAACACCTTTATTCAACAACAGGAGCGGCATATATACATGTGGAAAACACAGGAATGGAATTGATTAAATCTGTGGGAAGACATGATAGAGAAGCTCAATATCATTGAGACAAAACAAGACCAGGGGCCAACTATGTAAAAGACTATCAATTACTAATATGTAAGTTCAAGTCAAACCTGAAGAAAATTAAAATAAGAACGCAAAAGAGCCCAAAAACAGCCTATATTATATCTGTGGTCGGCTGGGGTTTCTAGAGAAACAAACCAGTGATACTGATACATGTAGAAGAAGGAAATTTATATCAATAAAGAATTTTACATTAAGAAGTCCACACAACAAGAAACCCCAGTCCAACTCCAGCCCATAAATCAGATGCAAACTAGAGGCCCTTCCAGACTCCTGAAGCTGTTGGAGGAATAGCCCAAGAAACAGGAAAACCACAGGTTGGTGGAGGCAGAGTTGGGAGAATCCAAAGTCAACAGGCAGTTGGCAGGCCACAGACAGCTCTTAGGGTCAGCAGGTCTCATGGTGATTGCGATCCCAAGAAGCCAGACGTAGGGTCCAGGGTCATTTCATCAGGAAGAAAAAGAGTGAGCCCATTCTCCACAGTCTACTTATAGCTATGAAATAGGTCATACATCCAAGGAGAGTGTGACCTGCACCTTCTGAAGATCCTGGTCAAGCTAAATTGACACCAAACCTTACTATCACAATATCTCACCTGAATTTAGAGCCTATCTCAAGAATGGTTCGGACATATTGAACATTAATGATCAGCTACCAGAAGACTTGTGAAATAGCATCAAGGTCATCAATCTTTTTTTTTTGTCATGTCACATGTGGCTATTTATTTATTTATCATAAATCATATTATTGGGGGCTCCTCAAAAAGATCATTAATAATACAGGAAAGAAAGAAAATACTACAGTGGATATCAGAGGAGACTGTGAAACTTGCTCTTGAACCTAAAGCAGTTAAAGCAAATGGAAGAAATGATGAAATAAAAGAGTTGAACAGAAAAATTTGAAAGGCCAGCTTGAGAAGATAAAGTAAAGAATTATATTGTAACGTGTAAGGACCTGGAATTAGGAAAGCAAAAGGAATGAGTATGGTCAGCATATCATAAATTGAAAGAACAGAAGAAAAAATCCAAGCCTCGGATTACAATGTTCAAGGATTATTTATCAAACTATTGAATGATGTAGGGAGAATCCAAAGAATATGGACGGAGTGTACAGAGTCTCTGTTCCCAAGAATTAGTTGAGGTTCTACTAGTTCAAAAGGCCAAGAGGAAGTTGAAGCTGCAATGTAAGCATTAGTGAAAATCAAGGAAGGGATAGGAATGAAAATATTTCAACACACTCATGCAGTGATAGTCCATGTCAAGAAATTTGGAAGATAGCTATCTGGCCAACCAACTGTAAGTGATTAATATTTGTGTCCATTCTAAAGAAATATGACGCAACAAAATCTGCAAATTAATTTAAAATAACATTAATATGACATGCAAGTACAATTTTATTGACGATACCTTTAAAAGTAGTTATAGCAATATGTCAACAGGAAGCTGCCAGAAATCCAGGCTGTATTAAAAGAGGGCATGAGGCAAGGTATATCAATGCTGGTTTCAGATGGACCTTGGCTGAAAACAGAGGATACAAGGAAAATGCTTACTTATGTACTATTGACTATGCAGAAGATTTTACTGTGTATCATAACAAACTTTGGGTAGCATATGAATACATATGAGAACAATGGGAATTCCCGTACATTTAATTGTGCTCCTGTGGTACCTGTACACAAACCAACAGGAAGTGGTTCGAATAGAACAAGTGGATAGTGCGTGGTTTAAAATCAGGAGAGTGTGTGTTGTGGTTATATCCTTTCACCATATGTGTTAGACAGGGTTCTCTAGAGAAACAAAACCAGGACATTTATGATTTGATAGATAGAACACGAAGGAATATAACAGCTAATTAGTCCACATAGCAGTACAGAGGACTCAGTTTAACTCACTTCCATGCAACAGTAAATATGGCAGTACAGCCAGGCAGCAAACTGCAGAACTAGGTAAGGCAGCCACACACTGGTCTGATCACCAGAGAGCAACTGAGAGATAGGTGTGGCTTGCTGAGCCATTTATCTCTTTGCCCATGAATCAAACTGCGAACTTATTAATCCCACATGTTCTTATTGGCCAGGTTGGCACTATAAACCTACCTATCTATCACACTATACTTATTCAAATAATCTGAGAAGCTGCTCTGTATGAAGAAGTTGAGGCATCTGGATTGGAGGAAGAATCATTAACAACCTGTATTATGCAGATGACCCAATCTTGCTGGCTGAAAGTCAATAGGCCTTGAAGTACTTACTGATAAAGCTCATATAGTACACCTTCAGTATGAATTAGTCTTCAACACTAAGAATACAAATGTCTTCTCAACTTGACAAATATAAACACACAACATCATTACAAATAGAGAAATGTAGCTAAACCCTATTTTACTTGGACCCACAATCAATACTCACAGAAGCAGCAGTCAATAAATCAACGTATTTCATTGGAAAAATCTGTTGTAAAAGACCTCTTTAAAATGTGAAAGAACAAATGTTTTACTCTGGGGATTAGCAAATTATGCCTGCTTTTAGCCTTGATATTTTTAATCACCTTAGATGCATGTGAAAGGACTCTTAATTTCAGTGTCTGGTATGGGTTGAATGACTTACATCAAGGTTGGTGGTTCAACCCACTTGCTGCTCCACAGAAGAAAGAGGAAGCTATTTGACCCTGTAAAGATTTACAGCCTTGGAAACCCTATATGGTCACTATGAATAAGAATAGACTTGATGGTAATGTTTGACATATGCATGTGAAAGATGGAACATAAATAAGGAAGAGTGAAGAAAATATGATGCCTTTAAAATATGATGTTGCAAATAATATTGAATATACCATGAATGCCCAGCAGAACAAAGAGGTCTATCCCGGAAGAAGTACAGCCAGAATGTATTTTAGAAGTGAGGATGGTAAAACTCCATTTCATATACTTTGAACATGGTATCAGGAGAAATTAGTCCCTAGAAAAGGACAAAATACTTGGTAGAGCATCGTCAAAAAACAGGTAAGCCCTGAATGAGATGGATCAACACAGTGGCTGTAACAATAGGCTAAAATATGACCATTGTGAGGATGTCACAGGACTAGAAAGGCTTTTATTCTATTGTGCATAGGGTCACTATAAGTGGCAGTGCGTGAGTTTTTGTTGATTAACAACACTGGGATATGAGCAATGTCCCCATGGCATATGCTAAACTGTCACCATGCTGGACACAGTTGATCTTTGTGGCTTTAGAGGGTAATTATTTAGAGGGTTATGATTCCACTGAATTTTTTTCTGTGTATTCAAACTATTCCATCCTAAGATTCCACAGATCTATCCAAACCAAGCTCACTGCCATTGAATCAATGCTAACTCATATCGACCCTACAGGACAAGGGTAAAATTGTACCTGTGAAGTTCTGAGACTGTACCTCTTTACAGAATAGAGTCCCATCTTTCTCCCGAAGAGCAGCCGGTGATTTCAAATTACCGACCGTGCAATTAGCAGCCCAATGTGTAACCAAGAACTATTCAGGGAAGCTAGAGGGAGAGCATGAAAAGAAATGAGTAGTTGAGGTGGTTGGATGCACATCCATCCCTTTGTTCTACTCTCTATGACTTTTTCTGAGTTCATTCAAAATGTAAATTAAGACACAAAATAGAATTCTATCCAACCCTGCTATATGCCTCAACAGTATCCATTTTTCTCATTCTTACTACTAATAGAAGCTCAATTTTGTTAGGGTGATAATGTACCTACTTAAATCGCTCACTCCTAGGCTCCCTTACAGCTATGCATAAGCATTTGACCCAGTTTGGGCCAAATATGTGTAGGTGAAAGACACTTAGTAGGACTCCCAAGAAAGTTTTTGTTGTTGTTTAAGGCAAAACACTTGTCTGGCATAACCCATTTCATTTTTGTCCTTGGCTCTTCTGCTGTCATGCTCCCTAGTCAGAATATTGAAAGATGAGAGAGTCACATAGGTTACATGGGTTTGGCAGACCAAAAAGCATGCATTCTCCTATATCCAAGATGAGTCCCTGAGCAAATATGCCAGACCTAGGCTACCTATTTCAAGACTTACTATTGTATAAGACAAACCCCTGTGTGGTGCAAAGGGTTAACACAATTCACTGCTAAGACAAAGATGCCTTAGAAGAAAAAGGTGGCAATCTACATTTAAAAATTCAGCCCTTGAAAACCTCATGGGGCACAGTTCTACCCTGAATCATATGGGGTAACTGTAAATCAGAATCAATTCAGTGGCAACTGGTTTGGTATTTTTGGTGTGAATATAAGAAAAATGAAGCTTTTGTGATTAGACCACTAGAGTCGGTTTGTTTTTTCCCATGTAGCCAGATGCAATTTGGACTGATAGAGAAATAATTAAAAGAATGTAGAGTTAAGTAAGCGTAATGATTATGGAATTAATCATTTAGCAATGGGCTGCTAACCACAAGGTCAGTAGTTCAAATGCACCAGTCACTCAGGGGGAGAAAAGTGAAGCTCTCTGCTTCTGTAAAGATTTATAGTCTTGGAAGCCCTATATGGGGTTGCTATAAGTTGTAATCACCTTGATAGCATTGTATTTGTTTGAGTTTGGTGACTAGTATGTAAGCTTTGAGGGGGTAGTAATAGATACTTTGAATACTATTCTTAGCACTATAGGTATTATGTCTTTTGCAAATGGATAAACGAACAAAAGCGATATTCATTTTGTGTTTTCTGTAGTTTGCCTTATTCTTCCAAGAAGATTGCTCAAGTGTTAAGACGCAGTCTTCTCTGGCATACTTGAATAAAAGAATAACTGATAGACACAGACTTGAACCCTGGCCTGTGTGATCTTGGGTGTGTCACTGTTTTTCAATCCATTTCTCATCTGTGAACTGGGGATTACACACGTAGCCCACAGGGTTGTTTTGGAGATTCAGAGTAATGTGTGTGTCTTGGATTGAGTGCCCTTGCATGCCGAGCTTATTCCTCAGGCCTGGGTGCAGGGAGTCTATTTGAGATCTGATGGCAGGGAGTGGGAATAGGAAAGCAGACGCAAGACTGAGTTAGGGGGAGAAGCAATCACAATGGGAACGAGGTATTGAGGCTTTTAATGTAGGATACAGGGGCTTGATTCCCCCAGGACTTCTGAGCAACATGGGTTCTGTCCTAGAATTGCCTACCAGAAACAGGAGGCTGGGCTCCTCTTCGCCTGTAGTGGTGTTGAGCATTCCTCCTAGTATGGTGACCTCTCCTACCTTCCTGGGTTTGGCTTTCCATGCCTTTGAAAAGGCTTCGAGGCAGAAGGACATGGAGAGCTGCGTGCTGCACAGTTGTGATAAGACACCATTTCAGCAGGAGCCTGCACTTACATAGAGCCGTTCGCCACTGCTATGATGGATATCAGGAGGAGCCCTGGAAGTGCAGTGGTTACAAGTTGGTTTGCTAACTTCAAGGTCAGCAGTTCAAAACTACTAGCTCCAAGGAAGAAAGATGGGGTTTTCTACTCCAATAAAGAGTTGTAGTGTTTGAAACTCGCAGGGGGCAATTGTACACTGCCCCACAGGATCGCTATGAGTCGGTATTGACTGGAAGGCAGTGAGATGGTGTCAGAGATGGGTCAAAGGAATGTGGCATGGCAACCCTAAGAATCTGCTACAGAACCATAAAGTGCCTGGGATAGATGAGTTTATTGTGCTTGACCTTTTAAAATCATCAAACGGGCAACAGTTAGAAAGACAAACATACCAAGTGTCATTGGAGATCCGGGGAAAGCAGAGAAACACTGCTAATGATGCAGGTTTGCTGCACAGCAATCTGGCAGAGCTTAGTGAAAGCCCATTGAATGGACCCTGGGACCTAGTGAGCCCCTCCTGGGCGTACAACCAAAGAAGCGCAATCACTGAGTTGACTTTCATTCCTCATGACCCTATCAAACAAAGCTGAATGGTCCCATGATGCTTTCAAGGCTTCTATTGGGAAGTAGACAGCCATGCCTTTATCTCACAGTGTGTGGAAGACGGCTTCAAACTACTGACCTTTGGGTTAGCAGCCAAGCACTTAATATCTCCCCCATCAGAGCTCTCTCCTGGATGTATAAAAACAAACAGAACCCCAGTTGATTCTTCCTCATTAGCAACCCTACAAGGCACAGTAGAATTGCTGCTATAGGTTTACAAAACTAAATTCTTACGACAGCAGACAGCCTCTCTTTGCTCCATGGAATAGCTGGTGGGTTGGAACTGCTCACCTTGGGGTTAGAAGCCCAACGCATAATTCCTGGGTATATAGGCCAAGCTATTTATCCAATTCACAGGGCCCTTGGGGCATTTTTACAAGAATGGTCACCACGCTGATACCTGCAGTAGAGAAGAGTTGGAGCCGAATTGGATGCCAATCAACAGGCAACTGAAGAAGGAAACAAAAGAAAGATGATCATTGCTCATGACCAAGTGGCACGCAGCAGCACATGCAATTGATATGCAGCATGGCAATAACTCTTTTTTTTTTAAACAATTTATTGGGGCTGATACAATTCTTTTCACAGTTCATACATATACATACATCAATTGTATAAAGCACATCTGTACAGTCTTTGCCCTAATCATTTTTTTCTCTTTTCTTCTTTTACATTTTATTAGGGACTCCAACAACTCTTACCACAATCCATACATATACATACATCAATTGTATAAAGCACATCCATACATTCCCTGCCCCAATCATTCTCAAGGCATTTGCTCTCCACTTAAGCCCCTTGCATCAGGTCCTCTTTTTTCCCCCCCTCCCTCCCCTTTCCCCCCTCCCTCATATGCCCGTGGTAATTTATACCTCGTTATTTTGTCATATCTTGCCCTACTCGGGATCTCCCTTCCCCCCTTCTCTGCTGTCCGTCTCCCGGGGAAGAGGTCACATGTGGCTCCTTGTAATCAGTTCCCCCTTTCCAACCTACTCACCCTCCACTCTCCCAGCATCGTCCCTCACGCCCTTGGTCCTGAAGGTATCATCCACCCTGGATTCCCTGTACCTCCAACCCTCATATGTACCAGTGTACAGCCTCTGTCCTATCCAGCCCTGCAAGGTAGAATTCGGATCATGGTAGTTGGGGGGAGGAAGCATCCAGGATCTGGGGGAAAGCTGTGTTCTTCATCGATACTACCTCACACCCTAATTAACCCATCTCCTCCTAGGCCCCTCTATGAGGGGATCTCCATTGGCCGACACTTGGGCCTTGGGTCTCCACTCTGCACTTCCCCCTTCATTTAATATAATATATATATACACATACATATATACATATACACATATATACACATACATACACACACTTATATCTTTTTTTTTTGGCATGATGCCTTATATCTGGTCCCTTGGGCACCTCGTGATCGCACTGGCCGGTGTGCTTCTTCCATGTGGGCTTATTTGTTTCTGAGCGAGATGGCCGCTTGTTCACCTTCAAGCCTTTAAGACCCCAGACACTATCTCTTTTGATAGCCGGGCACCATCAGCTTTCTTCACCACATTTGCTTGTGCACCCATTTGTCTTCAGCGATCCTATCATGGAGGTGTGCAGTCAATGATATGATTTTTTGTTCTTTGATGCCTGGTAACTGATCCCTTTGGGACCACTCGATCGCACAGGCTGGTGTGTTCTTCCATGTGGACTTTGTTGCTTCTGAGCTAGATGGCCGCTTGTTTGTCTTCAAGCCTTTAAGACCCCAGTCACTATCTCTTTTGATAGCCGGGCACCATCAGCTTTCTTCACCACATTTACTTGTTCACCCACTTTGGCTCCAGCCGTTGTGTCGGGAGAGTGAGCATCATAGAGTTCCAATTTAATAAAAGAAGGTATTCATGCATAGAGGGAGTGTTTGAGTAGAGGCCCAAGGTCCTTCCGCCACCTTAATACTTGACCTATAAATATCGACACAAAGATCTATTTCCCCAACCTCCTATATATATTTGCATGTACATGTCTTTGTCTAGACCTCCATGAATGCCCTTTGACTCCTAGCTATTTCCTCCATCTCCCTTGACCTTCCTCCTCCCCTACTACCATGAGACATGATGCCCCTCAGTGACTAAGGGCGATACAGGGGACAGCACCGGAGACACAGTGTGGGAATTGCACCTGACCTGATCCCACCACAACGAGGCAAATCACTGGGGGAGTGCAGCGGAACAGCAAGGGAATGGAGTGGCAAGGTCCCCAGGGAATGCTGAAAGTGGACTTTGGGGCCAGGGCGTGGTGCCCCAACAGACTGGACTGGAAAACGCTCCTAAGGGCCAGCAAAGATCCCTGAACTAACTACAAGCTTTTCTCTTGTGAACTGTTTTGTTCTGTTCTTTTTCAGTGGTTTGTTTTGGTTGTTTTGTTGTCTGGTTGTATACTGTGGCTTTGTGTTCCTCTGTCTAGTTTTCGTGCATGTTAGTGACTCCACAGGTCTGTCTGAATAGGACAGGCTGGATGAACTATCTGGATGAAAAACAACGGGACCGACAGTCCCGGGGGGAATTGGGGTGGGGGGTAGGGGGGGTAAGGAAGTGGTGTTAACACACCCAGGGACAAGGGAAAAACATGGGACCCCAAAGGGTAGAGAAGGGGGAGTGGCAGGCCTGATGGGAAATGATCAAGGGTAAGGTTGCTTAGAGAAGAGGTATACTCTAGCCCAGGTGGCGATGAAGCATGGTAGTAGGGCAGGAGGAAGGTCAAGGGAGATGGAGGAAAGAGCTAGGAGTCAAAGGGCATTCATGGAGGTCTAGGCAATAACTCTTAATGACATTGCAAGGAGTTGAAAAGGTCAGAAACTGAATGAGATTTATATTGCAGTACCATTCATGGAAGCTGAAAGCCCATTCACCAAGCAGCATGGTCTAGTGCACATGGCAGCATGGTCTAGTGCACATGGCTGTATGCCTATAAGGACACACACACACCAAGCACCCAGCAGGGGGTACTAGTCTGAAGAGGGGAATGGAAGTGATGTGAATGTGGAAAAGGAGGGACAAAACACAAGCAGGGCCTGACATTGATCAGGGTTCACGGTGTGCTATAAAGTAGGCATGATTAATCACTTCCCTGTACCAGAAGGCTGAGCTAGATTTTTAAAGCAAATCGAGTGCCTGGAACACAATGGTTGTTAGCTGCTGTTGAGTCAGCCTCCAGTCCAACTCACTGTGACAACCAGCTCCCAGTGACTCCATGGGCAATATTCTCCCTGGTCCTGCACCATCTCTTTGGTTGTGCATCAGATTGTGATTCACAGGGGTTTTCGTTAATTGGTTTTCAGAAGTAGAATACCAGGCTCTTCTTCATCGCTCATCTTAGTCTGGACACATCACAGAAACGGGTTCAGTCTCATAGCTGCACCCAACCAAGCTTCCCCATTTCAGTATCATAGCAACACAGAAATCAGTTCAGTACCACAGCAATAACCAAGCATCCCCCTGAAAAATGAGTGTTGGATGCACATGAGTTGCATTGTCTTGGACTCAAACCCAGATATCCCACATGGAAAAGGAGAATTCTACAACTGAACCACAATTTACCCTCAGAATATAATAAGTATCCAGTAAATGGTTATTAAGAATGTGGCTGCCAGGAAAATCCACCAATTTCCTGCCAAGGCTTAACACTAATATCTTCCCCCACACACTAGAAGGCTGCAGAGGAATGACTTTCTCCATGCCAGCCCTGGTATCTAGACAAGGGACCCTAACACTGAACCACTGAGCCCCAGCAGGCTGGGGAGCAATGTCAAATTGGATGAGGGACAATCCTGGTTGAGTTACTTCCCCTAAGCTCGTAGGGCAGTTTAGCATGTCCACAGCTGTGTTCAGAATAGCCATGCGATTACCACCGAGAGAAATTCTACATGCTTTCACACCCCATGCTAGTCGTTGCAGCCATCGTTGAGTACAGTTCATGCTCATTACTATCTAGAACTCACGGTGACGCTGTGGGTGAGCCATTGGGCAGGTAACCTCAAGGTTGGCAGTTCAAAGGCACCAGTTGTTCTCTGAGAGGAAGGTGAGATGATCTGCTCCTGTCAAGATTTAGCTTGAGGAATTTTATATAGGGTCACAGTGAGTCAGGATCAACTCAATGGTGTGGGTTTGGTTTATTAGACCCACCATCAGATCATATTTAATGGATTTATTAACATGTATATTTGCCACAAATCCAATGTCTTTTATTTTTATCACTGCATTTCAATACAATTTGTGCCTTTGTGATTCTGTATTTCATTGGAGGTATTTGGAAATATTATTCTGGGGAGTGGGCAGGTGTTCCATAGCCTTTCCTAAATGCCAAAAGGATCCATGGGGTTGCAATGGTTAAGACCCTCTAATAGAGTTTATCAAAGAGCCCTGGAGGCACAATGGTTAAGTGCTCAGCTGCTATCCAAAAGGTTGAAGGTTTGAACCCACCAGTGGCTCTGTTCTTGGAAGAAAAACCAGGCAACTCATTCTTGTAAAGATTACAGCATAGAAAAGCCTAGAGCAGTGGTTCTCAAACTTCCTAATGCCACAACCCTTTCATACAGTTCCTCATGTTGTGGTGACCTCCACAACCATAAAAATATTCTCATTGTTGCTTCATAACTGTAATTTTGTTACAGTCACCCTGTGCAAGGGTCCCACAGGTTGAGAACCATTGGTCTAGAGAGCTCGGCACTGATGCATTGAGTCACTATGAGTTGGACTGGACTAGAAGGTTCCTAACAAAAACGCCAACAATCATTTTTTACCATGACCTTGTTAACTCAAAAAGATTAATAAGCAAATTCACAAATGAGGACATCCAGTTGCCCCTCCAAACTGGAGAAGCATGAGTTAAATGGTGACCCTGACCCCACGGTGTCCTCCAGCTGGTGCCATGCTGCCTTTATTCCTTCTGCCTCTCAGTTCTGTGGAGAAGAAGGGGAAAGGGAGGGAAAGAAAAAGAAAGGAATGAAAAGATAATTTTCCCAGCTTCTTCACATCACTGAATTGAACTTTACTTTTAATAAAAGTATTATGAAATGGAAATGGTGCTTTCACTATTTTGCTTTCAGGTGATATTCAGAGACATGGTGCTGGTAATTATTTGAGCCGGGGAGGTTAGTGTGCAGATTTTCTGAATATGGTTGAGCCACATGCCCCCTTCCAGGCCTAGCATTTCCCTGGGCTATGAGAAGTTATAGACAGTCTACCCTCTTCTTCCTCCAACTTCGCTGCAAACCATGGACACACTGGTTCTGACTTGACCTGGCTCCAGTACAGAAAAAAATATCCTCCTTGCATAATTGTAGTGCTTGCATTGGAAGGCACCCAGATACAAATCTCTCTTCTGGTGGCATAATGGGTTATGTGTTGGGCTATTAACTGCAAGGTCAGCAGTTGGAATTCACCAGTCGCTCCTTTGGAGAAAGATGAGGCTTTCTTCTCCCATAAAGAGTTATAGCCTTAGATGAGTATAAAAACTCAAAATACTTTGGCAGAGATTCCACAGAGAATAAGCCTCCATTAAATCCCCTGGGACCATTCACCAGGGATGGGATTAAACCCTGCTCACCGTCAGTACATCAGAAAGTGTATTGTTGCAGATATGATTAGGTTAAAAATTAACATCTTATCATTTGTCTTTACTCTTAAAACGTTTTTCATTTGTTCTTTTTTTAATTTTCTGCTTTCCTTTTTATTGAAAATTTAACTAATGTCACTAAACAAGTAGAGAATTTGTTAAATGAAAATCTAATCGGTTATGTAAACTTTCAATGAAAACATAACACAATTTTATTTTTACAAAGTGTTATAGCCTTGGAAACCCAGGAGGCCGCAGTATTTTCTCTCGATAGGATTGTTATGCACCCAATGGCAATGAATGTTGTTGGATTTTGTTTCTTTATTGTTTTCTGTAGCTATGGTGGGGTATAGGGGTTATGTGTTGGGCACTATACGCAATGTCTGAAATGGCAAATTTGAAATCCCCAGCCACTCCAAGGGAGAAAGATGAGGCTTTCTACTCCCCTAGAGAGTTCCAGTCTCAGAGCAGCCAGTCCACAAAGAGAACAACATAGCTGGCCCCACTATGAGACATGATGCCCCTCAGTGACCAAGGGTGATACAGGGGACAGCACTGGAGACACAGTGTGCGAATTGCACCTAACCTGATTCCACCACACCGAGGCAAAGTGTGGTGGAGTGCAGTGGAACAGCAAGGGAATGGAGTGGCAAGGTCCCCAGGGAATGCTGAAAGTGGACTTTGGGGCCAGGTTGTGGTGCCTCAACAGACGGGATTGGAAAACACTCCTAAGGTCCAACAAATGATCCTTGAACTAACTACAAGCTCTTCTTTCTTGATGTGTTTTGTTTTGTTCTTTGTCAGTGGTTTGTTTTTGTTGTTTTGTTGTCTGGTTGTAAACTGTTGCTTTGTTTTCCTCTGTCTTGTTTTCGTGCATGTTAGTGTCTCCACAGGTCTGTCTAAATAAGAGAGGCTGGATGAACTATCTGGAGGAAAAACAACAGGACTGAGAGTTCCGGGGGCACTTGGGATAGGGGGAGGTGCGGGGGGTAAGGAAGTGGTGTTAACAAACACAGGGACAAGGGAACAACATGGGACTCAATATGGTAGTGAGGGGGAAGTGGCAGGCCTGGTAGGGAATGATCATGGGTAAGGTTACGTAAAGAAGAGGTATAGCCCGAACCCGGGTGGGGACGGAGCATGGTAGAGGGACAGGAGGAAAGTCAAGGGAGATGGAGGAAAGAGCTAGGAGTCAAAGTGCATTTATAGAGGTCTAGACAAAGACATGTGCATGCAAATGTATATATATATATATATATATATATATATATATATATATATATATATATATATATATGGATGGGGAAATAGATCTATGTGTCTATATTTATAGGTTTAGTATTAAGGTGGCGACAGGACCTTGGGCCTTAACTCAAGCACTCCTTCAATGCATGAATACTTTCTTTTATTAAATTGGCACTCTACAATGCTCATCCTCCAGACACAACTGCTGAAGCCAAAGCTGTTGAACAAATAAATGTGGTGAAGAAAGCTGATGGTGCCTGGCTATCAAAAGAGATAGTGTCTGGGATCTTAAAGACTTGAAGATAAACAAGCGGCCATCTAGCTCAGAAGCAACAAAGCCCACATGGAAGAGCACACCAGCCTGTGTGATCACGAGGACCCGAAGGGATCAGTTATCAGGCATCAAAGAACAAAAAAATCACAGCATTGGCTGCACACCTCCATGATACGATTGCCGAAGACAAACTTGTGCATAAGCAAATGTGGCGAAGAATGCTGATGGTGCCTGGCTATCAAAAGAGATAGTGTCTGGGGTCTTAAAGGCTTGAAGGTGAACAAGCGGCCATCTAGCTCAGAAGCAAAAATACCCACATGGAAGAAGCACACCAGCCTGTGCGATCACAAGGTGCCAAAGGGACCAGGTATAAGGCATAATGCAATATATATATATATATATATACCATATATATGGTATATATATATATATATACACATAATAGTGAATGAAGGGGGAAGTGCAGAGTGGAGACCCAAAGCCCATTTGCTGGCCACTGGAGATCCCCTCTCAGAGGGGTTTAGGAGAGGAGATGGGTCAGTCAGTGTGCGATGTAGTACCGATGAAAAACACAGCTTTCTCCCAGATTCTGGATGCTTCCTCCCCCCAACTACCATGCTCCGTATTCTACCTTGCAGGACTGGATAGGGCAGAGGTTGTACACTGGTACATATAGGAGCTGGAGGCACAGGGAATCCAGGGTGGATGATACCTTCAGGACCAGGAGTGTGAGGGGTGATACTGGGAGAGTAGAGGGTGAGTGGGTTGGAAACGGGGAACAGATTACAAGGATCCACATGTAACCTCCTCCCTGGGAGACAGACGGCAGAGAAGGGGGGGAGGGAGACTCCGGATAGGGCAAGATATGACAAAATAACAATCTGTGGATTATCAAGGGCTCATGAGGGAGTGGGGAGTTGGAGGGAGGGTAAAAAAAAAAGAGGACCTGATGCAAAGGGCTTAAGTGGAGAGCAAATGCTTTGAGAGTGATTAGGGCAAAGAATGTACGGATATGCTTTATACAATTGATGTATGTATATGTATGGATTGTAATAAGAGTTGTATGAGCCCCTAATAAAATGTTAAAAAAAAAAAAAGAGTTCCAGTCAGAGAAACTCACAGGTGCAGTTCTACCCTATCCTATAGATTCGCCATGAGTCGGCATCAACTGGATGGCAGGAAGGACACATAACGATTCAGACCTGGGCTTAGTTTGGGTTCTCACTGAAGCAGACGCTGGCCAAAGACTTAAAGGCAATGAGCTTATTTAGGAAACTCTGAGCATGCAGGTAATGATGTGGCATTGTGAGCCAGTGGAGGGAAGGCCACCGATAACAAATAGATTGTGAATCCAATTACAAACCTGGGAACCTGCTGCTTAATCACATAGAAAGTCTCCAGGGGTAGGTGTAGCACACGCCTCTAAGAGTTTTGCCATCCAAGGAGTGAGGGCCCTGGTCAGGGCTGTTCCCAGGGGCATATGTTCCTCAGCACATTCAGTGTCGTTAGGAAAGACCAGTTGTGAGAAGAGGACATCATGTGGATCTGGGGAAACTCTTCATGACACGAACTGGCACCATAACCGCAACAATGACTTCAAACCTGCCGATGGCCAGGAAGATGGCATAGGTTCTGGCAGTGATTTGTCTTATCAGACCTACGGTCAAAAGGAGTCAAATTTGACTTACTGGAGACTAACAACAACAACAAGGTCTTTCTATCTATTGATGCATTCAATCTCAACCTCGAACACACAACCTAAGCACTATTTTTCACTTCCCTTCTACACACAGCAGCGCAAAGGGGGTTCAATGATTTGTCCCAGGTCATGGAGCTAGAAGGACATAGAGCCAGGACTGGACAATGGAGCGATCTGACAACAGAGACATTTAACATAAGCAAGGCTTTGTCTCCCACAAAGATCATAGGCATTACCATAATGGACTTGGCACAAGTCCTGCCGCATGGCAACCTTTCAGCAGATAGGTGCTATCTTAGTGCCATCCAGTTGACAGCAAGTCAGCGACTGTATAGGACAGGGGAGAACTGTCTGTGGGTTTTGACATGAAATATTTACAGCAGTAGAAATCCTCATCTTTCTCCCACAAAAGTCCCTATGATTGTTAGTAATTTGGTCAGAAGTCACTTTAATGGTGACCAAATCCTTCCTTTTTTGGGATTCAACATTATACCCCACTGCTTCCAATAGCTCCTCGCCCCAAACAAAAACAGGCATGAGAGAGTTGATTCTGACTCATGGTGCCCCCATGTGTACATTGCATAGGACTTTCAAGACTATAGGCTTTAAGCAGGTTGCCAGGCCTTTCCTCCATGGTGTCCCTGGGTGGGTTCCAACGGCAAATGATTTGTTAAATAGTAGTGTGTGGAACTGTTTGCCCCCCTTCAGGAACTCCAATATCCTTGCAGCTCTCTATTCACAAAGACTGTCCTTCCAACCAAGAGCTCAGAGTGCTTGTTTTCTCTCTCTTATTTTCTTTACATCAAGAAGTTTGGGACTCCCCAGGAGCTGGGTCCCAGGGACATATTTATATGTAATTATGACCCTGTCATCTACAACATGATCATGATAAATGGAGAAAAGACTGAAGTGATCAGGGCTATCTTCTTTCTGGAGTCCACAATAAATGATCATGTGAGCCCCGGTCAAGAACTGAAGGGATGTATTGTATTGGGTAAATCTGCTCTTTGAGATCTCTTTCTTTTTTTCTTTTTTTGCAGTTGGGAAAGAGAAAGGGGAGATGGGCTGTTCTCCCAAGTTGGGTCCCTGCCAGGGCACCCCCCACTCAAACCTGGCCAACTCCACTCGGGAATAGAGTTCCCTGCCACTTCTGTAGAACTGCCCTGTGGAAGGACCAATGTCCTAAAGGTTCAGAATGGAGAAGACAAGTTTCAAGGGCTACAGCCTAGCCCCTTACAGCCAGAGTGTGACTCAACAAGGGCCCCCACAGGCACTTTCTAGGGATCTTAAGTAGTTGGGGCTTAAGGAGATTGGCATGGGGCTCTAGCAAGCTAGGAGCCCATCCCAGGCTGGGGTTATATATCCCAAGCCCTTGATGGGGAGGCCTCAGGTAAGCAGTGGGCCCATGGAGTTCTGGGTATGTGGGCCTGGGGGAAGGGAGCCACCTTTGGGGCTGAGCCAACCCAGGGCATCCCAAGTGGAATGGGGTGCAGAGGCCTGGGCAGGGTCCCTCTTCCTCTCCATCCTCCATGGCCAGTCAGGCTAACACAAGTTCTTGGGCAGGCAGGGGGCCTGGGGCAGTGCCCAGATGACCCAGGGGCTAGCTGGGCAGGGGGTGTTTCCTGGGTAGGCAGAGGGCCTCGGGCAGGGTCTTTGTGGCAGGCCCAGACCCAGGTGGGCAGGGACCTGGAACAGGAATCCCAGGCGTGTGCCTGGCTTGGACTGGACCCAGGGTTGGCCAGGTCCCTGATGCAGGTTCCTGGGTGGGCAGCGGGCCCAGGG
Organism: Tenrec ecaudatus; assembly: GCF_050624435.1. Lineage (NCBI taxonomy): Eukaryota > Metazoa > Chordata > Mammalia > Afrosoricida > Tenrecidae > Tenrec > Tenrec ecaudatus. The sequence goes on along the minus strand of NW_027457553.1, from coordinate 5,245,341 downwards.
CAGAGTCTTGGTGGTGAGCAGGCTCAGGGTGGGGGCAGGGGGTCTGGAGTGTGGTCCTGGGTGGGTCAGCTGGGAAGGGCAGGGATCCTGGTGGCTGGCCAGGTGCCTGGTGGGCTGCAGACCCACATCAGGGGTCATGGTGGCAAGGCCCTCCCTGGTGGGCAGGAGTCTGGGAAGGGGCAGGAAGGCTGTACAGACCACAGCTGGTCTTTGAAGTCCTAGGCCTTGCGCATCAGGTCATTATGGCCCATGAAGGCAGTGCGGCTCCGAAGCAGGCTCACAGCCTTCAGAGCTTGGCTCGCTCAGCTCCTGAGCCCTTGACCTCTATAGGAACTGCTGGCTGGCCTCCTGTCATGTTCTCAATAGGCTCCAGCTGCTGCCAAGTAGGCCAAGCCTTAACGGGGCCATGGGCTTCCACCTGTGCGCCCATCCTCCTCACCCTTAAAGGGGCCGGGTGCTGCCGCCAGAGACCTCTTTCAAAAGTGTTCTTCAAAGTGTTTAAGAGCAAGAATGTTACATTAAGGTGCACCTGACTAAAGCCATCTTAGTCATATTTTCGATGGCCTTCTATGCACGTGAAAGTTGGACATTGAAAAGGAAGACCAGAGAAGAATCAATGCATTTGAATTGGGAGGATGGTGAAGAATATTGAAAGTACTATGAACTGCCAAAGAACAAACAAATGTGGGTTAGAAGTACAGCCAGAATACTCCTTAGAAGCCAGGATGGTGAGGCTTCCCCTCACGTACCTTGGACATACTGTTAAGGAGAGACCAGTCCCTGGAGGAGGAAGGACGTCCTGCTTGGTGAAGCAGAAAGGCAGTGAAAATGAGGAAGAACTTCGCCCAATGGATTGACACAGTGGCTGCAACAAGGGGCTCAAACATAACAACAATTGAGAGGATGGTGCAGGACAGGGTGGTGTTTCGTTCTATTATCCATAGGGTGGCTAGGGGTTGGAACTGGCTCAATGACATCTAACAGCAGAAACAATGTCTACACCCACTACTAACAGGGCAGGAAGTTTCCCAACCCCTCTCATCTCTCAACCCCAGGAACAGAGATGCCACCTTCCTTCTAGCTGTATTCCCAGTATCTAGAACAGAGCTCAGCAATGAAGTACCTAACAAACCTGAAGTAGCTGTTACTTAGCTCCATGCCTCATAGGTCTCAGTTCCCATGTCCCGAAACAATGACATCAGTGTTGTTGTTTGTTGCCATCAAGTCGATTTCCAGTTACACCTGCATCACACCTGCCTACCTAGAATCCCACCTTATGAAAATAAGCCAGAACAATGATTTTTGCCCACGGTCTCTGCAGACTATGACTCACCACTCTGAAGGGATGTCATGTAAATGTTGAACTGCTAGCTCAAAGTTGACAGTTCAAACCATCAGCTGCTTCAAGGAAAACGATGAGTCTGTCTGTTCCAGTAATGTTGGACAATGTTGAAAAACTTACATAGGGTCTCGATGAGTTGGAATTGACTGGACAGTAATGGGTTTGCTGTACCTGGAATGTTGATGCGACCAGAGAAAGAATGAGAGGGAAGTCTGAAAAAGAAGCACCGACCTGCCCTCCATCGGGCTGTTTTGTGATTTTTTGCAGCAGATGGTTTGAAGGGAACAGGGAATGAAGAGGCGGAGTGCATGGCACAGTTGAGGGCTATTTGCCATTCTGACCAAGTGCCTCTGTGAGAAAAGGGGGAGGGGAGGCTTGACCTGGGTCTTGATCAAAGCCCAAGAAAATATATGGATTTCCAGAATGAGGGAGTTTTCCCAAGTCAGGGTAGTAACAGGAGCTGCCAGCTCTCACCTCTGACCCTGTGGGCCCTGTTCAAAGAATTTCCTGGACTGGGTGGGAGGTGGGTGGTTAGGCAGAGAGACAAAGAGAGAGTCGAACTAGGAACTCTGGCTCTTTCCCAGCCTGAGTCTTAGCCCCCGAGCCTCCTCATCTCCACTCTCCCCCTTCCCCGGCCCCCCACAGGGACACCTTCCAGAGGTCTTCCTGTACCCATATGTAGGTTTTGGCTCTTCCTGCTTTTGGCTCTGCTCAGTGGCAGGGCATTTGAAGGTTGTTTGTGGGATTTGTACAGTTGACATTAGGGTAAATGCGTGATCATTTCTTAAATTTATCCTACTGCAGATTTAGGCTGTGTTTCCAAACTCCTGGTCCTCACAGAGGCTCTGCAGAGGGGACAGTGACTCTGATTCCACCTGGAATTTCCTGGTTGAGCACAGGGATTTCCCATCCCAGTCTAACCATGGCACCAGGGATCAGGGTGCTAGGAGAGGGGCAAATGGGTCCCCAAAGGAGATGTGTAGTGACCACAAAAGTGACACACTGGTGGTCACCTACTAATTGTACATGGTGGTGCTTGCCCCTCTCAAGGTGGACACATACAATTTTGCCTATGCCTCTTCTCTAAAAGCAAGTGGACCTGCTTGTGACATGAGGTTTTGGAAAGTTCTTTCATGGGCCACAAAGAAGTGTGGCTCATCCAGTGTCTCAAGCTGATTTCGAGTAGTGTCCAGAGAGTTCGTGGTGAAAGGGGGTAGGGAAATGTGGGGAGCTGGCCAGGGAGTGAACACGGAATAATTTGAGCCAGACAGAGTAATGAATGGGAGGCAGAATGGATATGGAAGTAATCTGGGGGACGAGTTTGGATCTGCCTCTGTGGGTTTCTGACACTATAAATTTGTCCATTGTCAGACGGCCTCATCTTTCTGCCTCTCAGAGCAGCTAGTGGGTTTGAACTGCTGGCTTTGAGATTAGTAGCGGGATGCTTAAGCCACAGCATCACCAAAACTCCTTAGCAAGAAGGATATTACCACAACCACAGCCACCACCCCTTTTTCCTAATTTTCTGAGAGATAGGGAGGAAAGAGTGCTGTCCATCATTCGACTCCCTTTAGAGAAAATGGGAGGTCCAGGGTGATGAGAGCAGGTGCTGGAACATCCCAGCCTCGCATCCAGGGCCACCCGGAATGATCCTCCCTTGTGGGCTCTGTGGAGCAGGCACACTCAAAGACCATAGGACCTCGGTCTCAGCTGTCGGCCTCGGGGCTTGGGTTTCTTAGTTCCTGCTGCTTGGGGAGGGGCTGCTCAATGGAGAGCCTCGTCACTTAGCATCATGCCTGCTCAGATGTGATACCCCTGAGTCGTGTAATTTACATTTCATGCACAATTGAAGCAGCTAATGGTGTCATTCTCCAAGGGGGGAACAAGTTGTCATGATGTTAATTACATTGCAGGCGTGCTCCCTCTCCTTTGTCCCCAAGTGCTCCAAGGGAAGTTCCCAGGTAGCAGTCGAGTGGGTGTCCAAGAGAGTGGCTTTGGCTCCCTCCAAGGTGTCAGGGCTGAGGAGTGGTTACAAGGCCAAGAATTCTTTCTCTGACTTCCTTGTGGGTGTGTTGGCGCAGTGGGAGTAGAGGTGGCAGCTAAAACAGCCCAGTGATCTCCCCATCCTTTTCTAACCTGCGCGTGTGCAATCGGGCAGGGCTGGAGGGTGCCTGTTCAATGCTCAAGCTAATTTTGCTTGATAGGGGACAGTGGAGATGATGTGTAGGGAAAAGGAGGCAAAATCCAACCACTCTTAGTCCAGATATCAGCAGACGGTAGAGCTAAGCCTGTAGTCTCTGAGGCTGGTCTGCTGGGATTTAAATTCCAGCTCCCCCTTGGATAACCTGATTACCCCTGGGCCAGATGGCTTCACCTCTCTGTGCATTCGTGTCCTCACCTATAGACGGAAGCTGATGTACTACCAATGCGTCAGTCAATTCCATCTCATAGTGAGCCTGGAGGACAGAGTGGAACCATTCTATAGGCGTTCCCATAGGCTGTGACTGATACTGGAGCAAATTGACGCATCATTCTCATGGGAAGCTGCCGAGGGTTTCGCTGAGCTGGTGGTAAATAGTCAAGGGCTTCTCTATTGCCCCGCCAGCGCTCCTCTTAAAGGGGTTGCAAAAGTCACCAAAACCCCACTTCTCTTGAGTTCATTCAGACTCATAGCAACTCAGCAGGATAAAGTAATAACTGTCCCTGAAAACGTCCGACCCTGAAAATCTTTATGAGCTCAGACAGCCCCAACTTGATCCCGAAGAACAGCTGGTGGGTTTGAACCACCGACCTTCTGGTTAGCAGTTCTAATGCTTCACCCCCACCACCACCAGTGGGATGAAATGAGTGAATGTACATGCAATGCTTAGAACACTAGTACATAACATGCACTTAGTAATTGTGAGCTATTGTGGTAGGAGGGGAGTCCAAAGACCAAACCAAACTCACTGCCATCGAATCCACTCTGACTCCCCATGACCTGAGTTCTACCTATAGGACAGGGTCCAACTGCTCCTGTGGGTATTTGAGATTGTAACTTTATAGGATTGGAAAGTTTCATGTTTTTCCCTGAGAGTGGCTGGTGGTTTTGAACTGTTGGCTTTGGGATTAGCAGCCCAATATGTAATCACCCACGCCATTATTAAATGAGAGCTACGAGTTTCTGACATTTTCTGTGAGGTGGTAGAAGTATATGTCATTCCTATATTTAAAGAAGGTAAATCTACAGAAACAGAACAATTGCCATGGCTTTCCAAAGAGAGGAGAGATGTCAGTTTTAAGGATATATAGAGCTGTGAGTCATCCCTGGAGAGTACAAATGGTTAAAACACTTGGCCATTAACAGAAACTTAGGAGGTTCAAGCGCACCCAGAAATACCTTGGAAGAAAAGCCTGGCCATCTGTTTCTGAAAGGTTATGCTGATTGAAAGTCCTATGACTCACCATGAATCACAATCAACTCAGTGTCAAATGGTCATTTTAAATTTCAGGATGGTTCCTGGGCAGAAAGCAAACATTCTAAGTTGTCTATTGAAGAGGAGGTTTGTGAGAGCACCTGGCCCATTCAAACACAACTGATGAGGAACCTCGGTGGGGCCACTGTACACAGAACAGGCCATGCTTTCTCCACATCTGGTTTTGTTGGATGCTGTCAAGTTGGTTTCAACTCGTGGGGACCCTACATACAACCGAAAGAAACACTGCCTGCTCCTGTGCCAGCCTCACAATTGTTATGTTTTAGTGTGTTGTTGTAGAAACTGTGTCCATCCATCTTGGTGAGGGTCCTCCCCTTTTGGGCGCCCCTTTACCAAGCATGATGGCCTTTTCCATAATGTTCCTCCACATAGCTCCTGATGCCCAAGGATGTGAGATGAAGTCTAGCCATCCTTGCCTCTAAGGAGCATTCTGGATACACTTCTTTCAAGACAGATCTTGCTCCTCAACTGAAATTCTTGCAGAGAGAGTGAAAACACACCTGATTTTCCTAGAGTCTCATTTCCCAAAGTGGGCAACACCACCCACCTACTGGGCACAGAAAAATCCAGAGATCTACAAAGCAGATATCTACGTTTTATCCTGGATGGTGGGCTATAGTCCAAAATTCTTTCATTGCTGAGGGGTCCTGAGTAATTTCTTTTTCTGAAAAGAGGGCAGTAGGCAGAATAAGTTCGGGAACCTTTGGTCTGGAGCAGGAGCTGGAAACCTGTTTTTCTGCCAAGGACCATGTGGTGATTGATAACATCATTCATGGGGCCATACAGGTCAAATATTTAATGAACTCACCCCTAAGGTGATGGCTCCAAATGCTTCTCGTTGGTGAGGTGTGTGATGCTGGCAGCTATTGATTATTTGGGGGGCCCTATACAGCCCTCGGGCCATACGTTGGTCTAAGGTAGTGGATCTCAACCAGTGGGTCACGACACCTTTGGGGGTCCAATGACACTTTCACAGGGGTTGCCTGGTTCATCGCAGTAGCACAATTACAGTAAAGAATTAGCAATGAAATAATTTTTATGATCGGGGTAAACACAACATGAGGAACTGTATGAAAGAATCATGGCATTCGGGAGGTTGAGAAACACTTGTCTAGGGAATGGTTGGGATCTCCATGTAGGCTACACATGAACTTCATAGGCAGTCAGGCAGCATATCACTTGGGTTTCATTGGAGAGGAAAGAACTATTGATCATGTTTCAAGGACAAACAAATCTGGAAGGAAATGCTATTGTGGATGAAAACAAAACATAAAACAAACTCTTGAAAGATTTCTGTATGCTAGAGATGAATTGCAATCAAGAAAATTAAATGATATCTGTTAGGGGTCCAGCAGAAAACAAACCATGCAGAAGGTTTAATTAAAGAGAGTTTAATGAAGACTATTCACAGTGGTGGGGATGGGCTTAAGAAAGCCAACAAAAGGTAGGGAGGCCCCAAGGGTCTAACAAGAGCATAAAGCTGTTGCCACATGTCCTATGGAATTTTCTCTTCAGCTCTTTGACTTTGTCATTTCTTCTCATTGTCTTAGCTACTCTATGATATAGAGCAATTCTGACTCATAGGAATTTGATACTACTGTCCTCTCCCAATTTCCATTACTTTCCAACGTCATGTGTGTTAAAATATGCAGTATTTCATCAGATTTCCTATGCTCTAAACCAGTGGTTCTCAACCTTCCTAATTCCTTGGCAGTATAATGAAGTTCCTGATGTTGTGGTGAACATCCATTCATAAAATTATTTTCGTTGCTACTTCATAACTGTAATTTTGCTACTATGAAGAAGATACCGACCCCTGTGAATGGGTAGCTCAACCCCCAAAGAGGTCCCGATCCACAGGTTGAGAACCGCTGCTCTTAACTAAGTGGTGTTTCTTTAAGATGTAGTTCAGTATATTGTTAGACGCCCAAGTCCTGTTGTTGCTGTTGTTAGGTGCCGTCGAGTGGATTTTGGTTCACAGCAACTCTCTGTACAATGTACTGAAACGCTGCCCTGTCCTGTGCATTCCTCACAGTGGTTCTTTGCTTGCGCTCATTGTTGCAGCCACTGAGCTATTCCAAATTGTAGGGGCTGCCTCTCCTTTGCTGCCCTTCTACTCTACCAATATCTGTGTCTTCCTCTAGGACAGTGCTTCTCAACCTTCCTAAATCCACGACACTTTCATACAGTTTCCTTTGTAGTGATAGACCCCCAATCATAAAATTATATTCTTTGCTACTTCGTAACTCTCGTTTTGTTACAAGTTATGAATAGTGCCACCCTGTAAAGTGTTCGTCTAAGCCCCAAAGAGGTCACGACCCACACGGCGAGAACCACTGCTTTAAATTTAGAGGAGTTTCTCTTAAGGTCTATTTCACCATACTGTTAGAAGCTCAAGTCCATTTGTTGTTGTTGTTAGGTGCCGTCGAGTGGGTATGTCTCATAACAACTCTACGCACAATATAATGAAATGCCGCCCTGTCCTGTGACATCCTCACAGTGGTTCTCTGCTTGCGCTCATTGTTGCAGCCACTGTGCTAATGCATCTTGTTGGGGATCGCCTCTCTTTTCCTGCCCTTTCATACCTAGATTTGGGACTTCCAATAGAGCAGTGGTTCTCAACTTTCCTAATGCCATGATATTTTCATACCGATTCTCATTTAGTGGTGACACCCCCAACCATAAAAATGATTTCATTGCAGCTTCATAACTGTAATTTTGTTACTGTTATGAGTCACGACACCCCTGTGAAATTTTCATTCCATACCCACAAAGGGGTCGGGACACACAGGTGAAGATCCCCTGCTCTAAACTAAGAGGAGATTCTCTTTTTTTTTTTTAATTTTTTGAAAATTTATTTTATTTTATTTTTTTTATTTTAACAATTTATTGGGGCTCATACAATTCTTTTCACAGTTCATACATATACATTCATCAATTGTATAAAGCACATCTGTACAGTCTTTGCCCTAACCATTTTTTTCTCTTTTCTTCTTTTACATTTTATTAGGGACTCATATAACTCTTACCACAATCCATACATATACATACATCAATTGTATAAAGCACATCCATACATTCCCTGCCCCAATCATTCTCAAGGCATTTGCTCTCCACTTAAGCCCCTTGCATCAGGTCCTCTTTATTTTTCCCCCCTCCCTCCCCATTCCCCCCTCCCTCATATGCCCTTGGTAATTTATACATCGTTGTTTTGTCATATCTTGCCCTATCCGGAGTCTCCCTTCCCCCCTTCTCTGCTGTCCCTCTCCCAGGGAAGAGGTCACATGTGGATCCTTGTAATCAGTTCCTCCTTTCCAACCCACTCACCCTCCACTCTCCCAGCATCGTCCCCCACACCCTTGGTCCTGAAGGTATCATGCACCCTGGATTCCCTGTACCTCCAACCCTCATATGTACCAGTGTACAGCCTCTGTCCTATCCAGCCCTGCAAGGTAGAATTCGGATCATGGTAGTTGGGGGGAGGAAGCATCCAGGATCTGGGGGAAAGCTGTGTTCTTCATCGGTACTACCTCACACCCTAATTAACCAATCTCCTCTCCTAAACCCCTCTTTGAGGGGATCTCCATTGGCCGACACTTGGGCCTTGGGTCTCCACTCTGCACTTCCCCCTTCATTTAATATGATATATATACATATATATACATACATATATACATACACACATATATACACATACATACACACACTTATATCTTTTTTTTTTGCATGATGCCTTATACCTGGTCCCTTGGGCACCTCGCGATCGCACTGGCCGGTGTGCTTCCTCCATGTGGGCTTATTTGCTTCTGAGCTAGATGGCCGCTTGTTCACCTTCAAGCCTTTAAGACCCCAGACACTATCTCCTTTGACAGCCGGGCACCATCAGCTTTCTTCACCACATTTGCTTATGCACCCATCTGTCTTGAGCGATCCTATCATGGAGATGTGCAGTCAATGATATGATTTTTGTTCTTTGATGCCTGGTAACTGATCCCTTTGGGATGACTCGATCACACAGGCTGGTGTGTTCTTCCATGTGGACTTTGTTGCTTCTGAGCTAGATGGCTGCTTGTTTATCTTCAAGCCTTTAAGACCCCAGTCACTACCTCTTTTGATAGCCGGGCACCATCAGCTTTCTTCACCACATTTACTTGTTCACCCACTTTGGCTCCAGCCGTTGTTTCGGGAGAGTGAGCATCATAGAGTTCCAATTTAATAAAAGAAGGTATTCATGCATTGAGGGAGTGTTTGAGTAGAGGCCCAAGGTCCTTCCGCCACCTTAATACTTGACCTATAAATATAGTCACCTAGATCTATTTCCCCATCCTCCTATATATATTTGCATGTACATGTCTTTGTCTAGACCTCCATGAATGCACTTTGACTCCGAGCTCTTTCCTCCATCTCCCTTGACTTTCCTCCTGCCCTACTACCATGCTTCATCGCCACCTGGGCTAGAGTACACCTCTTCTCTAAGCAACCTTACCCTTGATCATTTCCCACCAGGCCTGCCACTCCCCCTTCTCTACCATTTGGGGTCCCATGTTTTTCCCTTGTCCCTGGGTTTGTTAACACCACTTCCTTACCCCCCCTAACCCCCCACCCCAAGTCCCCCCAGAACTGTCGGTCCCGTTGTTTTTCTCTTAAGATAGAATTCAGCATACTGGTAGATGCACAAGTTCTGTTGTTATTGGTGTTAGGTACCATCGAGTGGGTTTTGGCTCATAGTAACTCTATGCACAATATAATGAAATGCTTTCCCATCCTATGCCATACTCACAGTGGTTCTTTTGCTTGTGCTCATTGTTGCAGCCACTGTGCTAATCCAACTTTTGGGTAGCTGCCTCTTTTTTGTGGCCTTTCTGCTGTACCAAGACTTTTGTCTTCCTCTAGGGCAGAGGTTGTCAAATTTCCTAATGCCATGACCCTTTCATACAGTTCCTCATGTAGCGGTGACCCCCATCATAACATTATTGTTACTTCATAACTGTAATTTTCCTACAGTTATGAATCATTTCACACCTTGAAAGGGTCATTCGATCGCCAAAAGTGGTCACGAACCACAAGTTAAAAACCGCTGGTCTAAACTAAGAGGAGTTTCTCTTAATATCTACTTCACCCTATTGTCAGAAGCACAAATCCTATAGTTATTGTTAGATTCTGTTGTGTAGCTTTCGACGCCTAGCAACTCTAAGCACAATATGATGGAAAGGTGTCCTGTCCTGCGCCATCCTCCCAGTGGTTCTTTTGCTTGCGCGGATTGTTGCAGCCACTGTTGTATTTATTCCATCGTGCTGTGGGCTGCCTCTTTTTGCTGCCCTTCTACTGTACCCAGATCTAGGTCTCCCTCTAGGGCAGTGGTTCTCAACCTTCCTAATGTCATGACTCTTTCACACCATTCCTGATGTACTAGTGACCCCCCCCCCAATCATAAAATTATTTTCCTTGTTACTCCATAACTATAAATTTGCTACTGTTATGAATCAGGTCACCCATGTGACCCACAGTTAGAGAACTGTTACTCTACACTAAGAGTTTCTTTTAAAGTCTTCTTCAGCATATTGTTAGAGGCACAAATCCTGTTGTTTGGTGCCTTCGAATGGGTTTAGGCTCATGCCGACTCTATGCACCATGTAATGAAATGCTTTCCCGCCCTGTGCCTTCCATACAGTGGTTCTTTTGCTCACACTCATTTTTGCAGCCACTGTGCTAATCCATCTTGTTGGGCACTGCCTCTCTTTTCCTGCCCTTCTGTACCAAGATATGTGTCTTCCTCTAGAGCAGTGGTTCTCAACTTTGCAAATGCCACAACCACTTCACACCATTCCTCGTGTAGTGGTGACATCCAACCATAAAATATTTGCATTGCTACATCATAATTTTAATTTTGCTTCTGTTATGGATCAGGCCACCCATGTGAAAGGTTCGTTAGTCTCCTCAAAGGCGTCTCGACAAACAGTTGGAGAACCAATGGTCTATACGAATAGGAGTTTCTCTTAAGGTCTACTTCAGAATATTCTTAGAAGCCCAAGTTCTTTTTATTATTGTTTGGTGCCTTTGAGTGTGTGTTGGCTCACAGCAAGTGTATGCACAATATAATGAAACTCGGCCCCATCTCGTGCCATCTCACTGTGGTCCTTTGCTTGTGCTCACTGCTGCATCTATTCCATCTTGTAGGGGCTGCCTGACTTTTGCAGCCCTTCTGCTGTACCAACATTTGTGTCTTCCTCTAGGACAATGTTTCTCATACATCCTAATTCTGCAGCCCTTTCGTACAGTTCCCAATGTAGTGGTGGACCCCAAACATAAAATTATAAAATTATATTCATTGATATTTCATAACTGTACTTTTGCTACAGTTATGAATCAGGCCATCACTGTGAAGGGGTGTTTCGAAACACCCCCCACCTGAAAGTGTTCACGACCCAATGTTGAGAACCCTGCTGTAAACTAAGAAGAGTTGCTCTTAAGATTTACTTCAGCATATTGTTAAACACACAAGCCCTGTTGTTGTTGTTAAGTTCCGCGGAGGGGGTTTTGGCTCATCGCACCTCTATGCACAATATCATGAAATGCTTCAAAGACCTGTGCCATCCTGACAGTGATTGTTTGCTAGTGCTCATTGTTGGAGCCATATTGGGAGGGGGCTGGCTATTTTTTGTTGCCCTTCTACTCTACCAAGATTTATGTCTTCCTTTAGGGCAGTGGTTCTCAACCTTCCTAAAGCCACAACATTTTCATACCGTTCCTCATATAGTGCTGACTGCCAAATCATAAAATTATTTTCATTGCAACTTTGTAACTCTAATTTTTCTACTGTTATGACTGGACGACCACTATGAAAGGTTCATTCATCCCCCAACAGGGCTCATGACCCAAAAGTTGAGAACCGCTGCACTAAACTATTAGGAGTTTCTCTTATGGTGTATTTCAGCACATTATAAGAAACACAAGTCCTGTTGTTTTGTTGTCAGGTGCAGTCGAGTGGGTTTTGACTCATAGCAACTCTATGCTCCATTTAATGTAACGCTGCCCCATCTTGTGCCATCCTCACAGTGATCCCTTAGCTTGAGCTCATTGCTGCAGCCACTGTGCTATTGCATCTATTTGGGGGCTGACTCTATATTGCGGCCCTTCAACTGTATCAAGACTTGTGTCTTCCTGTAGGACTGTGGTTTTCAGTAATCCTAATGCCACGACCCTTTCATACAGTGCCTCGTGTAGTTATGACCCCCCAACCAAAAAAATTATACTGTTGCTACTTCATAACTGTAATTTTGCTACTGTTACGTATCGGCCCACGCCTATGGGCGGGTCATTCGAACACCCCCAAAGGATTTACCACTCACAAGTTGAGAACGGCTGCTCTAAACTAAGAGTAGTTTCTCTCAAGGTTTAGTTGAGCATATTGTTAGATGTATGATTCCTCCTGTTATTGTTGTTCGTGCCGTGGAGAGGGTTTGGGCTCATAGCAACCCTGTGCACAATATAATACAGGCATGCTCAGACTTGCATCATCCTCACAGTGGTTCTTTGCTTGCGCTCATTGTTGCAGCCACCGTGCAAATCCGTCTTGCAGGGACTTCCTCTTTTCTGCTGCCCTTCTACTGTACTTGCGTCTTCCTCTAGGACAGTGTTTCTCACCCTTCCTATTTCTACGACCTTTCCATACACTTCCCAATGTGTAGTGGTGGTCCCCAAAGCATAAAGGTTTTTTTCTACTGTTTTTCCATAACTGTAATTTTGCAAGTCTTATGAATCTAGTCACCCTGTGAAAGGGTTGTTCAACCAACCAAAGTGGTCACAAATCACAGGCTGAGAACCGCTGTTCTAAATTAAGAGGAGTTTCTCCTGTGGTCTAGCTCAGTATATTATTACACGCACGAGTCCTGTTCTTATTGTTTTTAGGGGCTGTCGAGTGGGTTTGGCTCATAGTTGGCTCATAACAACTCTATGCACAGTATCATGAAACACTGTTCCATCCTCTAACACCCTCACACTTTTCTTTTGTTTTCTTTCATTGTTGCAGTCTCTGTGCTAATCCATCTTTTGGGGGACTGCCTCATATTTGCTGACCTTCTACTGTACCCAGATTTGTGTCTTCTTCTAGGGCAGTGGTTCTCAAACTTCCTAATGCACGACTCTCTCACACCATTCCTCATGTATTGGTGCCCCCCCCCAATCATAAAATTACTTTCCTTGTTACTTTATAACTAAAATTATGCTACTGTTATGAATCAGGCCACCATGTGATATAGTCATTCTCCACCCCACCCCCAAAAAGGCATCACGACCCACAGTTTGAGAACTGCTAATCTACACTAAGAGGAGTTTCTTTTTAAGGTATGTTTCAACATATTGTTAGAAGCACAAATCCTGTTCTTGTTTTTGGCTGCCTTCGAGTGGGTTTTGGCTCATACCAACTCTATGCACAATGTAATGAAACGTTGTGCTGCCCTGTGGATCCTCACAGTGGTTCTTCTGTTTGCGCTCATTGTTGCGGCCACTGTGGTAATCCATCTTGTTAGGGACTACCTCTCTTTTCCTGACCTTCCGTACCAAGATTTGTGTCTTCCTCAAGAATAGTGGTGCTCAACTTTCTGAATGCCACTACTATTTCATACCAGTCCTCATGTAGTGGTGTCACCCCAACCATAAAATATTTTCATTGCTACATTATAACTGTAATTTCGCTTCTGTTATGGATCAGGCCACCCATGTGAAAGGTTCATTAGTCTTCTAAAGGCACTGTGACACAGTTTGAGAACCACTGGTCTAAACTAAGGGGAGTTTCTCTTAAGGTCTACTTCAGCATATTCATCGAAGCACAGTCCTGTTGTTTTTGTTTGGTGCCTTTGAGTGTGTGCTGGCTCATAGCAACTCTATACACAATATAATGAAACGTGAGCCCGTCTCGTGCCACCCTCACAGTGGTTATTTTGCTTGTTGTCACTGTTGCAGCCATGGGCTAATCCAACTTTTGAGGGGCTCCCTCTCTTTTGCTGCCCCTCTACTGCCCTTTCATTCATTTCCTCAGGTAGTGATGAACCCCCAATCATAAAATTATTTTCATTGCTACTTCGTAACTTTAATTTTGCTACAGTTATGAATCAGGCCTCCACTGTAAAAGGGTCATTTGACCCCCCCCCCCAAAGGGCTAGCGACCCACAGGTTGAGAACCACTGCTCTATACTAAGAGGAGTTTCTCTTAGGATCTACAGCACCATATTGTGAAAAGCATGAGTCCTACAGTGATTGTTGTTAGGTGTTGCCCAGTGGATTTCGACTCTCAGCAACTCTACGCACAAGATAATGAAACGCTGCCCCGTCCTGTGCCATCCTCACAGTGGTTTCTTGTCTGCACTCATTGTTGCAGCCACTGCGCTAATCTATCATTGGGGGTCTGCCTCTCATTTGCTTCCTTTCTGCTCTGCCAAGATTTCTGTCTTGCTCGAGGACAGTGGCTCTCAACCTTCCTATAATGCCACAGGCCTTTTATACCACTCCTCATGTAGTGGGTACAATCCCACTCATAAATTTATCTTCATTGCTACTTCATAATTGTAATGAAGCTACTGCTATGAATTGGGCCACCCCTGTGCAAGGGTAGTTCATCACCCTAATGGAGTCCTGACCCACAGGTTGAGAATCTCTGCTCCAAACTATGAAGAATGTCTCTTAAGATATATTTCAGCAAAAGTTAGAAGCAAAAGTCCTGTTGTTATTGTATTTAGGTGCCTTCAAGTGGGTTTTGGCTCATAGCAACTCTATGCAAAATGTAACGAAACACTCCCCCATCCTGTGCATTCCTCACAATGGTTCTTTGCTTGTGCTGGTTGTTTCAGCCACTGAGGTATTCCAACTTGGAGGGGCTGCCTCTCCTTTGCTGCCCTTCTACTCTACCAACATTTGTGTCTTCCTCTCGGACAATGGTTCTCAATCTTCCTAATTCCATGACCCTTTCATGCAGTTCCCAATATAGTGGTGGACCCCCAGTCATACAAAATTTTCGCTGATATTTCATTACTGTAATTTTGCTAATCTTATGAATCAGGCAACCCTTGTGAAAGGGTCATTCAACCCACTCACTCCCCAAAAGGGTTCGTGATTCATAGGTTGAGAACCCTGCTCTAAACTAAGAGGAGTTTCTCTTAAGATCTACGTCAGCATATTTTTAGAAGTCAAGTCCTTTTTGTGTTGCTGTTAGTTGCCGTTGAGTGGGTTTTGACTCTCAGCAACTCTACGCACAATATAATGAAACGCTGCCCCGTCCTGTGCTGTCCTCACAGTGGTTTGTTGATGGCACTCATTGTTGCAGCCACTGAGCTATTCCATCTTGTAGGGTCTGCCTCTCACTTGCTGCCCTTCTGCAGTACCACGTTTTGTGTATTCCTCTTGGGCAGTGTTTCTGAACCTTGTTAATGGCATGGCTCCTTTATACAATTCTTAATGTTGTGCTGAGCCTCCAACAGTAATTTTTTTTCATTGTTACTCCATTACTGTGATTTCTCTACTGTTATTAATTGGCAACACCTGTGAGAGGCTCGTCTGAAACCCCATAGGGGTCGCAACCCACAAGTTAAGAACCACTGCTCTAAATTTAGAGGAGTTTCTCTTAAGATCTAGTTCAGCATATTGTTAGAAGTACACGTCCTGTAGTTATTGTCGTTAAGTTCCGTCGAGTGGGTTTTGACTCTTAGCAACTCTATGCACAATATAATGAAACGCTGCCCTGTCCTGTGCCACCCTCACCGTGCTTGTGTGCTTGGCCTCAGTGTTGCAGCCACTGTGCTAATCCAACTTGTTGGAGACTGCCACTCTCTTCCTTCCGATCTGTACCAAATTTGTGTCTTGCCCTAGAGAAGTGGTTCTTAACCTTCCTAATGCCACTACCCTTTCATATCGATTCTCATTTAGTGTGGACCCACAACCATAAAATTATTTTCATTGGTACTTTGTCACTGTAATTGTACTACAGTTATGAATCGGGCCGCCCCTGTGAAAGGGTCATTCTACCCTCCCAAGGGGCGCGACCCACAGGTTGAGAACTGCTGCTCTAAAGTTAAAGTACTTTCTCTTAAGTCCTACTTCACCATATTGTTAGAAGCACAAGTCCTGTAGTTATTTTTGTTGAGTGCTGTTGAGTGGGTTTCTGGTCACAAGAACTCTATGCACAATATAATGAAATGCTGCCCAGTCCAATGCCATGCTCAGAGTTGTTCATTTGCTTGTGCTCATTGTTGCAGCCACTGGGCTAATCAATCTTGTAGGGGCTGCCTCTCCTTTGCTGCCCTTCTACTCTACCAAGAATTCTGTCTTCCTCTAGGGAAGTGGTTCTCAACCTTCCTAATGCCACGGCTCTTTCATACCATTCCTCATGTAGTGGTGACTGCCAAATCATGAAATTATTTTCATTGCTACATCATAACTCTAATTTTTCCACTTTAATGAACGGCCCACTGCTGTGAAAGGGTCATTTGTGCCCCAAAAGGGGTCACAACCCTCAGTTTGAGGACCGCTGCGCTAAACTAATAGGAGGTTCTCTTCAGGTCTACTTAGGTACATTGTTAGAAAAACAAGTCCTGTTTTTTTTTCTTGTGGGTTTTGACTCATAGCAACTCTATGTCAATATAATGAAACACTGTCCCGTCTTGTGCCATCCTTGCAGTGTTTCTTTGGCTTGTGTTTATTGTTGCAGCCACTGTGCTATCCCATCTATATTGGGGCTGAGTCTATTTTGTTGCCCTTCAACTGTATCAAGAATTGAGTCTTCCTCTTGGACAGTGGTTTTCAACATTCTTACTCACGACCCTTTCATCCAGTTCCTCATGTAGTCGTGACCAACCAACCATAAAATTATTTTTGTTGCTACATCATAGCTGTAATTTTGCTACTGCTATAATTCAGGCCACCTCAAGAAAGGGCTGTTTGACCCCCTAAGTAGACACGACCCACAGGTCGAGAGCCGCTGCTCTAAAAGAAAGGGGAGATTCTCTTAAGGTCTTCTTCAGCATATTGTTAGAAGCACAAGCCCTGTTGTTATTGTTGTTGGGTGCAGTCGAGTGGGTTTGGCTCATAGCCACTCTCTGCACAATATAATGAAACTCTGGGGGTCTTAAAGGCTTGAAGGCAAACAGGCTGAAATCTAGCTCGGAAGCAACAAAGCCCACAGAGAAGAAGCACACAAGCCTAAGTGAACACGAGGTGTTGAAGGGATCAGGTAGCAGACACCAAAGAACAAAAACCATTATTGTGTGATCACCTTCCCCACATAAACGCTGAAGATGAATGTGTGCATAAGTAAGTGTGGTGAAGAAGGCTGATGGTGCCCGGCTATCAAGCGATATAGCGTCCCGGGTCTTAAAGGCTTGAAAGTAAACAAGCAGGCCCAGAAGCAACAAAGCCCACATGGAAGCATCACACCAACATGTGTGATCATGAAGTGCTGAGGGGACCAGTTTTCAAGCAACAAAGGCGGGAGGGGGGATTATATCATCGTGAATGAGGGGAGTGCATGACGGGGGACCTATGCCCACCTGTAGACAACTGGACATCCCTTGCGGAGGGGTAGTGGGAAGGAGATGAGTCACTCAGGGTTCAGTGTAGCAATAATGAAACCCACAACCTTCCTCTAGTTATTAAACACTTCCTCCCCCCACCTCTCATGATCCCAATTCTACATTGCAAACCTGGTTAGACCAGAAGATACACAGCGCTACAGATGGAAACTGGAAACACAGGGAATCCAGGACAGATGAACCCCCCAGGACCAGCGGTGAGAGTGGCGATACTGGGAGGGAAGTGGGTGTAGAAATGGGAAACCGATCACAAGGATCTACATAGAACTTCCCCCCTGGGAGATGGGCAACAGAAAATTGGGTGAAGGGAGACGCCGCGCAGTGTAAGATAAGAGAAAATAATAATTTATAAATTATTAAGGGTTCATGACGGAAGAGGAGCAGGATGAGAGGGGGAGAGGGGAAAGGGGAAATGAGCTGATTCCAGGAACCCAAGCGGAAAGCAAATTTTGAGAATGATGAAGGCAACGAATGTATAAGTGTGCTTTGCACAACTGCTGCATGTATGGATTGTGATGAGTTGTATGAGCCCCAATAAAATGATTTTAAAAAAGAAAAAGAAAGAAATGTCTATAAATGAATGAAGGCAACATATGTACAAAATGCCTGATGCAATCAATATGGATTGCAACAAAAGTTGTAAGAGTCTCCAATTAAAAATTTTTAATAAAAATGTATATATAATAAATATTTTCCTAACTTATATAAATGATTAATAAGAATAAAATTAAGCAGCCTGGGTTTTTTATAGGAAAAAATAATGATAAAAGAACAAATGAGAGATTCAGCAGGAAGCAATGGATAGGAAAATATTATAAGGAAAGTTTTCTCTTATATGGAATGTACATTCTCTTACATGACAACAATCAGAATATGCCGTAAGAACCTCAGACCAAATACTAGAAAAAAATAGAGGAAAATATTCCCAACCCTTCAATAAAATGCTATATGCTTTCTATGATTTTCACAAAAGGTCAAATTCTTTAACAAAATATTTTGTTCATTCAAATTTTTAATTATGCATAAATTTATGTCTCCTTGCATTACATCTCATAAAAAGGCATAAGAATTGTTTTTGCTCTATCTAAAACTAAATAGAACATAGTGAAGGTGAAAAAATAGCTTTCGTGAATGTTGCTTTGAAATACAAATGGCATTGTCCTAAGAAATTATAATGATTTAATTTTTAAAAATCATTTTATTAGGGGCACATACAACTCTTATCACAATCCATACATACATCAGTTGTGTAAAGCACATCCGTACATTCATTGCCCTCATCATTCTCAAAACATCTGCTCTCCACTTAAAGCCCTGGCATCATGTCCTCATTTTTCTCCGCCCTCCCTGTTCCCCCCTCACTCATGAACCCTTGATAATTTGTCAGATCTTACATATTTTGTCTCCCTTCACCCACTTTTCCGTTGTCCATCCCCCAGGGAGGAAGTTATACGTAGATCCTTGTAACTGAAGTCTCAGAGCAGCTGTGTGTGATGCAGGGGAAGCTCTGGAAGCAGCTGCAGGAACTGCGGGAGTTGGCAGCCCAACAGTGAGGGTCACTGCATCCGTGGGTACCAGAAAACTGGCTGGGGTTGCTTATTCCCCTAGATGCTACCCCTGCCTTGAAGAGAACCGTGACAGAGGCCTGTAGACATGTGTCAGGAAAAGATGAGTCCTTCACTGTTTCCTCTTCCCACAAACTTTTGAGGAGAGCCTGCTGGGCAGGGGCTCAGCACCCTGGCTCCAGTCAAATGCCCTTCCCCCCACCACACCCTCGCCAGCCCCAACTCCCCATGCCCTGGGTTTGCTTCTTGAATCCAGAGGAGCAGCCTGGGCAAAGACCATGAAGAACCTTGTCCTTCAGGCAGCCCATTTGATTGGGTCCCTTGACCTCCAGAGTGTGGACACATGCACACTAACTGTTGGGGGACTCAGGCTGTCACCACAGGGGCCAGGATCTGAAGAGGATGCTGGCACTGCAGGGCTTCCTGAGGGAAGCTGAGGACTTGCAGAGCTGGCTGAGCAGCCAGCAGCAGGTGGCCAGAGGAGAGAGGTCTATGAGCACACCCTAGTGAGGAAGGGGCTAGGGGCAAGGAAGGTGGCCTGGAGCCGAATGAAGACGGGTAGTGGAGGGGGGGCTGCATGCACAAGGGGCTGATGGGGAACATCAGTCTGGACTGAGGACAGCTGTGGCTTCCTATTCCCCTCTCTGCGTAGAGGGGCAAGTTCTGTGGCTGTTCAGTCCTGCCCTGCCCAGTCACTCACTGAGGTGTCTTACAGCCCACCAGCCAGGGCCCCCTGTGACCTCTCTTCTCTCTTCGCTCCTCTTAACCAAGTTTGCAATGTTTAGGCATCAAGTGAAGATGGGTGGCCACCAGGGGGCAGCCTGCCCCACTAGCGGAGAGCCTGCTGGAGTGGTGGCACAGCACTGCCCCCAGGGCCCAGCAGTGGTGAGAGGACCTACAGTGAGTACCAGCAGCCTGGAGCAGGGTTGAGTTTGGGAGGAGGTGCTGGGCATGGGATAAAGAGGCTTCCAGGGAGACCCTTGCTGTGCTGCGGCTCTGCCAAACCACTGTCTCTAGAGAGGGCCCGAGTTCAGGGAACCCAGGGCAGCCCCTGCTGTCTGTGGCCTGTGGAGGAGGCAAAGCTGGGTCGGTGGATCAGGGAGCCTGGTCACAAAGCCCACTTTGCAAGGTCACTTTCCCAAGCCACGGGCTCCCTGCACCTGCAGGGGCGTTCTGGGAAGAGTTGAGCTGGGCTGAGGATGCCCTGCACAGCCCCAGGCTGACCCAGGTCACAGTACAAGCTACTGCGTTTCCAGCCCAGATGGAGCTTAGGCGAGATCCCGATTTGCCCATGATCCTAGCCCAGAGGCTGGCCCGGAGTCTCAGGGGCCCGGCATTTGCTGCATGCAAGAACCATGGAGGGGTGCAGCTTCTACCTTTGAAGGGTGTGCAGTCTCCTCCAAACACACAGCATGCCTGGGTGGCACACAACGTGGCTACCTGCCGTGTGCCGGGCTTTAGAATGACCCCACCTGCTGACTCATGGGGATCCTCCAGAGGGTTTGCAAGTCAGTAAATCTTTCCAGGAGCATGGAACCTCTTCTTTCTCCTGAGGAGCAGTTAGTGGGACTGAACCAGGCAACAGCCCAACACTTCCCAAGCAGGCCTCCTGGAGCATCGTTAGAGCAAGGGGTAAACTGCTAGTGATAATGGGCTCCTGGGAGGAGAGTTTGCAGAAAGGCCTAAAGCGCCGAGCAAGATCTCAGGACGGTGGCCCTCTGGGAGCTTAGGACAAGTTCTAAACCCAGCCAAGAAGCTGAAGGGTTGACCAGACAGAAGCTGAGGGGGAGGAATGAGCATGCTGGGATAACTGCTGACCCCCGTCTGGGGGCAGGGCTGCCTGGTTGGAGCTGTGGGAGCTGACTCAGGCCAGACCCCACCTGCTCTGAGACGCTGAGGCCACCCTCAAAGTTCACAGCCAACTGTCTCACGTGCTCGTCCGTATCCAGGTGGGTGCCTGGGGGAAGGGGTGGCTTCTGCAAGTGCTGCCACCCCAGGCCCAGAGTCCCACACTCAATGCCCGGGCCCTTGGCCACCGTGCTGTCTCAGGAAAAAACCACAAGCCTCCCAGATGCAGTGTCCCACTGGGTGGAGGCCCCCCTGAGGAGACATGGATCGCACCAATGAATCACACAATCTGCCTCTGACACCTTGAGGCCTACTCACCCCCCCACTATCATCACCCCAGTGCCGCTTCCCACTCTGGACTAGAGTGCATAGATATCAGCAAGAGATAAAACTCATGACACATGAAACCCAGGAACAGGAATGGGAATAGAGATACCAAAAGGGTAGGGGGAAGGGAGGTAGAGGATGGGAGGAACGGGAACCGATAGCAATGAATGACATATAACCACACACCCCTCTCAGGGAGAGGAGCAACAGAAACCTGAGGATAAAAGAGACAATGGTCGATGTGAGATATGAAAATAATAACAATCTATAATCTATCAAGTAACCATGATTGGGGGAGGAGGAAAAAAAGAGGAGCTGATCCCAAGGGCTCAACAGAAAATAAATGTCTAGAAAAGAATGATGGCAATATACGTATGACTATGTCAGATACAATTGGTGTATGGATTGTAACAAGAGCTGTAAGAGCCCCCAATAAAATAAATAAACTTAAATTTAAAAAAACACACCAAAAACCTCCATCTGCACAGTGAGGCAGTGAAGGGACAAGTGTCCCTAGTCCCTCGGCTCTCACACCAAAGGCTACCTCTAAGTGGGGGTCTGGCAAAGTTGTGCATGGGTGGGCAAAGCTATCAAGCGGCCCATGAGGGACTTCATTGGCCCTGGAAAACTGGGGGGGAAGGAGGGGTGGCAGGCAGAGCTGAGGCCGAGTAGACACTTGGTAAGGCTGTGGGATTGAGCGGCAGAGACATGGAGGTTTGGACATGAGTGGTGGTGGACTCAGGCCGGCTGTGATGCTGCCTCGGTACCAGGTCCCCTCACCCCATGCTCTCCCGTGCTCTCCCAGGCTCCAGGTGCAAGACTATGCCTCCTGGGCAGCCAGTGTGCAGTGAGATTTGCAGGTGGTAGAGGAGCCCCAAGACCCCGGCAGTGGAGCCGAAAACTTCAGTGTCCATCAAGAGCTGCGGGCCAAGCTGGAGGCCCAGAAGGAGCTGCACCAGTGCGCCACCCAGCGGGGACAGCAGGTGCTCCAGGCTACAGGGCCATCCGCCGTGGAGGTCGGCTCCCCTTTCTGGCCCTCCCCCAGCCCACTGGACCACTGCACCCTGGCCCCACAGGGCCAAGCACCTTTCTTTTCTATTTTTTTAATCATTTTATTGGGGGCTCGTGCAATTCTTATCACAATTCATACATACATACATTGTGTCAAGAACATATGTACAGGCTCTTCCTCTAACTGTAGCGGCCTGAGGTGACCTGCTAAAATGGTTCGCTACTCATTTGACCCAGAAAACCCTACAAAATCCTGCAAATACAGAGGGTCGAATCTCCGGGTCCACTTCAAAAACACCCGTGAAACTGCCCAGGCCATCAAAGGCATGCACATTTGGAAAGCCACCAAATACTTGAAAGACGTCACTCTGCAGAAGCAGTGTGTGCCTTTCCGACGGGACAATGATGGTGTTGGTAGATGTGCCCAGGCCAAACAGTGGGGTGGGACCCAGAGTTGGTAGCCCAAAAAGAGTGCTGAATGTTTGGTTCACATGCTTAAAAATGCAGAAAGTCATGCTGAACTTAAGGGTTTAGATGTGGATTCTCAGGTCATCGAGCACATCCAGGTGAACAAAGCCCCCAAGATGCACCACCGGACTTACAGATTTCTTGGCTAGATTAATCCACACAGGAGCTCCCCCTGCCACATTGAAATGATCCTGACTGAGAAGGAACAAATCGATCCCAAGCCAGAAGAGGAGGTTGCACTGAAGAAAAAGATTTCCCAGAAGAAACTGAAGAAGCAAAAACTCATGGCTTGGGAATAAATTAAGCTTAAATAATAAAAGGTTTTTTTTTTTTATAATAACATATGTACATTTGTTGCCATCATCATTCTCAAAACCTTTGCCTTCTACTTGAGCCCTTAATATCTGCTGTTCATTTTCCCCCTCCCTCCCCACTCCCCCCTACCTCATGAAACCTTCATCATTCATAAATTAATATTATTTTATCATATGTTGCACTGTCCAAAGTCTCCCCCTTCCTTCCTCTCTGCTGTCCCTCCCCCAGGTAGGAGGCTATTTGTAGATTCTTGTAATCAATTTCCCCTTTCCACCCCACATTCTCTCCACCCTCCAGGCATCGCCACTCTCACCACTGGTCCTGAAGGAGTCATCTGTCCTGTGTTCCCTGTGTTTCCAGTTCCGATCTGTACCTATCTACACCCTCTTATCTAGCCAGATTTGTAAGGTAGAATTGGGATCATGAGAGTGGGGGGAGGAAGCATTTTAGAACTAGAGGAAAGTTATATGTTTCATCGTTGCTACCCTGCACCCTGACTGGCTCATCTCCTCCCCACAACCCTTCAGTAAAGTGTGTCCGGTTGGCTACCAATGGGCTTTGAGTCTTCACTCTGCACTCACCCACATTTTCAATGATATGATTTTTTGTTCTTTGATTCTTGATACCTCATGATCCCTTCGACAGTTCGTGGTCAAACAGGCTGGTGTGTTTCTTCCATGTGGGCTTTGTTGCTTCTGAACTAGGTGGCCACTTGTTTATCTTTGAGCCTTAAAGATCCCAGATGCTATATCTTTTGACAGCCAGGCACCATCAGCTTTCTTCACCACATTTGCTTATGCACACGTTTGTCTTCACTGATCGTATCAGGAAGGTGGGCACCCACTGATACGATTTTTAGTTCTTTGATGTCTGATAACTGGTCCCTTCTACACCTCGTGGTCAGCCAGGCTGGTGTTCTTCTTCCATGTGGGCTTTGATACTTCTCAGCTAGATGGCCGCTTATTTATCTTCAAGCCTTTAACACCCCAGACGCTATATCTTTTGATAGCCGGGCACCGTCAACTTCCTTCACCACATTTGCTTATGCACACATTTTTCTTCAGCAATCGTGTCGGGAAGGTGTGAATCCTGGAATGCCAATTTAATAGAACAACGTGCTCTTGCATTGAGTAAGTGCTTGAGTGGAGGCCCAATGTCCATCTGCTGCCTTAGTACTAAACCTATAAATATATGCACATAGATCTGTTTCCCTACACTCATATAAATATATTTACATATGTACATTCCAGTCTTTGGACCTCTATAAATACCCTTTGTCACCTAGTTCTCTCCTCTATTTCCTTTTACTTTCCTCTTGTCCCACTATCATGCTCAGCCTTCATTTGGGTTTCAGTAATTTCTCTCGGTTACCTTGCCCTTGCTGAATCCCTACCAGACCACTCACATCCTCCTTGCTACTGATTTTGGATAACTTATTGCTCCCCTGTCCCTGGGTTGGTCAGCACTACCCCTTTGCCCCCTTCTCTCCCACTCCCCTATTCCCCCGGAACTATTGGTCCCCTTGTTTTCTCCTCCAAACTATTCATGCAGTCTATCGTATCTAGATAGGTCTGTAGAGATAATAATATGCACCAAAAATCAAGTCATTGCAAGATAGGCAATGAATGAGAACACAGCAATGACAACAAAAAGGAAACCAATTACCCATAGAAGAATAAATTAATTTTGGAAGGCAAATGCTTTGAAAATGATGAGGGCAAAAAAATGTACAGATGTGCTTTATACAACTGATGTAAGTATGGATTGTGATAAGAGTTGTATGAGTCCCTAATAAAATGTTTTTTTAAGAATAAAATAAAAGAAAAAAATTTTAAAGAAAGAAAAACGTATACATAGATGAAGGTCTGATTTTTAATCTCTAGGCGTGTCCTTCAGTCAGGTCCAATGGGGTACCATGCTTTGGCCCCAGAGTCTGTCCTTTGTACTACCTCAGGGTCTCCCTGCTCTGCTCCCACGGTTGCTCTGCCACACACTTTTAGTGGTTTGCCTCAGTGCCATAGGATCAGTCTGGGCCAGTTCTAACCCTGAGTCTCCAGTGTTGTCCCCCTTAGGGCACTGGGCCATCAATGGACGGTGTGTCTCATAGTGGGACCAGCCACATTGTCCACTCTGTCCATTGGCTGTTCAGAGCCGGGATATCGTCCTCCAGGCCTGATGGGCCTGGATATGCTCCACTCTCTCTTCCTCCCCCTTCTTTGCTCCCATTTGCTCTGATCAAACATGCCCCTCTCTCCTAGATGCAGCTTCAGTGCTGTCCTCTGAAGTAAATTCTTCTGGGGACAGGGGCAGTTGTCCACATAGCTGGTATAGGAGCCCAGCCCTCAGGCCCCTCCACTGGCTCCCCACTCCGTGCGGGCACACTGCATTCATCTGGCACTGGCTTGATATCTGGTCCCTCTTTCCCTGTGGAAACACAAACAATACCCTCCCCTTGGGTGGGACAGTCAGGCACCTTTTCTCTGGAGCTTCCCTCAGCACCACCTTCGGTTGTGTCCATGCCCATGCCCAGGTCCAGGAAAGGCTATCCGCCCTGTAGGATGCTTGGGAGCAGGTCTTTCAGGCCTGGGAACGGAAGCAAGGGAGACGGCAGGCCATGCACTGCAAGCAGCTCTTCCTCAGACAGTGTGGAAGCTGGACAAGATCCTGCAGGCCCAGGAGACAGCTCCCCTCACCACACACAGACACACTGACCCCAGGACCTCCAGTCCTCCTGTAGTACCACCCCAATCCCCCTTGCTTCCTGGATCACTGGCTGCTATTCTGATACGGAGCTAGATAGTGTGTCTTCCCAAGTGGCCAAGGGGACTCCTGAGCCTCAGTTCACTCAGGGCCATCTCCTCCCCGCACCTGGCCCCGGCCAGCCAAGCCCTATGCGGTTTGGTTGGAAATAGATGGGGCTCCTCCCCACCTCGTCAGAAGTTGGGATGTTCCTAACAGCCCCCAGGTTGGAGTGCTCTTCTTCCTCAGGTTCCTTCCCCTCCTGCTCAGCACCCACCTCCCCACCCCCAGCCGCAGGCCCCTTGAGGCACCCCCAGAGAGCCCAGGCTGTAAACCAAGGTTCTGGCAGATGTTGCTGTCTAGGGTTCCCTTTAAACCACCATCTGTGCCCCCGATCACCCCCCCCACCTCTGTGTCACCTCCATGGCTGCCCCAGGTCTCCCAGGAAGCCAGTGTCCTGGAGGGCTCTGTGGAAGAGGTGGAGTGGCTGATCCAGAAGCATGGCACCTTCCAGAGGTGCTGAGCACACAGGACAGGGAGGTGATGGCCGGGACGGTCATGGGCATGACCCTGATAAGGCCGGGGTATCCAGACTGTTGGGGGAACACGGGTGAGGTGTGTATGCACACCGAACCTGTGCTGGTGGGTGAGGGATTACCAAGGAGCCAGGGGCTCCAATCCAGGGCTGGTGACCAAGCCGAGGTGCCCAAGCACCCAGAAGTGCATGGGGATGGGTTAGGCCACACTCTGGGGACCACAGAGGGCATTTGGATCTGCCCATATCACATGGCCCCTGCTTCCTTCTGCCCAGGAGCCTGGCCAACCCTCAACTGCAGAGCTGAGGGGAGGCCCCCGGGACTTATAGTGAGGGCTATGGGCTGTGAGCCAGCCCCAGCAGGGGTACACTCGGTACTCAGGGCTGGGCCCACCTCCCACCTCCCACTATGCAGGAGGCTGTGCTGAGAGAACAGGCCAGGGTGCTGCAAGGCCCCTGGGTTCAGGGCCTGCTGGGCACAATACGTGAGCGGCCGGCTTGAGTGGAAGCCCTGGGAGAAGGTCAGTGACACAAGCTTCACACCTCTCTGATTACTGCCGGCTTTCTCAGGGCTGGTAGCCAGGTCAGAGGGCACCCCACCTGAACCCCATTTCACCTTTACAAGTGACCTTCAGCCCCATTAGGGGCCAAGGGGCGGCCTGCGGTGGAACGGGATGTGGAGAGTTTAATGGCTTTTCCAGGGGCAAAGCTAGGACTGGAGCCCAGGGCCCTTGATTCTCAGACCCGTGTGGACACCTGTCATCCTGATGGGCAGAGTAGACAGGGCCCCAGTGGTGGTTGAGGGGCACCCTCCACATGAGAACCCACCCATGGCCCATGCCCAGCCACTTCCTAGATCTGAAGACTGATGGGCCTGGGCCCTGTCATCTTGGGTGAAAGAAAAATTATTGTGCTGTCCCTGAGCTTGGTCAGCATTTCACTCCTTGGCAGAGCCCGAGGGGTAGATGGGGTCACCGCTTGGGACCAAGGCAGTATGAACATCTGGGCACTCATGTCCCCACCATCACACAGGACGGCGACTGGATCCAGGGGTGGGGCCAGCAGCTGGAATAGCCTGTCCCTCTTGGGGACCACAAAGAGAAGCTGATGCGGTTTCAGAAACACCTGGCCTATGAGACAGAAACCCCATGGAAGGGAGGCAGGAAGGGAATTGACAGGAAGAGCTGGGACCCCTGCTAGGTACTGGTTTTCCATCCAGCAGCCTTGTCCCCAACACCCGCAGTGTCACTGTGCAGACACTAATCAGACTCTGTCACCTGCCCGAGGCCAAGACCAAGACCAGCCAGGAAGAAAGGATCGAAGAGAACCCTGGGCAGAAGGGCACAGGCCAAGCCTGTAATGTGCCCGTCCTCCACAGTGTGCCCTTGCTAGAGTGCTGGACCTTGGGAAGGCTCTGGAGAGCATAGAGAGGCTGCTGCACAGACACGAGGCCTTGGAGCAGGAGATGGGCCTCCTCCAAGTTCAGGGGCAGGTATGCCACTGGGTCTAGCATCGGGGCCAGGCCAGGGGACCTCTTCTGTGGGACGCTGCAGAGGAAGAGCTGAGCCAGTACACTCCCATGCCAGGGGCCTCTTGATCATAACTTGATCCCCTTCTTCAGCCTCCGGACATCCCCCATATCCCAGAGCAGAAGGCAGCCCTCCTCTGCCAGAGAAGCCTGGGGTCAGCCCGCAGCCTCGGCCACAGGTGCCAACAGTTCATGGACAGCTGGCACAGCTCCAGAGCAGAGCCCAGAAGTGGTATGGACACCCTTTGGGTCCATTTCTTCACTCCTGGCCCCCTTCAGCAATCAAGTCCCATGCATCTCCTTGACTCCTTGTTTTAGGGTACAAAAGAGACCTTCAGGACAAACAATGTAAAGAAAACATCGATCAAGTCTTAAAAGAGACCACGACCACACAATGACCCAGACACATCATCCGTGAAACAAATCCAGGGAGACTCATATGTGTGTAAGAAAGAGGTCTACTGGCGATATCTAAAACAGATGGAAATAGAGTTACCATATGACCAAGCAACCCCCCCCCCACTCTTACTGGGCAAGAAACAAACCAAGATCAAACATCTGTGCTTCAAAGTTCATTGGCACAGTTCACAATTGCAAGGAATTGGAAACAAGCCAAATTTCCATCACCTGACAATTGGATTAAAAAGCTGGTGTACCTCTACCAGCGGGGATCAACGATGTAATGTCACACCGGAAGTTCTTGGCGCCCCAGCATGGGGCTCTGGGCTTCCTGCCTCGGAAGCGCAGCAGCCGGCAAGGCGGGAAGGTGAAGAGCTTCCCCAAGGATGACGCCTCCAAGCCGGTCCACCTGACGTCCTTCCTGGGCTACAAGGCCGGCATGACCCACATTGTGCGCGAGGTCGACAGGCCAGGCTCCAAGGTGAACAAGAAGGAAGTGGTGGAGGCCGTGACCATCATGGAGACCCCTCCCATGTTGGTGGTGGGCATCGTGGGCTATGTGTAGACACCTCGCGGCCTCCGGACCTTCAAGACGGTCTTTGCGGAACACATCAGTGACGACGAGTGCAAGCGGCGGTTCTACAAGAACTGGCACTAGTCGAAGAAGAAGGCTTTCACCAAGTACTGCAAGAAGTGGCAGGATGACGAGGGTAAGAAGCAGCTCGAGAAAGACTTTAGCAGCATGAAGAAGTCCTGCCCGGTCATGCGCGCCATCGCCCACACCCAGACGCACATGCTCCTCCTGCGCCAGGAGAAGGCGCACCTGACGGAGATGCAGGTGAACGGGGGCTCCGTGGCTGAGAAGCTGGACTGGGCCCGAGATAAGCTGGTGCCAGTGAACCAGGTGTTCGGGCAGGATGAAATGATCGACATCACGGGGGTGACCAAGGGCAAAGGCTACAAAGGGGTCACCAGTCGTTGGCATACCAAGAAGCTGCCCCGAAAGACCCACCGAGGGTTGCGCAAGGTGGCTTGTATTGGGGTTTGGCATCCCGGCCGGGTGGCCTTCTCGATGGCCCACGCTGTGCAGAAAGGCTACCACCACTGCACAGAGATCAACAAGATCTATAAGATTTGCCAGGGCTACCTCATCAAGGACGGCAAGCTTATCAAGAACAACGCCTCCACCGACTACGATCTCTCTGACAAGAGCAACAACCCCCTGGGCGACTTTGTCCACTACGGGGAAGTGATCAATGACTTTGTCATGCTCAAGGGCTGCATGGTGGGCACCAAGAAGCGAGTGCTCACTCTGCACAAGTCCCTGCTGGTGCAGACCAAGCGCCGTGCCCTGGAGAAGATCGACCTCAAGTTCATCGACACCACTTCCAGGTTGGGCCATGGCCGTTTCCAGACCGTGGAAGAGAAAAAAGCTTTCATGGGACCACTCAAGAAAGACCGGATTGCCAAGGAGGAAGGCGCATAACAGATGGTACAGCTGGTGGGATCAGAATAAAGACTTCTTTTTCAGTGGGGGAAAAAAACTGTGGTACATACATACAATGGAGTACTACGCATCGCTGAAAAGTAGTGATGAAAGTTTGAAGCACATCACTGCATGGGAAGAACTGGAGGAAAGCATGCTAAGCGAAGTAAATCAAGCACAAAATGACAAATACACATTGAGTCCACGGAGGTAAGCTTTAAAAAAATGCAAAAGGGACATAGGGGAAAAGCTACTGTATGATCATTACTGGGTTCCTGGGGTGAGGACCAGGTAATATGGCAGGGACCAGACCAAATTCAGGGATACACATGGTAGACAGATAAAAAGAGGCGGGGAAAGGAAAAGTAATAATAATAATAAAAAAATGGGTAGCGGGGTCACAGGGAACCAACCCGTCCAAGGGTGCCACCGTGAACCCGTATATCTCCGATCTGCCTGCCTCTGTGCCTTTGCCTGTGCTCACCCTTTCTCTACTTGGCTCGGTCCTACACCTGTTCTTTTGTGTCTGTCTTATGTCATTACCAGCAGCCCTGCTGGCGTAGTGGTTACGAATTGGACTGTGATCTGCAAGACCGGCAGTTCAAGTCCACCAGCTGCGCCTTGTGAGAAAGATGAAGCTTTCTATGTCTGTAAAAGAGTTACCATCCCCGGAACCCGTGGGGGCAGTTCCACTCTGCCCTTTAGGGTTACCATGAGTCAGAGTTGGCTGGATGGCAGTGAGTTGGGAATTTTATTTACTTCATTCCCAGCATGTCTTTTCAAGGTTCATTTGTGACCTGACATTTATCCCCCTATTTTAATGAAAGGACACCACTCTGTTCTAGAACTCGAACTCACTGACTTGGTCCATCCATCTGTCCACGGACTCAAAGGCGGCTTCCACCTTTGGCTTTCGTAACTATAATGCAGTGATGTCCATAATTTAAAAGAAAACATTTTGACATGATGTTTTTAGGGGACTCAGTGAGACCAGAGCATTTGTCCCTGCTGGTGAAGGGACAGGAGGTCAATCCTTTATTTCCCTTCTTTTTTAAGTGTCTCTATTCCCATCTACAAAAGATGGGCCCAAATCAGGACTGTATATGGTTTCTCTCCTTGAAACAAAAAAAATCCATTGTTGTGCCCATTACATAGGGGGGGGGAACGAAGCTTACAAGCTAGTGCCCAGAACCAACACCCACAAGGCTGGTGGCTGGAGGAGGTCTGTTTGCCCACTGTGGCTGCAGGAGTGACAGAGGGGCCTGCAGGGGGGCCACTGGGCCTCAGAGACCTTCCAGGCGAGGCTACAGGAACTGCAGCAGCTCTGGGGCGAGCTGAGGGCCAACTGTAGGAGGAAAGAGACCACGCTCCAGGAGGCCTGCAAGGTGGGACTGTGCACGCCCTGGGCCAGGTTGGATGGGACCCCAGGTTGCCCAGTGCCCACTGCTCACCCCACGTCCTGTCCCAGGCCCTGCATACGGGGGAGCATCTGGGAGCTGGAGAGCTGGCTGCATCCTGTGGAGGGGGAGCTGCGAGTCCCTGGCAGTGGATAGGACCGTCCTGGGGTGGATGAGCTCCAACTGGGGGCAAACAAGACTCGTTTCAAACACCAGCTCTGTCTCCTCTAAGGGCCCGTGTACAACTGCGACAACACAACATTGGGTCCTGCTGGGGCCCCATTAGCATCTGGGAGGAAGGCTATTTATTACAGGGAATCCTACCTTTGTCCCTTGGTGTTAATTGCATACTCACTGGGTGACGGATTGTATCTGACATGCACCACGTTTGCCGCAGCAAACACCAACACTTTGTCAAACTCTGTTTGGTATTTCTCGGGTGGGAAATGTCTCTGTCCTTGGCTACACCCTGGAAAGAAATTCACACCAAAGCCTGGTTGGTAATCCGAGTGGGTTTATATACATGAGAGAAGAAGGTTCCGGCATTACACTAAACTGAACACGGGCACCCTCATGACACTGCACACCCAGCCCTGCTGAGTGGAAGGCAGAGAAGCAGCTGAAGGGAAGGGGGGGTGGTCTCCAGATTCCAGCCTTTTAAGGGCTTTCAGCTGGGAGGCATCAATTAAGCTCTCCTGGCTTGGGCATAGCCCGCATTGGCTTCCAACCTCCCGTAGGGGGCCCCCTAAGCATGCAGAGGAACAACCCCTTGTCTTGCTACCTAACCGGTCTACATTCCTGCATGGCTACATTGAGATGGAACTAGCCCCTTTAGAAAGCCTGTGTGGTTCACCAGGAGACACGGGCCCCAGTGTTCCCTGTGACCACCTTCAACCTTAAACTACTGTTGGAGTTTATATTACCTGTGTGGGTCTGTGGGCATGGGACGTTTCCATGCCAGAGACCTGAAATTACACAAATAGGCATCCAGAACAGTACTCATACAGGCTCTAATAAGATGCTCAGGTGCTTCTCGCTAGGATGAGAATTTAACGAAGTGTGTGAGCAGTTCAGATCTTGTAAAGGAGAACAGGTCAGTAGGGTATCCAGAGAAGAGAGCAAAGGTCAGGGGAAAGGGAGGGGGCCCACAGACATCTGTGCTCTGTGTTTGGCCACAAGACAAGAAACCGGGTCTCCTTGCAAAAGAAAGCAGAACAGCATGTCCCTCAGAACTATGACATTTTAAAACATGACCTATACAACACTCGGCTCTGGGAGGCGCCTTGGAACCATAAAAGCCCTAAAAGAGGGGCAAGGAGGAAGCCCAAGTCTTTGATTTTCCCTGCTGTGCTTTCAGTGTTGAAATGTCTGTGCACGGAGCCTTTGAAATTTCAGAATCAGAGAGTGTATTCACAAGCCAAGCTCCTGCTTTATTCTTCAATGCATTTTGGCCCAGCTTCTCCTTGGTGAGACATGTAACAGAAATTCTGGACTTAGGAGCCACTTGGTCCTTGGACACTAGGAGATTTCAGTGGAATCTGAAACAGGGCTCTAACCACCAGCTGGACTGGCCTAGGAAGCCCAAGTATTCAGTCTCCCAAACACCAACCTCCCGTTGCTCTTCATCTGCCTCCACCTTGTTCAGCTTTAGTGTTGTCCGTGGAAGCGTTTGGCACCCATCTGATGCTTCGGAACCCAGAAAGGAGGAAAGGTAAAACTGGGATTCAAATGAAACAGACTTAAGCAGGACCATAGCCAAGATGTGCACAGGGCTCCTCGCAGCATTTGTCACCTTCATTTCCCTCTTCGGACTCAGACGTGGCAAGGTTCAGAAACAAGCTTTACCAGAAAGAACAGCTGTGAACCCAGCCTGCTTCCAAGTGAGAAAAAGCCCTTTACACATGAGTTCCTGAGGTCAGCCCAGCCCTGTGCGTCCCCACCCCTCCCAGAGTCCCCGGCTCTCTGGCGAAGCATTAAAGCAAGTGGAAGCAGAGATTTGCTCAGAATAAAAAAATCATTTTTCACAACAGCACGGCACGTTCTGGATGGCAATCACGGCTGCACAAACCATATCCGTCCTCCAGCCATAATGTTGGCGCCTCAGTGACCACGCACATACATTGTGTGGCGTGACGCAGAGCCTATTCCATTTGTGGTCAATTGTTTCCTCCCTCTCCATACTTTGCACTTAGGAGACATGCTCTCTGGAGGTGGTTGAGGCTTGTCTTGTCACCAATAATCATCTCCTACGCCTTCCTTTACAGTCACTAATTTGATGTGTTCACTCAAAGAAATGCCAATAATATGAGGTTTCAGAGGAGAGCTCCTAGAGCTCCTAGAGCTCACCCAGACAACAAGGAGGCTGAGTGTCACCGTCATTATCCTGAGCTGGGAGGGGGCACTAGTGTTCCGGAAGCTGGGGATCCGTCACTGCCTGCCCACCGCAGACAGAGCAGGTGCTGGTTATAATTGCTTCTAGACGTCCTGCCATGCTGAGTTGAAAGTCAAACCCATAAACGCTGTCCGACTACAATAAAACTGGAGTACACAGACATTTCTGCATCATTGCTGGGTGAAAATATACTGATTGGAGTTGGATGAGATGGCAGCAAGTGCCTAAGGAGGGGATGCTGTGGGAACACCAACAAGATGACTGTCATTCGCCGTTTCCTCTTCTCGTCTGCTTTCCCCCCCCCCCTATCTTTCAGGACCAAAAGACATGACAAATATGTAAGGAAACAAATTTGTTCATTTTTAGAGGAGTATCCCACCCCACCCAACCCCCATCCACCTCTGGCCTCCTTTGAGCAAGTCAGTAGAACTTTTTTTTTTTTTTAAACCTGGCTTCTACTATGGCAATTTCCGGAGTTGCTATGTGGCTGTGCTTAAAAGTCGCCTTTGGGATCCAGAGCACAATCCTAGTCACAAAGGCATTCTCCCAGTCCCAAATAGCAATGCGACCTCATTTCAGGAGGTTGTTCTTGTTTCTGTAGACCCAGAAAGGAGTTCAAGCTGTTGATCTTGACCGTGGTTGTCGAGTCAGCCTCTCATGGGCACCTCATGGGAAGCGGAGCAAACTATGCCAGTCTGTGCTATCACCGGGGCTGGGAGGGGAAGCCAACCATGGCGGGCCATAGGTCGATGTGTGGATGGAGATGATCAGCTCTTTCGTCCTTATTCTATTTCAGTCTGGAAACATCACTGAAGCCTGCTCAGTGTCATAGCAACACACAAACTTTCACTGACAGTCTGGGGCACATTGGCTGCAAATCGAACCCG
The DNA here is from genome assembly GCF_050624435.1 of Tenrec ecaudatus. Classification (NCBI taxonomy): domain Eukaryota; kingdom Metazoa; phylum Chordata; class Mammalia; order Afrosoricida; family Tenrecidae; genus Tenrec; species Tenrec ecaudatus. Next base: position 5,211,048 of record NW_027457553.1, on the reverse strand, counting down.
GGTCTTCCCGGTGAAAGACGATGAGAGATCTACCACTGCAGCACCGTGTCCCTCACCTCAAACCAGGGCAGTCATTTCCCACAGATCTACCAGAGTTCAAACCAGACCACAATGCAGGATGACTGAGATTGCCACCAGAATCTGATACTGATGCAGAAAAAAACCTAACTACCATTTTATTGACTCCCACTCATACTGGCCCAATAGGACAAAGAACTGCCCCTTTGGGGTTTTGAGACTTTAAATCCTTACAGTAGTGGTTCTCAACCTGTGGGTCGCGACCCCTCTGGGGATCAAATAACCCTTTCACAGGGGTCAACCAATTCATAACAATAGCAAAATTACAGCTATGAAGTAGCAATGAAAATAATTTTATGTTTGCAGGTGACCACAACATGAAATGTATTAAAGGGTGGGGGCATTATGAAGGTTGAGAACCACTGCCTTACAGAAATAGACAACCGCATATTTCTCCCACGGACGGGCTAGTCAGTTCAAACCCCCGACCTTGCGATTAGCAGCTTAATGCACAGTCCACTACACCACCTGGGCTCCTAATGCTATAATAAGAGGTACTATTGTTAGATCTCTCCTGGGAGAGATATACCTCAGGCCTTGGCTTCACGTGAGAAAGAATTCACTTCGAAGCCTGGCTTGTGATTCAAGTGAGTTTTTTGAGAGAAGAAGTTTCAGGTTTACACAGGCACCTCAGGGCCCCTCACGGGGCACAGCCTACCTAGAAGCTGCTGGAGAGAAAGTCACTCAGTGGGCTCCGGGATTCTGCCTTTTTTCTTTTTTTAAAAATCGTTTTATTAGGGGCTCATACAACTCTTATCACAATCCATATATACATCAATTGTGTAAAGCACATTTGTACATTCATTGCCCTCGTTATTCTCAAAACATTTGCTCTCCACTTAAGCCCCTGGCATCAAGTCCTCATTTTTCCCCTCCCTCCCCGCTCCCCCATCCATCAAGAAACCTTGATAATTTGTGAGTGGTGATACTGAGAGGGTTTTGGGAGGGTGGATTGGAAAGAGGGAACTGATTACAAGTATCTACATGTGACCTCCTCCCTGGGGGACGGACAACAGAAAAGTGGGTGAAGGGAGACATCGGAGTGTTCAAGATCCTGCCTTTTCAATTCCTCCATAGGGAGGCATGGTTGACGGTCATGGTCAACCCCAATGGCTGGATTGAATTCACCTGGCCCAGATGGGCCAATCCAGGTGTAATGCCCACCTAGGTGTACCACCCCTTCCTGGCCGGAAGCCACAGTTCCTGCTCTCTCAGCAAACAAAGCAAAGGGGGAGCAGGCCCAGGGCCAATTCCATGGACAAAGAGGGCTGCTCCACTGGGACAGAGTCCATGCTCCTACGTATGTACAAGATACATGGCAGTGCATCTTCAAAATATAAAATGCAAGATGAACTGCATGACATGACGAGCTAAATCAACCAACCATAATGCTGGTGAGGAATTGGCATATTAAGTAGCTCAACACCAACAGTAAATGGGAAGATTTGCCCCAGAGGATACACACCAATCCCAGGACTAGCTACTACAGAATGCAGCTTGTTTAAACACACACACACACACACACACACACACACACACAGAAAACACAGCAAGTCTCCACAAAACTAAAAGGAGGTATTAAGCCGAATACAATGCTGCTTTAGAGATCAATAATAAAAAGATACGAGTTAGGAGATTCTGAAGCACTCCTTTCAAAAGTACAGATCAGAACATAATGATAATAGAGAAATGTTAGAAGTCAACAACAATGAAAACCCTTTATGGGGATAGAATGGAGCATACACATAGACATCTGCAGGCTGACTTTTTTTTTGCAAAAAGTTAGCAAATAAAAAAGAGTAACCCCCAGACACATGGTAATCATACAGACAAGAAGCTGACAGTGTGAAGACGGGAGGGGGTGGGGAGCACAAGAGAGCAGGGGAAAGGGAGGGAGAGGGAATCCATGAGGACCACCAAGAATTTAAACAGGAACAAAGTACAGCTACAGTAGCAGCTTCTAATCCATCGGTTTTCTCAACCTGTGAGTCTCAACCAAACGACCCTTTCACAGGGGTCACTCAATTCAAACCAGTAGTAAAATGACAGTAGCAACAAAAATAATTTTATGGTTGGGGTCACCATCACATGGGGAACTGTATTAAAGTTCCTGGCATTAGGAAGTTTGAGAACCACTGTTTTAAAACCAAAATAGAATGTAATTAACACATGCACTCCAATAAACTTGAAAACTGAGATGGAAATGAGCAACTTTCTAAGAAATATCATAGCTAAAGCCATTTTCAAAAAGAAAGAGTAATTCAAATCATTAAAGAAATTAGTCTAACTACATGCACAAAATCCCATCAATCATCGATAACTTTATAGGTAAGCTTTAGTAAACATATATGAAACAGATAATTCAATTGTATACAAAATATTACAGATAATAAAAAATGAGGAAAACTATCGAGGCTAATTTGGTACAATGAAGTAACCTTAAGAAGAAAACCAAATGACATTACACAATTTATATTTTCAACATAAATCAAAAGCCCATGGTATAATATGAGCAAAACAAATCTAAGGTACATATGGGGGTAGGAGGAGGGAGGGAGGGAGAAAGGGAGAGAATATGAATATGAGAATCCTGCTGCTAACTGCAAGACTGGTGGTTCAAAATCCACCACCACTCCCAAGGAGAAAGACGAGGCTGCTCATGTAAAGACTTTTTGTCTCAGAAACCGTATAGAGGGTAGCTAAGAGCTGGGGTGGTGGTGGTGGTGGTGGTGTGTGTCTCTCTTTCCCTGGTACCACTGAGATTCATCCTGGGAAAATAACTATTTTCAAGTTAAACACTGTATTTACTATTATAGATATGTTTATTATACATGATCTACTTACTGGCTTTAAAATTTGAAAACGACACCAGTGTAACTCAACATATTAACAAATTAAAGGAAGGTGATTCTAGTAATGGACGTAGAAAAAATGTTTACTACAGTTCAATATTCATACAAGTTTCAAACCACAGAGGCTGCAACAAGATCTCATAGAGGTTTTCTTTTACCTAAGAGGCTAATTTGAAAAACATAAAACAGATATTATATGCAACATGGAACTACAGAAGGCTTTTCTTTAAACCTGAAAATAGTTGATATTCTCACTACTTCCATTCAACAATGTATCAAAACTCCAGAACAGTAAAACACACACACACACACACACACGCACACACACGCACACACACTCAGTTAAGAATGACAATTAGGAAGTAAACTTTCACTAATGATATTATTGCCTATGCAAGAAGTCCAAGATAATGTATACACAAGCAATTCGATCTAAAAGATCAGTTAGCAATTTGCTGTAATTTATTCAATGTACATAAATCAGTGATATACTAATAGCAGTTACCAATTAGAAAATGTAATTCTAATAGGTAGCACTTATGATGACAAGAAAGGTATATACTATGTTTTAGCCTTTCATAAATAAAATTATAATATTGTATTAAAGGCATTGAAAAAGATTTATATAGAGATACTCAGTTTATGAATGAAAAGGTCCAATATTTAAAACAGCAGTTGGCTTCAAATTCATCTATAACAAACATATTGCTTTTAATCAAAATCATAGAATTCATGCAGGTTTAACAAAAGTATACCAAAATTAGTATAAAAAAATTACAAAGTCAAGAATAGCCATGTAAATGAGAAGGAAGCGGGCACTTGCTTTCCTAACTAGCAAGTCCTAGTTAAAGTGATGATACTTAGGTCCATTGACACACCACAGGGCGAGCAACAAACCTGCACGCAGACCAGAGCTCAGCCCGACACGGGGGTGTCGTAACCACTCGTAGGGAATACACAGCTTGGTTAACATACCAACAACACAGGAAAGGACGAAACTAGAACTCCACCTGACGACACGCACACATCACTTCCAGAGGGATTAGAGTCCTGCACAGGAAAGGCAGTGCTTGAAAGCACTCAGAAGGACATTATAGGAGAGTGTCTCTCTCATGACCCCAGTGCTGCTGCTCAATTCAGCCCAGACCGGAGCATGTACACAGGTCCAGATAAGAGATGGGAGCTCATGACACACGGAATCCAGGAACAGGAGTGGGGATAGAGATACCAGAAGGGTAAGGGGAAAGAGGGGAGAGGATGGGAGAAGGTGGTACCTATCACAATGATTGACACAAAACCATACACCCCTCGCCAGGGGGAATAACAACAGAAAACATGGGGGAAGGGAGACAGCTGTTGGTGTGAGATGTGAAAATAAAAATAATGTATAATCTATCAAGGAGTCATGAGGTAGGTGGGGGGGGGGGGGCGGGAGGCAAAAAAAGAGCAGATACCAAGGGCTCAATAGAAAGTAACTGTCCAGAAAAGAATGATGGCAACGTATGTACACACAGGCCTGATGCAATCGATGTACGGATTGTAAAAAGGGTTGTAAGAGCCTCCAATAAAATGATCATTTCCTATAAAGGGGGAAAAAACCACGACACCAAGTCAAGAAAGCAAAGAGGGATAAATTGGACTACATTAAAATAAGAGCACAGAAAACTACTCAACAAAAGATGCCTCTAAAAGTTGAAGACACACCCCCCAAAGACTAGGAAGACGCATGCACCATGTGTGTTACTTATAAACAAATGGAATCTAGAACACAAGGAATATCCAAACCAAAATATAGACCCAACCAACCAACTCAGGAGTCTCATGGGACCAAAGAGGCAAGGAAGTCCAAGTCATCAATAAAACTGTTAAAATAGCATCGGCATCATTAGTCATCCGTGAAATGCACATGGAGACACGGGAGACCAACACCGTGTTACCAGATTTGGGAAAACACAAAGGCCAGTTAGTTTTAAGGATGTGATCTGAGAATTCCTTGAGCCGGCTTTTAAATGATCAACCATCCATTTGTGAAAAGATCCACTGGGACTTCTCCAACCAGTAAGCACCTGGACAGAGAAGTCTCCCCCGTTCCAGGAAATGTTCTTATGCAGTTGAATGGGGGCCACCCTTGGAAGGATCTCACAGACCCAGCAATGCTTCTTCCCAGCTACAGGAACACGTGCCCACACGACAGGGCAGCCATGCTTTCCGTGTCTCTGCAAGCCAACTGCCTGTGTCCCACTTGCCCGTGGGGGGATGTGTGTGTTGAGGGGTGGGGGCCTTACTTGGAGCAGGCTTCACAGGCAATGTTCCTGGTGGTCTCCTTGAAGGTGCACTCCCAGACAAACGCGGGGTACTCCATGTGGCAAGGTTCCAGGGTGTGCTTCAACTTCTGGGCTGCGGGGATATGGGGGTGGGGGAAGAACGGGATCAAGAACTCAGCATGCGCACTCCCAATTGTGAGCCCCGCCCAGAGAGCTGAGGATGGAGTGAGGCTCCCAAGGCTCTGGGTTTGGTTCTAAACCCCACCGGATCCCATGGAATTTTCTAACTGGCAGTTGCAGAAGTCTGTCAGCCTGACTCTCCTACAACCTGTGCTTAGAACCCCCACAAGCCAATCCTATTAAAAACCCGAGGTGCCTACAGTGCTTCATATCCACAAACAGGTGTTATGTTACTTTGTTGCAGGCATCACCACATTTCATTAGTATTGTTACTGTATTATTTGGCCAAAGGGGTCTTAGCCTGTCTATTTTAAAGTGTTTTTTATGCACAGAAAGGTACACTGCAGATCATGATAGACACTTGACTGATGTTAGATAGGAACCATTCCTAAGTGTCTTTGGATTTAAAAAGACTTAGTAAAAAACCCAAAAACTCATTTGTAATCTGGGGATGGCCTGTAGTCACATCACTGTGCCTGCCAAGCTACGCTCTAACCTATAATTCCTCACGCAGTGGTCTTGCATTATCAGATATCATTTATGCAGCAGAAGAATTCTACTTTCTGGGACAGCATCAGTCACCAGGGCTCTGACCTCAGCCTCGCTAGAGCTTAGCAACAATGAAGATGTATATCTTAATAAATATGTAAAATATAAGCTTGACCACATTATTTGGGGTGAGACAGAGGTCATGATACAATTGCATGGTTTTATTATAGAAGGAAAATAGTAAAATACATAATGCCTTTGAACCACAGCCACGGACCGACAGAATCTTACTACTCTGAAGCTCTTTGTCCCATAGTGTACACACCTTGTCAGTTTTCACACAGTCAAAAGCCTGGGGCGTGCTGGCCCAGGAGCTCAAACACTCTGCTGCTAACTCCAAGGTTAGTGGTGCAAACCCACAGCTGTGCTGTAGGAGGCCAACAGAGGCCGCGGGCAGCCTGCTTCCATGATGATCACAGACAGCCTCGGGGTGCCTCGAGGCCCCACGGGGAGGTTCCTGCCTGTCCCACGGGGCTGTGGGGTTGGACTCCCCTGGGTGACTTGCTTTGTGATTAGTTTGATGGAGGAACACATAGTAAGTAGGTGCTGGGCAAAATCTTTGTGATGAAATGATTGAAATAAATTACACCCAGGAAGGAAGTAACAAAACAAGTTGATTATTTTTAAACTGGGGATCATGAAAATCCATATAGCAGAGGTTACGGAGCCCTGGCGGGGCCACGGGTGAAGCTCTGTCTGGGCTGGTGACCACGAAGGCCGAGAATTCAAAGCAGAAGCAGTAATTTCCCCAGGAGAAAGATGAGGCTGTCTGCTTCCATGATGATTGACTGTCTCAAACTACAATACAGTGTGGTGCAGTATAACTCGACAACACAGTACAGGACAATACGGATGTCGGGTCTCAAGGACCCCCAGGAACAGCTCCACTCTGCTGGGTGCAGTCACTACGAGTTGGACACCATTTCTGGATGGTGGCTTTGGTGAGGGTGGGGGTGCCCGTGAGCGACATGGACCCAGGCATGTCACAGTCATTAGTCCTGGGCCCAGACCTAATGAGCGCCGCGTGCACCTCAGCTAGGAAACACAAGCAACACCCGGAGCTCTCTACTAACGTCACGAACATTCAAGTGGCAAAGATACTGATCGCAGTGAGACAGGACAGCATGGTGGTAAGCAGGAAGGTTCTGAAGTGGGGAAGTTGATAGTACAAATCCCTCATCTGCTGCCTTCAGTTAATCCCCAGTATTCTCCCCTGGAAAATAGGAAGGCAGATAGCACCACAGAATGCATAAACATCAACCTTCTAGGACTTAGGGAGCTGAAATGGCATTTTGAATGACAAAATCAGATGGCTTACTAGGCTGGGAATGAAAGGTTCAAGAGGAAAGGAACTGCATTCACCATCAAAAAGGATATTTCAAGATCTATCTTGAAGTGCAGTGCTGTCTGTGCAAGATAATATCTATCCCCATGCAAGGAAATGCCGTCAATACAACTATTACTCACACATATGCACCAACTACTAGAAGTAGCAATGCAGAAAGTGAAGAAGTCTACCATCATCTTCAGTCTGAAATTGATCAAGCAATCAGGATGCACGGATCAGTACTGGTGATTGGAGCACAAGCGTTAGAAACAAGGAGGAAGGGACAGTAGTTGGAAAATATGGCCTTGGTGATAGAAGTGAAGCTTGGGTTGGTGACAGGATTTTTCAAGAACCAATGACTTGCTCCTAGAAGATATACTTTTAACAATAGATGAGGACTTCTCCAGAGGGAACAGAGAGATGTCCTATTGACCACGTCCGGGGGAAGAGACGATGGGGAAGCTCGCTATCAGCAGCCAACTAAGGTGGCCAGGCCCGACCGTGGATCAGTGTAAGGACAGGCTGAAGGAAACCAAGTCCACAGATCCAAACTACGCTCTTGAGAACACTTCAGAACAGACGTGATGCCCTGAACACTAATGAGAGAAGACCTGAGGACTGAGGAGAGGTGGGATATAGACCATCGGACCTCAATAAGTCAAAGGGCACTGCAAAGACAGTCAAGACTGAAGCATAAGCGGAGCAAAGGCAGGATTGACCCAGATTTCCTCTCGCTTGGATCCACAACCCATGTGCAAGGAAACAGCAGTGCAGAGCTCAAAGGACGCACTGCGTTGCACTGAGGAGCTGTGCCCTGAGGATCACAAGCTGTGCCATCCAGAGCCCGAGAGGGACTATGATCAGAGTTCCAAGAACACTGAGATGCTGGTGTGCAGAGGGCTGTGGATGACAGTGGAAGCCCGAGATACATTTTTGAGATCTACACAGGGAATAAGCCTCCCCTAATGGAGGGACAGGAATAAACTGGGTACCAAGCAGAGTGTTGGAGGGAAGACTGTGGTAGATTAAAATGTCAAACCTGACTTGAAGGGTTAAAACCTTGTCATTTGACCTCCCCTCTGAGACAACTGGCCTTGATTGAGCTCTCAATATTTTCTGTTTTTTTTTTATATTGGAGTTTATTTTTTATGTATTTTTTCATGTGGGTAGCCTTTTTGAACATTTTTAAAGCATTTTTCTGTGTTCTGGTATATGAAACCCAGGAATGAAGAATCTCTAGAGATAGTAATTATAGTAAATGTTCCTCGCGGTGGGGGTAAAAGGGTGCTGATAGCAAGGAGTTCAAGAAAGGAAGGACGTGCTTTGAAACTTATTGGGGTAGCAATTGTACAATACTGCTCCTAATAAAATGGTTCGGGGGAGGAGGGCACACCTAACTTTTGTGCAACACCTCTTTAAAGTATTGAGAAGCAGGGACTCGGGTGCTTTGAGGAATACGGTGCACCTGACCTGAACAGTGGCCTTTTCAAACACCCCACACATTCAAAATTCGGACATTGAATAAGGAAAGCCAAAGAAGAACTGACGTCCATTCCTGAATCACAGTGCTGGGAGGGAATACTGAAAGGACCCCGTGCCCTCCCTGCTGTCCTTTGGGAAGACACATGAACTTTCAGATCAAGCTGTGGCCGGTCACCTCGCGTCTACACAGGGTGGCTTCCCACAAAGCCCTTCCTTGGTCTGGAGCGCTGTGGGAAACGCGAGGTCGGTGCCGGCCGTGGCAGTGCATCTATGGGACTTGACGCCAACAATGAAGGTAGCCAGCAAGAACGTGGGCACTGCTTCAACTCACGGCCGTGCCAGATCCACTGCCTGCCTCTCGGCGAGCACAGATGCAGGGGGAGCATGGGGTTCGGCTGGGCTGATTCCTGTTTTACCCTGGAGTGGAAATGGGGGCTGCGACAGCAGACATACTCCTCCTGGAGTGGCTCAGAAGGTCCCTGTCGTGACCACCACGTCCATTTGCGCAGGAAGCACTTACAGCCAGGGGCCCTCAGGTTGGTTCTGAGTCCGGGGAACCAGATGCGAGCTCTGCTCCATCAGGTTTTCACTGGCTGTTTTGACGCCTGTTTCTGAGGCACCCATGGACATACCTGAATCTCCCACATTTTGGCCAGCATCCTGATGTACCCCCATGGTCTCACTCCACAAAGCACCTACTGTGGACCGAATGCCTTTCATGGTCAGTCATCAGCATCACACACAGAGCAAGACCTAGCCAGGACCCCCACACTACGGACGGAGACACTAAGGCTCAGAGAACTGAAGACACTGCCCCAGAGTTGCCTTGCGTTCTGAGTGGCAGTGCCTGCCATGGGCCTGGGCCATTCCAGCCCAGCACCTTCCTCAATACTGTGAAACCACCTGACTGACCACAGACAACTGTTTGGGAGGCCTGGAGCGAGAGCCTTGTGAGGAGAGCACTCAGGGGAGTGTCCACGCAACATTTCTTTCACTTTCCCTTAGCAAAGATGTCCCAGAGCAGAAGCACCAACGGGGCTTGCTGTCATGCCGAGCAGAAACTTAAGTGGATCACTCCTAGCTGAACCCCCCCCCTTCCGTCTCAGCAAAGGCACCCCCTTTCACAGGTAGGGGCCAGTCAGCTCCTCTCTCCTTGCAGCTTCCCCCAGATGAAACCTTTGTGATCAGCCAGCAGAAATGCGCTCCCACAGTGCCCTCATTAGGGAAACGAAGCAGATAAACAGTGTAATTATGGATTCCATTTTCAGCTAAAACAAAACACGCGTCCAGCTCAGGGGCTTTCTCTAGCCGGGGCACGGTACACTTAGAAGGAACCTTGCGGGTCAATGGCCTCACATTGGTTCAGAAGGCCCCCTTCTGGCACTGGGTGGAGGAGGCTCCCAGCTCTACAAGACCTTCAGAGGGCAGCAGCCCACTGAGGGGGGAGGGGGAGAGGCTACTCGCTGGGCAGAGCGGGAGGCGTGGCTGTTCACCATCAGGAGGAAAGGCTAGCTCCACACTCAGCAGAGCACTAGACCCGGCTGGCGGGTAATTTTGGTCAAACTGTCGGCTTTGCTCGGGGACTCCAGGGAGGGCAGGCAGTGTGACCACCTGCACCCAGGCAGCTGAGGGGATAGGTCTTGGCTGAGCACTGATGGCAGGTTCTACCAATAGGCACACTTCTGTGTGCTCCGGGGATCTGAAGAGCGCCCATGAAAAGGGAGCCCTCCTTGATGGGCACCATGAACGTGACAAGGCCTTGCCACAGTCCGTGGGAAGTAGGTCCCTCGGTGTGGTGGTGGTGAGCTGTAAAAGCCTTAAAGAAAAACTTCTGAAGATGGAAAACAGGGAGACAAAATGCCACAGAGTCCTTTTTGGTTGTTTTTGCTACAGTTTTGGCCAACGCTTGCCCAGGTGTGTGGGCATGTAGGTGCCGGACTACCTCCCAGAGAGGGCATGTGAAGGCTGCCCTGCCCTTCCCATGGGGCCACCCACACCGTGTCTGGTGCGGGTTCCGCACCTGGAGTGGGCACTGAGGATGTCTGCGGTGGATCACTCTGTGACACGGGCTGTCCTGCAGGCCTGGACCACTAAATGCCAGCAGCACTGTCCCCTAGTTGTGACCACAGCTATTTGTCTCCAGATAAAGCAAATGTTCACCGGTGTGCGTGTGGGGGGGGGTGCACAGGGGGGTTGAGAGAGGGGATCGGAGGTGCAAAATGGCTGGGATGAAGCAAAGGGCACCCCAGTTGGCAACTGATTAACAGAAACTCACTGTCTAAAGGCTATGCGTGTGTGTTCCGGATGGAACTGTGTCCCCCAAAGCAAGTGTTACCAAATCCTATGTAACCTGTGCCATGAACCCGCTTGGAGAGTAGGGTTCCTTTATCATAGTAAGGAGGCAGGATTTGTATCAGGTGCGGTTTAAAGCAATCTTGTGTAAGGTCCCGAGAACAGACGATAACAAGCAAGCAGATGGATACTACTCCAAGGGACAAAGCTGGAAAGGGACAAGGACATTCCCTGAGAGCCAGCACCTTGAATCTGGACTTCTTGAAAGCCTGCACTGTGAGAAAATAGCATGTGCCTGCGCTAGATCACAAAGCTTGACAGGGGTGTTTGCCTTGGGTCCCCACTGAAGCCCCTTGGCACAGTGAGAAAAGGGAGTTAGGAAAAGTCGAACCATGGGAGATGACCAGCCCACTTCCCTCGGCACCTTGCAGTCCCCTAAGAAACAACCATATGTTTTGGTGTTTGTTTGCCATGAGAATCACCAGGGGAAACCAAAGCACAGGCACCCTCCCCTCTGCCAGTCACGTTACGTGGTCGGCTGTTATGTGCGTTGCAAATGAGGAATTCAGAGTCCGCAGTGACCAGGTGCCTTGCCTGGGTCTTTGGAGCCGGCACAAGGCCACGCTGCGCCAAAGCACTTGGCTGCAGCTCCCCGTCCTTTGCTCTCCTCCTGCTTCAATCCTGCAGTCCCCTCAGTCCTCCTGATGAATGGATACAGCTCTGCTATTTCCAATTAGAAGTCAACCTTCAACTATCTCCACCTGCAGGGCAGAACTCAGCTGACAAGACCTGCGGTCGGAGGGGAAGCTCACCTCTAAGCCAAAAGGACAATCAGAACCCAGAAGGCTTATCACATGGACCAGATTGCTCCTGAAGACCCCTTCACCCAATGCCCTGACTGCCAAAGGTTCCAAATTCATCGCTCAGGGAGCCTTGGTGTCACAGTGGGTCTCACATTGAGCAGCTGACCACAGAGTTGCAGGTACGAACCCACCAGCTGCTCCTCGGGAGAAAGATGAGGCTGTCTGCTCCTGTCAAGCAGTCTAGCCTTGGAAATTCCGAAGGCCAGTTCTGCTGGGTCCCGTAGGGTCACTGTGACTTAGGATCTGCTAGTTGGCTGTGGGTTTGGTTTCCCTCGTAGCTGGAAGAAGCAGGTGGACACAGTCAGGTTGGTCTTCCTAGGTACTAGGAGCCCTGGTGGTGCAATGGTTACACCTGGGGCCACGAACTACAAAAAAAATCAGCAGTTTGAAAGCACCAGCCACTCTTCCCAAGAAAGATGGGGCTCTCTACTCCCGTAAACGGTCACCGCCTCCGAGACCCACAGGGGCAGCTCTCCCCTGTCCTGTAGGGTTGTTGTAAGTCGGAATCAACTCAGTGGCAGCGAGAGTTTTGTGATTCCTTCATAAATAGGCTCACTTTTCCTCAGTCCCATCCTGTGAAGCGGCTTCCCTGTGACAGTCTGCCCACATCACCCACATAGTGAGGACCCCCTTACCTCCCAGGACTCAAAGCCTGGTGTGGAGGCTCCCACTTCCACGGACCCCGGTGCTGCAGCATCTGAGAGCTGATGTTCCAAGCGCTCGGTTTGTGGCGGGCCACAGGTTAAGGGCGGAGAAGCCGGAAATCCATCTGCGTCTCCGCTAGGTTCCGGTTCCCTTAAGTTCTGACCTTGACCTCTCAGGGCCACGGAGTTCATTCTAACAAGCAATGTAAAAACACTTCGCTCTCAGGCGCAGAGTTTGCTGTGCCGCACGTGGCCGGCCACTCAGGGGCAGCCTCACCCTCAGGAACGTGCCTGGTGTGCCCCTGATGGGAACTGGGGCACTAAGAGTCATACTCCTCCGATCAGGGTGGGGGGTGGGGGGGGCGGTGTCTGACCCAGTTATGTAAACTTTTCTAATCTGCAACAGTGAATCTCTCCGCCCTTCCTTCTGTAGTCCTGCCTGTGACAGGGAAGGGGACTTGCCGGCGTTTGTCCTTGATGAGACTGGGGATGACACGAATTCAGCGAAGTATGCTAACTGAACAGTCCGCAGTTCAGACGCACGACCTGCTCTTAGGGAGAAAGACGAGAGTTTCTTTATGCTCCTGTTTAGATTTAGAGCCTCAGAAACCTGCAGGGCAGTCCTAGCTGTTCTATAAGGTCGCTATTAATTAGATGGTGTTTCCTCCTCGATGGCAGCACGTTTGAGTGCCACATAGGCATGAGCCCCAGCCTACCTGCCTTAGGTGGAGGGTCCTGAACCAACCATGTGCCATCCATCTGCATGGGTTTACTGTCCCCGTGAAGCCCCTTCCCTGCATGCTTGCTCCTGCCCACAGCTGCAGTGTCTTCATCTGCCACCATCGTGACTGACGGACAGGTTTCTCCATGTCCTATTTAAGTAGCCGAGTTTCTGGGAATCTTGGCCACCATTTGGGCCTTGTGCTGACTGTCTCCCTCGTCTGTAAGATTTGTCTCTGTCCTGTTTAAGACTTAGTAAGTGTGTCTCCATAAGTTCTTTTTGGATGTGGGGTCCCTTTTATCCCCTACAACAGGTGTATAATTTTTCACCCCCAATTTAAAAATTGGGGGAAAGCTAGTAAAATAAATAGACAGCAGTCAGTACCCTATAGGCCGACTCTCAGGTTTCCTACATCTTGAGCATTGCATATTTTCAAACAAAAGTTCTGCAGCTGTGGGGGCGGTGGGGGGGGTTCTTCCGAGGACAGGAACGTTTTGTCCTCCTATGTCCCCAGTTTGGTCTCTGCTCACTGGACACCTTAAGCGACATTGACTGCGGACTGTACTTAGTTCCACGTCCTGCCACTCCCCCCAAGATAGATATTGTCCGGTCTTGGCACAACAGACTCCATTTTGAGTTCTGCACCTCCATCTTAGCTCTCAAGACTGAACCCTAACTGACCTCCTCTCCCCTGCTCAACCCCAAATTCCTAGAACCAGCTCATCCCAAAGCCAAAATGTTTTCTGAAGACATAGTCACTCCACCCGTGCCTGACATATAGATAAGATTAACAACCTTCTCCCTTCTGAAGCACCTGTGTGCGTAGATCCTCCCCAGCTATGATCCTCCCCAGCTATGCCTGCCAGCAGTGGGCATAGAAACGCCACCAGGATTTCTTCCCCGTGCGCAGCTTCAATAGCTCAATACCATGAGTTGCTGAACCCACCCGCAAGCTTCTCAATAAAGCCTGCTTCTAAAACTCCGCTAATTGGGTCTTTGATTCTGTTTTCGTGTCCAAATAAACCTTATAGATATCTCTGTGGCATATGCAGTGTTGCGTCTCGTTTTTCTTGTTACATGATACTTCCGTGAGTATTTTTCCATTTTATTAAAAAGTGTTCAGAAACAGAACTGCATGCATGTCTGTGGATGGGTTATAATTTATTTTTAAATGTCGCTGGCATTTGCGATCATAAACCCCCTGGTGATGATCACCCTGTCAGGGAAGGCCTTTTGTTCACGTCTCGGTCTCTCCTTAGGCTACATTTCCCCCAATGGGATCCTGGCTCTCACTGTGAAAGGTGGCACCGCCCACCTCAGTTGGGAGAGGCAAGCCTTAGACCCGAGTCCTGATGTCATGGGGACAGTACTGGGGCCACAAAAAGCCTCCCCCACCGCGGGAAGCAGTGGCAACCTGGACACATTGCATCTGTGTCACTGTCCCTCGAGGCTGCCCCTCTGCAGTGGCCGCGTGCATGTGTAGCCCTCTCCAAAGGTGTCGGACTGCCTCCTGCTCTAGCTCATAGGAAACCAGCACATTCTGCGCTGGGGGAAGCCAGGCCCCCTGTGGTCATCTTGATTTGGCACAGGGCCTCTGCAGTGGAGCCGAAGGCTGGGTGTCTGGGGCTCTGGTCTGGATGGAAGAGGCTGCTGCCGTGTCTTTCTCCCACGGACAGGCTGGGGGTGCAAACTACAGATCGTGGAGCTATTAACTGGGCTACCAGGCTTGCTTTTCTAAATAGAGAAAAATAGACGGATTTGTCAAAGCCACACACCTGTGACTGTAATGGCCATGCCTGGCCTAGGGAGAACTGCTGAGGTCTTTAGTTAGCACGGACAAACACCTGGTGTGCACCACATCACCAATGAGCTGCTGGCTCTTCACACTCGGTTTCTAGGACACATTCTTTTGACACAGATTTTCTCAATGACAATGACAGAAATGGTTGCCACTGACCTCCTACCACTGACTTTTATCCAGTTAATGAGATGGATACAAATCCAGGTTTATTTTCTCCCAAGCCTTCGAAGCTCGAAATTCTTTGTGTGGTATACCTAACTCTACAGATACATGTCAATTTGACATGAACATAACATCATGAGCGATAACCTCAGTAAATTTGTTTCACTCATGAGAACATAACTTCAGTAATAACTATGTGCAGTCAAAAAGTTCTTGTAGAGCAAACATCAAATGCAAAGACAAACAATGCAGTGGAAACTGCCATACTGACCCACCCAGGGGACGTTAGGATGTGTGGAACATAACACCTCAAATACCATATAATGCTACACAGTATAAATTGTATGTAGAGCTAGAGTGTCACATCGTTTCCTTGATAAGTTAATGGTATAATTATGTTGTTTTTAAGTAAGTCTTTTTTAAAAAAGAAAATGTATGGTTTCATTCATGTGTCAACTGGAAACATGTCCTTTGAGATAGATAGGTCTATAAGAAATATCGATAAACCCAGCATTAAAAGAGCCACTACCTCCAGTCAGTCCTAACTCACAGTGGCTCTACATAGGGTTTCTAAGATGATGAATCTTTACTGGTGCAAAGAGCCTCCGCTTTCTCCCGAGTGCTGGCTGGTGGGTTTGAATGGCTGACCTCCTGGCTAACGCGCAGGGCCTGACCATGGTTAAGACTCAGCTGTGCCATCAAGGAATTCCGGAGTCATTAGCAACAGACAGAGGCAGGGACCGTTGGGAAGAGCAACAGTTCAGCGTGCATGCTGACTGGGACAGACGCATAAAGATCCTTAGGGAGAGAAAAGCTAAAAAGTTCGCTTCCGTGGAGTCAGCGAGTACGTAAAACTTAAGGAGAATGAATGGCTGTTACTGGGTATTGTTCCAAGATCAACAATAGAATGGGAATCAATGAAAAGCAACAACAATAGGAAATAAAACGTGTTTGCCAGCAGACGGGGAAAAAATCCAGAACCCTTATAGTGGTCCCACGGCTAAGGTGCTCGCTGCTACCTCAAGTTCAACTGTCAGAACCCATGAGTCACTCCCTGGGGGAAAGACATGGCTGTCCACTTCCACACAGACTCACAGTCTCAGAAAACCCATAGGTGGGCAGCTCTGCCCTGTGCCACAGGGTCCACAGGGCCACTGTGGGTTGGAACTGACTTGATGGCAATGGGTTTAGGGTTTGGGTTACTGTTGTTTTTGTTTTTTATTTACCGTGGAAAATAGCTTGGTGGTTTTGCTACATGTTAAATGTACAACTACAGCACGGCCTCAGCCATTCCAAATGCAGAGGCACCTCAGACCTGTGTCCGCCGTGCCGACTGCGCCATCCCTGACAGTCCAGAGGTGGAGTGACGGTCCTGTCCCCACGAGCGGACTTGAAGGAAAATGAAATGTATGGCACCTAGGAAATAATTCTCAGAGAATTCTAAGATGGATAAATCCAAAAATCAGAGCGAGAACCCTCATAAACTTGTTGTTGCATATATATAAAATATGTTATTGATGGGTCATATTACACATCTTATTTGTATGATAGTATAATTACTTTATCATAAATTGCATATAATTCCCCTTGCATATAGTAGCACATGTCATTTTCAAATAATCCCTTCCTAGGTCAAGTAATCATAAAATTCACAAAGAGCCTTGTAAAGAATGATTTTGGATAGACACATGGAGAGTGCACAGCTTAATTTTTTTTTCACTAAACAGATAAAGCGAGGTAGGGATATCGTTTTATAAATGTTTCCTTGAAAGAAGTATATCTTTTTGAGCCTGAAATACATTAAATTTATATATTTGGGGAATAATATATAAGATTAAACAGAATACATATGAAAAGTTAAGTAGCTGTACAAAAAAGATGAAAGTGAGCGTGTTAGGCCAGGTTGACTAGAGAAACAAACCCAGTAACACTCATGTAGGTATAAGAAAGAGCTTTCTATCGAGAAGCATTATATATCAGGAAAACATCCCAGCCAAGGCAAACTCAAGTTCCTAAGGCCTACACTAGTCCATCAGTTCCTCTTTAGACTCACAAAGCCACATGAAACAATGCCGAATGCAGGAATATCACAGGCCGGTGGTTGCAAAGTCGTGTGGATCCGATGGCTGTGTACACATCACCGGAGCTCTTGCAGCCATCGGGGTCAGGCAGCAGGAATGAAGGCAGAGAGATAGGAAGAGGTTCCCAGGGCCTTCCTGATGACAAGGCCATGCCCACAAGGAGGTACCACCATGCTGTGACCTGATTGACAAGCTAGACTCCACTCCTGTCCTTTTAGAAATCTTCAAGTTGACACGAACTTATGTCACTAGCACAGACCACTCCTTATGAACTTAACACCCTTGAACAACTCCTTAACCATATATAATTTTAAAACAAAACAATCATAAAATCATAGTTATATCTAACAGCATCAAACTAAAGTGCATACTACTCAAAATGTGCCAGTCTCATTTAAATACTATAAGTAAAGAAAACAAAAATATTCTATGCCTAACATTGCAATTATGGGAACACCTACATCATCGTTCTATAATCTTATCAACATTTCCCCCACCCATCTACGTTGGTAAGCCACCTTCTTCATGGCTTTATCTTCCACATTCCAGGTGTCCAATGTCTCTACTGCCCCTTCTATCAACCCAGTACTCTGAGGATACAAGCATTTTCATTGATGTGAAGAATCTCATTCTCGTTGGCACCTGCGTGTCTGCATCCATCGTTAAAATCAAACCAGGACAGGCCATCCATAAAGTCAGAAGGAAGATGCACCAATTCACAAGCTCAAAAATCTTTTCTTCATTAGGTCAACTCATTGTGGGCCACCTCACTTGGCCTCACTCAGGTGCCCGTGGGCTGTCTTGACTTTTGACCGAGAGTCCTTGTCACAAATACTCACCCACCTTCGCCCCCTGGTGCTAAGTCATGTCATAGGCTCAGGTTCCCACAGCTCTTTAAACTTGAGACCAGGCAATCTGCTCTTGTTTGCAACTCTAGTCCTTGTGAACTAGGTCCACAGGTGTCAGTGGCCAGATGCTCTAGTCATATTTCCCAAAATCATTTCTATTATGCGTTACAGCAATAAAAATAGATAGAAAAGTCCGATGTAATCCTAATACAGTCAGATACTAAACACATTCTGAAAACATTCCAATGGAATCCTTTCTGAGCTAAACTATCCCATTCACATGCATTATGGTCTTAGGCCTCTGGTGGCACCAAGCTAGGACCAGGCCTTTGGTCACCCAGTTTGACTAACCAGCATGGCCTCAGAGAAGTTCGAAGGGTATTTTTGCCCCCTGAACTCAAAATTTACACCTGTCACATTCATGTTTACAAAATTTCAGACAGAAATAACCAAATACAATTTCTGGGCATCAGAACCTTCACTTCCCATGTCCTTCCCAGAAGAGAACAAGTAAAATACAGGACTATATTTGACCTCCAAATAGTCAAAGAGAAGAGACTATCAGAAAGCAGAGGTCAGGCAAGCATCCTCTCTCCGCCTTCATGATTTGTTTCTCTAGTATTCCACTCCCTAGGTACCATATTGTGTAAGGCCAGGTTGACTAGAGAAACAAATCCAGTGAGATTCATATATGTGTAAGAAAAAGCTTTATATCAAGAAGTAATTGTGAATCAGGAAAACATTAAAACTGAGTCCAACTGAAGTCCATAAGTCTAATACTAGTCCATAAGTTCTTCTCCAGACTCATGAAGCCACATGCACTGTTGCTGAATGCAGGAATGTCGCAAGTTGGTGGGTGCAAAGTCTTGTGGATCTAATGGCTGTGTGCACATCTCCAGAGGTCTTGCAGCCATCAGGGTCAGGCAACAGGAAGCTGCAGCCAGAGCGAGAGGAGGCGGTTCCCAGAACTCATCGTAGTAGGAGGCCACGCACACAAGGAGATACCATTAGGCATAATTTGAAGGCTACGCTCCACCCTGTACTTTGAAAAATCTCCAAGTTGACATGAGGTTATGTGCATTTGTATTCATACTGGGAAGTAAGATACTAATAAGATGATGTAGATATCTAAAGAAAACAGAGTAAGTTTAAAAAAAATAGCTATGAAGTTATTAGTTTTTAGGCTTTGCTAAGTTAATTTCCCAGGTAATGTTCAGAAAAATATGAATAACAATATTGATAACTAATCTATAGAATTATTTTTTTTCTTTTTTTATTGGTTTATTGAGTCTCGTGGGCAGATATATGGATTCCAGACATCATGCAATCATAGAGGATTTTTACTTCCAAATCTCTTTACAAACACTTCTCATTGGAGCTTGATTATCCATGTGGAGGGACAGAGGCTTGCTCTGCAGGTTAAGTGGCATAGTTTGGAGGGCAGGGTTCTTGTTCTTTCTCTGCTTCTTATTGAGTGCGTGCTCCACTTTTAAGTACCGTGACCTCTGGAGCTTGAGGTTATGATTTTCTTTTTTTTTTTTATTTTAACAATTTATTGGGGGCTCATACAATTCTTTTCACAGTTCATACATATACATACATCAATTGTACAAAGCACATCTGTACAGTCCCTGCCCTAATCATTTTTTTCTCTTTTCTTCTTTTACATTTTATTAGGGACTCATACAACTCTTACCACAATCCATACATATACATACATCAATTGTATAAAGCACATCCATACATTCCCTGCCCCAATCATTCTCAAGGCATTTGCTCTCCACTTAAGCCCCTTGCATCAGGTCCTCTTCCCCCCCACCTCGCCATTCCCCCCTCCCTCATATGCCCTTGGTAATTTATACCTCGTTATTTTGTCATATCTTGCCCTATTATAGAATTATTTTATAGAGTGGCATGAACATACTGATAATTAAATTAATGTTATTACATAATATAATCTTAATTCTTTGAATAAGCATATCCTTTTATTGCTGCCTGATTTAAAATTCCT
This sequence comes from Tenrec ecaudatus, assembly GCF_050624435.1. NCBI lineage: Eukaryota > Metazoa > Chordata > Mammalia > Afrosoricida > Tenrecidae > Tenrec > Tenrec ecaudatus. The sequence goes on along the minus strand of NW_027457553.1, from coordinate 5,190,893 downwards.
TTTTCTATTGTGATTTATATTTCATATTGTTCACATTTATACGTTTTAATACACATGATGTACATTTAGTGATATTGTCACATATGATCAATGTGATTAGCTACATTTGAATAATATATGTTCAGAACAATATCAGGAAAAAATCCTATATTTTCATTGAGTCCAAACTACAGTTCTGTGTGTAAATATAAACTGGAGACATTTTATAGTGAGTCAAAGATAATCACATGTTCTGTGTATTCTCGAAAGAAAACTAGAGGCATGTGAGCAATCAGTTAACTGACAGAATTCAGAAAACCATGGTAGGAACGTATCACAGATGTGAAAAGATGTTGCCAACTTCATTCCCAAATCAGTTTGTATTTAATTGCATTCCTTTCTGGTACAAAATATACAGCTCCTTATCTTTATTACTCTTTTTTAGTAAAAAACCCCACTAACTTGCTTTTCTTTTTTTAAATATCATTTTCTTCATAAAATTCAAAGCTGAGTGAACTCTGATAGTGAAGAGATCTTTGCCTGAAATTTACTGAAGAAAACAGATTAAATGTATAGCATTTTTTAAAAAGTTATGATGAAACACTCACACATTTTCTATGGTGTGCACTATGTCTCATGACATAGTAGTGCTTAATTCACATTGAAAATTTAAGTCAGCAGATGGAACATGTCCTCTTTTGCCACGACTCAGCCCCCAATTTGGTGCATCTTTGTGCTCATTTTCTTCTCTCACCCAACTCCCTTCAAAAGTGTTATCTCCCAGTTGTTCTTTTCACCCTTAGAACTTCTCAAACTAGTCGGCATACTAAATACTTTGAGGACTCCATAAGATAAAAATTTAAGATACTTGTCTTTACAGTCTAAATTTTTCTAAGGCCTCTCTCACAGATACACACACACACACAACAACCTCACACACACACATGCCTACATATATAGGCATATGTACTGCTCAAATCCAAGCAACCATGTTCCATCCAATCATGTTGCTGTTGTGGATTCTGACCCATCTTGGCCTCCACACAACAGAAGGAAACACTGCACAGTCCTGGGCTCTCCTCATGATTGTTCTTATGTCTCAACCCAGGGTTGCAGCCACTGGGCCAGCTCATCTCGTTGAGGACTTGCTCTTTGTCTCTGCCTCTTCACTTTAGCACACATGATGGGCTTCTCCAGGGACGAATCTCTCCTGACAGGAAGACCAACAGACCAACGTATTTAAGATAAAGTCTTGTCATCCCTGATTCTAAGGAACTCTCTTGCTTACATCTGCCAAGACAAGTTAGTTTGAATTTTAGCAGTCCCTGGTACTTTCAATCTTCTTCTCCAGAACCACAAGTACTGTGCACTGATTCTTCTTAGCACTTCATTATTCAATGTCCAACTTTTATAGGCTTATGAGGAAATTGGAAAAAACCATGGCTTGAATCAGGTGCACCTAAGGATGTTACTTTGAGGACTTCAGCAGTTTGAGCATTCTGTTGGGTCAATACACTCATGTCATATGAGTGTATGCTGGCAACACACATGTATGTGTGGCCGCCATACACTCATATGCACATGTATCTATCTGGACACCTATTCTCTACATATCCACATATAAGGATTCATACACAGATTATCCACATATTTAATTATAAATATTTATACATAACTTAATTGCTTGCCCTTAAACACACATGTACATAGACACACGCATACCCAAGGATGTTATTGAAGGCTTATAGGGTTTTTTTTGTTTTGTTTTGTTTTAATTTTAACAATTTATTAGGGGCTCATACAATTCTTATCACAGTTCATACATATACATACATCAATTGTATAAAGCACATCTGTACAGTCTTTGCCCTAATCATTTTTTTCTCTTTTCTTTTTTTAAATTTTATTAGGGACTCATACAACTCTTATCACCATCCATACATATACATACATCAATTGTATAAAGCACATCCATACATTCCCTGCCCCAATCATTCTCAAGACATTTGCTCTCCACTTAAGCTCCTTGCATCAGGTCCTCTTTTTTTTTCCCCTCCCTCCCCTTTCCCCCCTCCCTCATGAGCCCTTGGTAATTTATACCTCGTTATTTTGTCATATCTTGCCCTATCCATAGTCTCCCTTCCCCCCTTCTCTGCTGTCCCTCTCCCAGGGAAGAGGTCACATGTGGATCCTTGTAATCAGTTCCCCCTTTCCAACCCACTCACCCTCCACTCTCCCAGCATCGTCCCTCACACCCTTGGTCCTGAAGGTATCATCCGCCCTGGATTCCCTGTACCTCCAACCCTCATATGTACCAGTGTACAGCCTCTGTCCTATCCAGGCCTGCAAGGTAGAATTCGGATCATGGTAGTTGGGGGGAGGAAGCATCCAGGATCTGGGGGAAAGCTGTGTTCTTCATCGGTACTACCTCGCACCCTAATTAACCCATCTCCTCTCCTAAACGCCTCTATGAGGGGATCTCCATTGGCCGACACTTGGGCCTTGGGTCTCCACGCTGCACTTCCCCCTTCATTTAATATGGTATATATATATACATATACACATATATACACATACATACACACACTTATATCGTTGTTGTTGTTTTTTTCATGATGCCTTATACCTGGTCCCTTGGCACCTCGTGATCGCACTGGCCGGTGTGCTTCTTCCATGTGGGCTTTTTTGCTTCTGAGCTAGATGGCCGCTTGTTCACCTTCAAGCCTTTAAGACCCCAGACACTATCTCTTTTGATAGCCGGGCACCATCAGCTTTCTTCACCACATTTTCTTATGCACCCATTTGTCTTCAGCGATCCTATCATGGAGGTGTGCAGTCAATGATATGATTTTTTGTTCTTTGATGCCTGGTAACTGATCCCTTTGGGACCACTCGATCACACAGGCTGGTGTGTTCTTCCATGTGGACTTTGTTGCTTCTGAGCTAGATGGCTGCTTGTTTATCTTCAAGCCTTTAAGACCCCAGTCACTATCTCTTTTGATAGCCGGGCACCATCAGCTTTCTTCACCACATTTACTTGTTCACCCACTTTGGCTCCAGCCGTTGTGTCGGGAGAGTGAGCATCATAGAGTTCCAATTTAATAAAAGAAGGTATTCATGCATAGAGGGAGTGTTTGAGTAGAGGCCCAAGGTCCTTCCGCCACCTTAATACTTGACCTATAAATATAGACACATAGATCTATTTCCCCATCCTCCTATATATATTTGCATGTACATGTCTTTGTCTAGACCTCCATGAATGCCCTTTGACTCCTAGCTCTTTCCTCCAGCTCCCTTGACTTTCCTCCTGCCCTACTACCATGCTTAATCGCCACCTGGGCTAGATTATACCTCTTCTCTAAACAACCTTACCCTTGATCATTTCCCACCAGGCCTGCCACTCCCCCTTCTCTACCATTTGGGGTCCCATGTTTTTCCCTTGTCCCTGGGTTTGTTAACACCACTTCCTTACCCCCCCAACCCCCCCACCCCAAGTCCCCCCGGAACTGTTGGTCCCGTTGTTTTTCCTCCAGATAGTTCATCCAGCCTGTCCTATTCAGACAGACCTGTGGAGTCACTAACATGCACGAAAACAAGACAGAGGAAAACAAAGCAACAGTATACAACCAGACAACAAAACAACCAAAACAAACGACTGAAAAAGAACCGAACAAAACAGTTCACAAGAGTAAAGCTTGTAGTTAGTTCAGGGATCGTTTGCTGGCCCTTAGGAGCGTTTTCCAGTCCAGTCTGTTGAGGCACCACGCCCTGGCCCCAAAGTCCACTTTCAGCATTCCCTGGGGACCTTGCCACTCCATTCCCTTGCTGTTCTGCTGCACTCCCCCAGTGATTTGCCTCGGTGTGGTGGGATCAGGTCAGGTGCAATTCCCACACTGTGTCTCCGGTGCTGTCCCCTGTATCGCCCTTAGTCACTGAGGGGCATCATGTCTCATAGTAGGGCCAGCCATGTTGTTCTCTCTGTGGACTGGCTGCTCTACTCAGGAACATCATCATCACGGCCTGGTGGGCCAGGCTGTGCTCCACTCTCTCCTCCTGGAAGGCTTTTAGTTTTGTTTTAACTTTTGAAAAAAAAATATGTGTGTGTGTGTGTGTGTGTGTGTGTGTGTGTGTGTGTCAAACCCTTATTTTTCATAGAAGCATTAGCTGCAAAGTGGGCTTTTTTCCCTGAGCATTCTTTTTTAATTCTTCTCCTGAATTGTTTATTTTAATCGTTCAATTATCATCTGAAACTTCACTTCCCTAATGAGTCTTAATCATCAAAGTTGCCTTCCCTTTCTACATCAGTATTGATCTCTGTTCATTTTTGTTTTGATCAAATGATTTATTACAACTTGGTAATCACATTAATAATTTACCTCTCAAGTTTTGTTTTCCCTGTTTGACCGGGAAGAAAATAAGTTCAATAACAGGGATCAATGCTGTTTTTTAAAAAGGTCAGAGAATTATTGCCTGCCATGTAGATACTCATACTTGTTAAATAAATAAATATAAAATATATCTGATTGAGATTTCTTTTGAATTGTGAGTCCATGAAGATGAATGTGTTTGTGTGAGACGTGTTTGTGTGTGGTTTACTTATGTCTCAGGAGAGTGTGAGAAAGAAAGGGAAGTATTAATAACCTTCCTAAATAGCTTTCCTTCTGTTACTGTTTTCTGGAATCATTTTGTTTTCAGATATAATGGAGAATTAATGACACAGCTCACTAATTTCTCTAGCATTTGGTACATTATAGTTGTTGGCACATGTATTCAGATAGAGGTGATGGACAGGAGCTGTGACTGACTGTAGGACACTGGGGAGAGGAAAGGTACTTATTATTCATGGTGCCCAAAGAGTGTCAGGAATACTGATGTCAGTAGCACCAGGGAAACATAGTCAGCTGGAGAACTGTTTGGGAGACCAGAGACTTTATAAAATTCAGCTTCATATAGATTTACAGTCTGGGAAAAAGAGGGAAGTCCTGCTCTGTTCTACAAGATCACTACGAGTCTGAATCAACTTGAGGGCTGTGAGTTTGTAGGACGGATTTATTTATTTATTCATTTATTTATTTATTTGTTTGTTTGTTTGTTTTGGTTCTTTTAACCACAATTCATCCTGTTCCAGCTTTATCCTATTTCTTTTTTTCTATTCCAACAAGTAATTGCAGATCAGATCATTATGAAGCATAAAATTTTCATTAGCTGATTTAGCTTATTGCACTGTGAAGCAAGAGTCAGCAGTTCAAACTCACCAACCCTTTCATGAAAGAAAAATGAGGCTTTCTGCTTCTATTAAGAGTTACAACCTATATCATGTTTAGCCTTAATTCTGGGTTCAGTAATTCCTCTCAGTTACCTTGGCCTTGGTCACTCCCTACGACGGATGAACCCCTCAGGACCAGCGGTGGGAGTGGCGACACCGGGAGGCAAGGGGGTGTAGAAAGAGAGACACGGTATTGGGGATGTATGGGGAACCTCCTCTCTGGGAGATGGGCAAAGGGAAGGTGGGTTAGGGGAGACGCCGGGCAGTGTAAGGTAAGATAAAATAATTATTTATAAACTAATAAGGGTTTAGGGGAAAGGGGTGTGACCAAGCCCGCCTGCTCATGTGACCACGCTCTCCTGCGCACATGACCCGACAAAGAGTGCACGTGACCACGCCCACCAGCCCACGTGACCACGCCAGACTGCGCACGTGACTGTGGGCTCTTGCGCACGTGACCACGCCCACCCGCACACGTGACCAGGCTGGCCTACGCATGTGACCACGCCAGCCTGCACACGTCACCCGCCAACCAGCGCACATGACCACGCCCACCTGTGCACGTGACCAAACCGCTCCCGTGACCTTGCGCACGTGACCGGGCTCACCCGCGCACGTGACTGCCCAAGCAGGAGACCAAATTCCCCCGTGAACGTGACTACTAGCACCACTCCACGTGACCAGGCTCACCAGCGAACTTGACCACGCCCACCTGTGCACGTGACCCGCCAACCAGCGCGTGCGACCACGCCCACCTTCGCACGTGACCACGCCAGACTGAGCACGTGACTGCGGTCACCTGCGCATGTGGCCACGCCCACCCGTGCACGTGACCACGCCAGCCTGCACACGTCACCCGCCAACCAGCGCACATGACCACGCCCACCTGGGCACGTGACCAAACCGCTCCCGTGACCTTGCGCACGTGACCGGGCTCACCCGCGCACGTGACTGCCCAAGCAGGAGACCAAATTCCCCCGTGAACGTGACTACTAGCACCACTACACGTGACCAGGCTCACCAGCGAACTTGACCACGCCCTGTGCACGTGACCCGCCAACCAGCGCGTGCGACCACGCCCACCTTCGCACGTGACCACGCCAGACTGAGCACGTGACTGCGGTCACCTGCGCATGTGGCCACGCCCACCCGTGCACGTGACCAGGCTGGCCCGCGCATGTGACCACGCCCACCTGCACACGTGTCCCGCCAACCAGCGCGCGTGACCACGCCCACCTGCGCGCGTTGCCAGGGGCGCCTGTGCACGTGACCACCCCAAACTGTGCACGTGACTATGGGTACTTGCGCACGTGACTATGCCCACCCGCTCACGTGACCATGTCAACCTCCGCACGTGACCACGCGCACCTGCACACGTGATTGGGCTCACCCGTGCACGTGACCACCCAAGCACGTGACCAAACTCACCCGCGTACATTACCACCCGCACCACTCCACGTGACCAGGCTCACCCAAGCACGTGACCACGCCCACCTGCGCACGTGACCCGCCAACCAGCGCTAGTGACCATGCCCACCTGCGCACGTGACCACGCCAGACTGCGCACGTGACTGCGGGCACTTGCGCACGTGACCTAGCCCACCTGCGCACGTGACCAGGCTGGCCCCCGCATGTGACCACGCCCGCCTGCACACGTGTCCCGCCCACCAGCGCACGTGACCACGCCCACGTGCGCGCGTGACCAAGCCAACCAGTGCACGTGACCACGCCAATGTATTAACATTAATTTCATTATCAGTATGTTCATGCCACTCTATAAAATAATTCTATAGATTAGTTAGCAATATTATTGTTCATATTTTTCTGAACATTACATGGGAAATTAACTTAGCAAAGCCTAGAAACTAATAACTTCATGGCTGTTTTTTTAAACTTACTCTGTCTTCTTTATATGTCTACATCTTCTTATTACTATCTTACTTCCCAGTACGAATACAAATGCACATAATCTCATGTCATGTTGAAGATTTATCAAAGTACAGAGTTGAGTGTAGCCTTCCAATTATTCCTAATGGTATCTCCTTGTGCGTGGCCTCCTACTACGGAGAGTTCTGGGAACCTCTTCCTCTCTCTCTCTGGCTTCAGCTTCCTGTTGCCTGACCCTGATGGCTGCAAGACCTCTGGAGATGTGCACACGGCCATTCGATGCACAAGACTTTGCACCCACCAACCTGCGACATTCCTGCCTTCAGCAACAGTGCATGTGGCTTCATGAGTCTGGAGAAGAACTTATGGGCTAGTATCAGACTTATGGACTTCAGTTGGACTGGGTTGGGATGTTTTCCTGATTCACAATTCCTTCTTGATAGAAAGCTTTTTCTTACACCTATATGAATGTCACTGGATTTGTTTCTCTAGTCAACCTGGCCTTACACAATATGGTACCTAGGGAGTGGAATACTAGAGAAACAAATCATGAAGGCGGAGAGAGGATGCTTGCCTGACCTCTGCTTTCTGATAGTCTTTTCTCTTTGACACCCTCCGTTGTCCCGCTTCCGGATGCTCTATCCGACAGCCAAGTGCCATACACTGCACTTTGGTGGATATTATGATGAAATGATCCCTGCAGGAGCAGGAAAAGACAGACAAGTTTGGTGCCCAGTTATCACCACCTATCACCACCTCTTGACCGGACCTATGTATGGGCAGGAAGCAGAGGAGGGTTAGGACCAAACAATCAACCAACCAACCGCCCCTGTCGGTTTCTGAGTGTGCACAACGAGAAGGAAGGACTGACTGGTCTGTGCCAAGAAATTTGGAAAAAAACTACCTACCCATTTGGCCATCCACTGGAATAGAGCTGTACATATATATGTCCACTCCAAGAAGGGTATTCTTGTAGAATGTTCAAATTATTGAAAAACATTATTCTAGTTTATTTATTTTTTTACTAATTGGGATTTAGTGCAGATGTGTATTTCATATCATTCCACATATCAATCATTGAGAGTAGAATTGTAGAATTGCTACCACAGACAGTTCCCAAATAATCTTTCTACACTGACTCCTTGACATCTTTTTTACCCATGACCACTACTGTATCCCTGTCCCCATGGACCCCTAATTCTACTTTCTGTCCCTGTAGGTCCATCAATACTGGGTTTCATTGAAGAACATTATTAATAGCCCATGCAAATAAAAGTGTGCTGGCTGTAATACAAAAAAAAAAAAAAAAACAGTTGTAGTCATACTGAAAGGGAACTGCCTGACCTTCAAATTGGATTTGTCAAAGGGTACCAAACAAAGGATATTATTAATGATATCAGATGGATCTTGGCTGTAGGCAAGAACACGAGAAAGATGTCTACCTGTTTTTTTTATTGACTATACAAAGGCATTTATCTTTGTGGGTCATAATAGCCTATGGATAACATTGCCAAGAATGGGAATGCCAGAACATACAGTTGTGTTCATCTGGATACTCCCCATAGACCAAGAGGCAGTCAGCCAATCACACAGTTTACAGTCACATGGCTTACAGTCAGGGGAGGTGCTCGCTAAGGCGGTGTCCCTGCACATATTCACTCTGTACATGAACAGATCATCTGAGAAAAGGGACTCTGTGAAGGAGAACGCAGCGTCGGGATTAGAGGGTGATTCATCAATAACCTGCAGCATGCAGGTGCCACAGCCGTGGCTCCATGTGGAAAGTCACAAGGACATGGAGCGCTGACTGAAGAAGATAAAGCTGCAGCCTTTACTCAGGATGGGTTGCATCTCAAAAAATCTTCATAACTGGACACCTTTCGGCAGCAACACGATTAACAGAGAAAATGTGAACCTGAAGGATTTCAGCTTGCTGGTATCCACAGTTCCCTCTCATGGAAGCAGAAGTAAAGAAAGCAGATGATGGATTGCATGGACAAACCTGCTGCCAAATACCTCTTTAAAATCAAAGATGTTATTTTGAGGACTGATGTGCACCTGACTCAATTAATGGAATTTTCTATTGATTTACATGATAACAGAAGAAAAATGAAGAATTAATTTATCTGGATTGTGGTATTGGCATGTCATACCAACTGCATGGACTCTCCGAAGTTTGAACAAGAGGAAAAAGAATATCCAGAAAGCTCCTTGGAAGAGGGAATGGTGGTATTCCATCTTACATACTTTGAATGTTGCATCAGAAGGGGCCAGTCTCCGATGAAGGACGTTATGCCCAGTAAAGAAGAGGGTCATCCAAAAAGAAGGGTCCATCAACAAAATGGACTGAGTGACATATTGGCTGCTGCAGTGGGCTGAGACACAGCCACAGGTGTGAGGAAGGCACAGAACTTGGCATGGTTTCCTTCCGCTGTGTGGAGGTGATTTGACGAGTACCCCCTGCTTTTCCTTCATGCTCACCTTTCTCAGGGCTCCTGGTGCCTGACACCTTGCCTTGTGCCCCGCACCATCATCTAGTGGGCTCCGTTGGCTTCCCAACGCTGCAGGCCTGTAGTCGTCTTGCACCTGTTTGTCCTGTTTCTGTTGCCCCCCTTTGCTGGTTTGGTTCATGGCCTTTTGATCATCTCCGTCTCAGAGGGAGAAGTATAACACTGTGCTGAGACAGAGGTGGTCTGATTGGCACTTAAGCCTTATGTCCTGCACTGGAGAGGTCCCCAGGGGAGAGAGAATGGGAGAAAGCAGATGTGCCCTCAGAAACCAGCCTGATCAGGTGGTCTGGGTCAGGAGGTTCAGGGAGGCCAGTTAGCCTGTTGTTTGGTTGCTCGAACATAGGTGTTGCTACTGTGTTGATTCAGAGGCTTCTGCAGGAAGTGAGCCTGGCTCAGCGTGGCCAGCCTCAATGTGGAGCCGCTGCCTCATATTCCCTGCTTCTTCCCTGTGTAATCTGTGAACCCTTATTTCCCCAGGATTCACTGACATGCCCCGTCGTAGCGCCCAGACTATGTGTCTGGAGGAAGGTCCAGGTACCAGTGGTGGACACGTGGAGCTACAGGTGACACAGCCTGCATTACCACCTCTGGAGTTCACCCTTCCCCAAAGGTAGTCTCACAGAATCCCAAGGTCAGAGTTCATCCTTCCTCAAAGAGTGTCCCAAAAAACCCCATGCTCAGAGTTTATTCTTCCCCAAAGATCGCTGTCCATCCTTCCCCAAAGCTGGTGCCATAGAACCCAATGTTCAGAGTTCCTTCTTCCTCAAAGATAGTCCTGTAGAAACCCACGGTGGGAGTTCATCCTTCCGCAAAGGTGGCCCCGTACAACCCCACAGTCTGGGATACCCTTTCCACCATGGACCCTGGAAAGTAAAGGCAACAAAGGCCCAGTAGGAGGAGGTCCAGCCTTCTCTTCACCCCTCAAAGCACACAGATTCGACATTTCTGAAAGTTAACAGCGTTCATCCCAGGTTGCTTCTACAAAAAGTTTGGCTTTCTGGTAAACAGGAAAGGCACCCACAAATACCCAGGCTTATGTGGGCACCATCCCTGGCCTGTGTCTGAGTAGAGCTTGGGCTCACTTGCCCATGAGGCTGCCCAGGTTCCCAGCAGCCTCTTCCTGGTGTTTTCCTGTCTCCACACAGGTTGTGGGGCTCTGAGCAGCAGCATCCTGGTTCTGCATTTCAGACTTTGGTTTTGAAAGGGCTTCAGGGGGTTGCAGGCAACCTGGAAAAGGTTTTCCTGTTGATGGAGGGTGGGTTTGATGTGCACCTTCCTCATGGCATTTCCTGAGGGGCCCTGCCTGCAGAATGCACTTCTCTGCTGGTCAGAGGTTCAAACCCACCAGCTGCTCCCCGGGAGAGAGATGTGGCAGTCTGCTGCCATAAATATGTTCAGTCTTAAAACCCTAATTGGGACACTTCTGCTCTGTCTGACACAGTGTCGTTTGGGTCAGACTTGACCCAGTGGCAACATTTGTAAAAATACTATCTCATAGGGGCTTGAGCCAACTTCTCTGGCAGCTCTGGGTTTCTGCACAGGAGAGGGAAGTACCCAGTCCCTGGTGAAATCACTTTAATGGAGGGGAAGTTCTCGGTCCCTGGTGAAATCACTCCCTAACGTGGCTCTGGTTTCTACACAGGAGAGGGAAGTTCTTGGTCCCCGGTTACTCCCTTTGTAGACACAGCTCTGCCAGAGGCTTTTTCACAGTGTGGTGAAATTGCTTGAGCCCCTAAAGCTTGGCAGATGCCCCAGGGCACTTGTGTGAGGAATGTGCTCACCCCAGCTGCGCCTCTGCTCAGATGCTGCTCAGAGGTGGGATGAGGGCCATCAGCGTTGCCTTCAACACTTCGGTGGCCTTTTCTATTATAGGGATGCTGACTGGCAAATCCAGCAGGACACCGCCCAGTTGTTCCTGGACCTGATCCAGGGGAGGCAGCGCATCCCTTCTATACTGGGTGCAGGGACCGAGAGCCAGATGGGATTTGTCTTCAGTGTGTGGGGACCACAAGTCCTCCATGCAGACTGCAGTGGTCTGCCTTGTGGGGTACACAGACAGTGTCCCGTTGAGTGTCTGCTTGTCAGCTCTCTAGGTCTTCAGGGGTGTATTCAAGTTCAGACAAATCTAATTTTCAGTTGGGGTCCAGAGTTGAGGCTTTGAGCTGGAGGGTCTCTGCTGCTACTTGAGCAGCGAGCTTCAGGCAGAGGCAGGCAGTAGCCAGCGCATCAGCCCAGTGGTTGCCCAGGACCTGAGGTGTCTTGACATTTTGGAGCTCGGGTGATGTGTGGCAACTCCCTGTGTGGTGTGTGACAGACAGCTGGGTGGTGTGTGACAGTCCCCCCTTGTGGTGCGCACACACACACACACACACACACACACGACCCCCAGTGTGTGACAGCCCTGTGCCTTTTCTTTCTCTTTTTCTTCCTTGGAAATGCCTGTCCAGGTCTTGGAACAGTAACAAACTCCCCGGGGCTGGGACTGGCATTGGCCCACTCCAGCTGCATGGTCCATGTGTCACAGGTGGGAAGGGGGGCTTGGATGAACCCCCACATGTGTTGCCACAGAAGTTGGGTCTCTGCCTGCTGCTGACGTCAAGCCAAAAGGTCTGCTCCAGTGCAGGCTTTGGTGAGAAGAGAGCGTTTTATTGGGAGCAGACTAGCACAGGACACAGAGGGATTCTTCTAACCGCCTTCCTGAATGCAGACAGGAGGGACATTGAGTCACTGGGGAGAGAGTGTGGAGAACGTTGAAGTGGGGTTTGTGCATTGGTCAGTCAGTGTCACGCTTTCAGTACTGGGGGTCATCCCTGGGCAGTGGTCCTCGTGTCCAGACAGTGAGACCACCAAGACAGCACAGTGTAGCGGTTTTTCTCAGTTCTCTCTGACTCAAGATCATCAGTTTTAGTGAAGTTTTTCTTAAGCATTCTTATTTCTATTTGAAAATCAAAAAGTAATGATCTATTTAAAAATTTAAAAATCATTTCATTGGGGGCTCATACAAATCATTACAATCCATACAGATCAATTGTGTAAAGCACATTTGTACATTCGTTGCCCTCATCATTCTCAAAACATTTGCTTGCCACTTAAACCCCTGGCATCAGTTCCTCATTTCCCCCCGCCCACCCCATTCCCCCCTCCCTCATGAACCCTTGATAATTTATAAATTATTATTTTGTCTTATCTTACACTTTCCAACGTCTCCCTTCACCCACTTTTCTGTTGTCGGTCTTCCAGGGATGAGGTTATATGTAGATGCCTGTAATCGGTTCCCCCTTTACACCCTACCTTCCCTCCACTATTTAAATTTTCATTGCTAAAAGAAAACTTGGATGAAGCATATGGAAATAATAAAATTATGTAAACTTCAGTTTATAATAAAACTAATCTCCAAACCCACTCTTTGCCATCTCACTGAGTGCATGGACACTACTCCCAAGCCTCCCTGGACACTTGAGACAGCCTGTCCTGACATCCTGCCTGTTTGTTTTTCAGACCAGAGTTGGCCAAGGCTGTGTCCTTCTTCCCCGGAGTCACATCTGCTGTGGAGCTGAGCCCACCCCTTCTAACCGGCCAGGTGAGGCCTCCCCCAGGCCCTGTGTTACCTCTCCTGAAGTCCCAGTGCCTGGCCCAGAGGAGAGACACTACTCCTGCCTGTGCATAGCGCCCCTGAGGTGCAGAGGGACTTAGTACTTGGTGGTGGTGAGGGCTTGCAGGTGGAAGTGGAGGAGGGGTTTTGAGGAGAGGAGGGAGTGCACTGTGTGGGAGCCACTGGGCTCAGGAAGCTGGTGGAGTCTGGTGGGCCAGGACATACTCTGGGCTGGAAAGTCAGGACTCTGAGGACACCTGGAGGCAGAGGAAGGTGCTGTGCTTGGTTACAGGTGCAGCGGCCTGCTGGCCAAGCCTCCAGTGATGCCGTCTGAGGGGTGCAGATGCTCTGTGAATTCTCCATTAGCAGTCTGGACTGAGCTTCTCTTGGGGAGGTGGCTGGCACTTCATGGGGAGCACATGTGCCTCGTCTGGATGTTCAAGACAAGCTGCAGCTTCTGATCCATAGAAGATGCAACTCCCAGACTCCTTGAGAAACGTAGTGATGTTCCTGCACACGGCTGTTTTAGAATAGTTTGATCTTGGACTAGTTTGGTATTTGAGACTGTTCCTGAGGTCACAAGGTAAAGGCAATTTAGTTTCACTCAGGCAGGGACAGACAAGAGTTCACTCTTTGGACAAGATCTGATCAGTTCACACTGCACTGCCATCCACCTTCCCACCTGCACGGTGGTGCAAGGCCAAAACTCCCCCAGTTCTCTTTGTGGTTGTCAACGCTCAACATTTGTGTGTTTTGATTGCTTCTCCTCTGAGAAACCTAGAGGCAAACCCTTTGGTGATGGCCCAGGTAGAGTAGGATAAGGGGTTTCCACTTCCGGTTGTAGTTCATTGAGTTTATGATAAAAATGTTCGCTAGCATTAAATGAAAATTTATGGAAGCATTCATGATCTGAACTCTCCTCTTCATTTCCGTCTCACCACTATGTGCATGCACAGTTTTCCATCCAGCCATCCACACCGCCATCCAGTCACCCCATCCCAGTTGTCAGGTGCTGTTGAGTGTGTTTGACCCCTGTCGACTTTCAATGTTCAACATTGCGAAACACGGCCTGCGCCGCACCGTCTTCACTGTTACTGGGTTTGAGCCCATTGTGGCCTTCAGTGTGTCCGTCCATGTGCTTGAGGGTCTTCCTGTTTTTCACTGGCCCTCTGCTTTACCGAACAGGATGTCTTTTCCAGGCACTCATCTGGTGATGTCATGTCCGACTGTGAGACAAAGATTTACCATCCTTGCTTCTGAGGAGCATTCTGGCAGTCCTGCTTCCAAAGCGACTGGTTTGCTGTTCAGCAAGTCTGTGGTCCCTTCAGCCTGATTCAGAGTGCCAATGTAGGGTTTCACAGACCAGATCTTTACAGAAGCAGGCAGCCGTACCCTTTACCTACAGAGAAACAGGTGCCTTGGAACTACCAGCCTCCCAGTCAGCAGCACCCACTGGGGTCATTGTCAGAGCAGAGTCTCTTTGCATCCTTGGCTAGCACTTCATGAGTTGGGTGTGTACTCAGGTACCTGTATGCTTCTTAGGTGCTCACAGATTGGGTTCCAGAAAAACTTTAAACCCTTGCTGATGGCACAGAACCAGCAGACTCTCCACCTAAGGGGATGCTTTAGACAAAGGATGATTCCATATCCCATGTTTGGTACCAGCCTCCCTAAAACCACAGGAAAAATAATTATTCTTCAGTGAATAAAATGGTTGCTTTTTCTTGAGTAAAGTGGTTAATGCCTGCCTCCTCCCAGCAAGTTTACTGCCCTGTGTGTAGATGTGTGAGTCCGCTGCTGTGCAGGGTTCCCTTCCTGAAGAAAGCTCCCAGTAACCTTCCATAACCGATGAATGATCTGATCTCCTTGGAAGACCCTGATAGACAACATCTACTGGCCTGAACCAGTAGAAATTTTCTCTTGCTGATCATTCAGTTGCTTGACTGTTTTGCTCCATATTTGATTTATGGCTTATGAGAGCTTGAACAGTGTGTTAGGCAGGGTTCACTAGAGAAACAAAACCAGGACATTTGCATTTGTTTTGGGTTTTTTTTAAATAGGAAAGAGCTTTATAATTAAGGGCAATTCCATATTGAGAAAACATTCCAGCCCAGTCCAGATCAAGTCGTTAAGTACGTAATTAGCCCATATGTCTAATAACAATCTATAAAGTCCTCTTTAGACTCACTAAACACATGCAATGATGCTGAATGCAGGAAAATCACAGGCCAGTGGGTGGGCAGTCTTGTGGATCCAGTGGTGGTGTAAGCATCTCAGTGCTGGCAGGGGTGTCCACATGTTTTCTCCAGCTGCCAGGGCTCTGGCTACATCATGGTAAGTCCATTTGGCTTTTCCTCTAGAATGTCTTGCAAGGAGTGAGCCAAAAGTTATGATTATATATAAAAGGATGGGTTTATACATTGAGAATGAACATAACATTAACCGAGCAGTGTAGAAGACTTAGTTGAACTCACTTTCACGCAACCGTTAACATACTGGAAATCCTTCAGCTGAACTGGGATGCCAGTCCAAGGTCAATGAAGCAGACATTGGAATCTTCCCTCAGGTAAGACAGGCCAAGTCTGCCTGAAGGCAGCAGACAGCAGGGTCAGTCAGCAATTGTCAGTAGCACGGGAGCTTAGGAAAGCCCCTATACTGCCACAGGATCCACCAGCCTGAAGCTCAAGCAATGTACACAGCAGCAGCCTGGCAAAGCAGGTCTCAAAGAAGCCTCAAGCTCTAGCCATACCATCCATGGGTTGGCTTGGCCCACGGGTAGTGCAGTCCAGGTTGGGGTAAAGCATAGCTCAAGCTGGTCCCATGACCAGGCAGGAAGAGAAAAGGGAAGGGGCCTAGGAAAGCCATTTCTCTCTTTGCCCTCTGATCAAGTTTCAACATGATTAAACTCTGCCCACGTGTTCTGATTGGCCTACTTGGCAAAATAGCCCTATCACAGAGAATGTGAGTCTTTCCTCTCAGAGCCTTGTGAGGCCTTCCTGGTGAGGTTATCGATAATCTTTCTATCAATCATCTGTCTTCAAACACATGCAATGATGCCAAATGCAGGAAGAACACAGGCCAAGGGGTGGAAAGTCTTGTGGATCCAGTGGCAGTGGAAGAATCTCAGTGCTGGTGTGGGCCTCCACATGGCTCCTCCAGCTCCAGGGCTCTCGCATAATTCCATGTGTCTTGCCATCAGGAATACCAAGCAGAGTGTCTGTGTCCCTCCTCCAGCAGGCTATTTATCTCCGGAGCGCCTCCAAATGAGGTCATCAAGCTGCAACCTGATTGGTAAGGTAAATTCCACCCCTTCACTCTTAGTAGTCTCAAGTTCACACCATATTACATAACTACCACAGGCACCGTATGCATTGTATAGCAACCACATCTCTTGCAGGTTCAAACTTGAACATTCAGAAACAGCTCTGGTGGCCCTCTCAAAGATGGTGGCCAAACATTGGGCTTTGAATCCATGTCGGTCTCCACAGTCCTGTCACTAACCCAGCTACTGCACCATGCTCCTTGAAGGACCCATTATGTCTATCCAGGGACTCTCATGACAGGACTTCAGCCTCTAAACTACCCATTTTAGTTACTGTTTAGGTTCGCCCCAATTTTTAAAACTTGTGTATGTTCTGCTTTGATTTGTCTGCCATGACCGAACCAGTTGGAACCAGTTCCAAGCTCTAATTTGAACTGTAAATCTTTTCATGAGTGGTGGTTGAGCACTCAACTCTTTGTGCCACCCAGGAACTCCAGTTCCATATACTTCCTGTGTTAGGCCAGGTTGACTAGAGAAACAAAGCCAGAGACACTCATATGTGTAAGAAAGAGCTTTATATCAATAAGTGCTTATATATCAAAGACACATCCCAGTCCAGTACAACTCAAGTCCAAAAGTCAGATACTAGACCATAAGTCCCACTTCAGACTCATAAAGTCACATGCAATAATACAGAATGCAAGATCATAGGCCTGTGGATTCTAAGTCCCATGGATCCAATGGTGGTGGAAGCATCTGCAGGGCAGTGGTAGCAACCAGGGTCAGCCAGCAGGAAGGTGAAGGCAGAGAGGGAGGGAGATGCCCCTGAGAAGGTCACTCCCACAAGGAAGCACCATCAGGCTGTAACCTGATTGACAGGCTCAATTCCACCCCTACACGTTTATATAGCTTCAACTTGGCATGAAATTATGTACCTAATACACTCCCTCACCAACCTCAGAAACTCAGGTGTTTATGATATAAAAGTAAAAGAGAAGGGCTCGATAGAAAGTAGATGTTTAGAAATTTATGATGGCAACATGTACAAATATGCTTGATGCAATTGATATGTGGATAGTGGTAAAAGCCTTAAAAGCCCCCAATAAAAAGGTTTTTCATAAAAGTGAAAGAGAAATACAAATAGAACTATCAAAGACACCAAATAGAGAATGACAAATATAACTAAATGGGAATCACAAACTACTCACGATCCCTTTGGGTGATATTGTTTAATAGACGAGAAATGTTGTCATGGTCGTAGAAAGAGGTGGACATGAACTGCTTTCTTATCCAGGTACAGACAACAAGCTTTTGATCCTCCTTCCACAAAGAGTTGATAGATACATTTTTCTTGTATTATAATTGTGTTTTATGTGAAGGTTTACACAGCAAGTTTGTTTTCCAATCAATAGTTCCCACACCGTTGTTGAGTGACCTTGGTCACACTTCTTGCAGTGAGGTAGCAGCTGCCTGTTTACTCCCTGGGCTCCCTATTTTCTTTTGTCCACTTTCCTTGTCTCCTCCTCTTGGGTTTTGGGCAAATGTTACCCTTTCAGTTTTGTAGTGTGGATTGTCCCCAGACCACATTTTCACTGGGTTTGTGGTGGGTTTTATAGTCCAAGGTAGCATTTGGTTGAAAGTTGATTTACAGAGGTGCCTTTGGTTTCAAGTTAGAAGTTGTACTCTCAGGGCAATAGTCTTCCAGGTTCCTCCAGTGTCTTTCGGTCCAGTAAGTCTGGTCTTTAACTTTTATTCTATATTCCCACCTATTTTAACCTTGACCTTTGATTATGATCTTGGTTGGCAGTTGGTATTGGGGTCCACCTAATTATTCTCTTCTTAGGTTCTAGGAGGCTGTGGTCCAAGGGTACTGTTATTCCTTGAGGCTAATTGCTTCCTTGAATCTTTGTTTTTCCTTGTCCTCCTATGTTCCAGGATGGAAGGGTCCAATACTAGCTTCCTAGAAAAAGTAACATATTCTTAAGAGAAATGGCCGTTATATCCATCATCATTTCCTAGACAAAGGACGTGACCAGGGTGAGTTGACAGAACCCCTGGATCCACAATATGATCAATTTGGGCCACTTGTCATCTGGACTCCATGTGACCCGTTTAACATCAGAGCTGTGCTTAATGCGGCCCTGCTATCTGTGGGGCAGAGGAGCTTATTCTCTCTAGTTAATCACTGAAATTAAAATTGACTGTTCCGTTTCACTCCCTCAGCTATGGTGGATAGATTTGAACTGAGCAGCATTGGAAATTTTTTGACTGAACAGAGGGAGACTGCCGTGGGGAGGAGCTCCTTGGGACCCAGGCAGTAGTCCCCAAGGACTCCCTGTGCAGAGGGGATGCCCCTGAGGAACTGGTTCAATTTCTAGTGTAAATGGCCCAGGTCCTGGAGAGATGAGCTGCTCAGGGCTGGACAGCTGCGCTAGTTTGCTCAAGAGGACTGGGGACTGTGGTGGTCTGCTCTGCCTGAGTGATTGCAACATCCCCAAAGAACTCGGGGGGCAGTTAGAACTCACTTGTTCTCTTGACTGTGTATTTACAGGAACTTTTTGGATGTCAGGGTCAAGGAAAGAGTGGCCCTAGCTTCAGAGCTCATGTGTGTGAGACAATCGTGGAAAGAAGCCTTTGCTGGGAGGTTGGAAGTGTCCTCTGGCCGGGAATTCACAGTGTTTCCAGATGGGAAAGCTGCCCAAGAGGAAGCTGAACTGGGTTGGCTTGATGGGTCAAGGTCAGAGTTTGTCGGGACAGAAGGCCCAAACGATATGTGTTCCCTGAAGAAGACCTCTCTGTCCGTCTTCCAGCCCAGTGAGTCAGTGGCTGTCCCCTCAGAAAGCTCATCTGGGGGCTGCTGAAGCAGCCAGGGAAGCAGCACAGTCTTGGGTTCTGACCACTGCTCCTTGGGTGGCTGCCAATGGGCTTCATTGGGTGCTCTTTCCTGCACAGGAATAATAGCTTCTAGACATGTCAGCTGACAAAATGGACCCCTGTTAGGGCCTGTCCCTGGTGGCTGTAGGAGACAGAAGGCCCCGCTGTGGCCAGGAGCAAACAACCTGGACAGTAGCCCTGGCTGGGGCAGGGACATCTGCAGTGCATGGTCACACCCTTTCCCAGGCTCTGTTACCCCTGCCCCTCCTCACCCCTGACATCATCCACAGCCTCCTGAACCCCCACCCCTCACCTTGATGGCAGCTGTCCTTATCCCACTGAGTTACCCCTCCCCATGCCCTCTGTTAGCCACATGACCTGCCCTCCCCATGCCATACTGCTCCTCTCCCCATGCCCTTCTGTTAACTACATGACCTGCCATTCCCAGCCCCATGCCATACTGCTCCTCTCCCCATGAACTCCTGTTAACTACATGACCTGCCCTCCCCATGCCACACTGCTCCTCTCCCCATGCCCTTCTGTTAAACACATCACCTGCTCCCCATCCCACCCCCCACCTGCCATGCCATACTGCTCCTCTCCCCGAGCACTGACATCACTGAGCTTCTGCTCTTCTTCCCCAGGACTCCCTACACATTCCCTGCCTCAGACAGCCTGCTCATCAGCCCTCGCCACCTTGTGCCCTCAGGCCACTCAGGACCCCTGGGTAGGAAGGTGGACACTGAACATGAGTGCCACAATGAATTATGTTTGAAGAAGCTCAAATGGGCCCAGCCTCATGTAGCTCTTTGTGGCAACTTCTTAAGACTGGAAATCAGGAGAGTGGGCTATGGTGGTGAGGGTCAGGGGCAAGAAACCTTAAAGGTTGAGTGGAATGTCCCTCAGAGTCACGTTGGGCAGGTTAGACTGAGAGCCCAAGCATCAGAGTCCACGGTCCCACCATCTCGGACCCTCAGAGAAAGCTCATGGTGTGAGGTGCTTGGTCATTTACAAACTGCTTCCAGCTTGTCCTCCGTGACATCTCAGGGAGGAGCATCAGCCTGGATGAAATTAAACAGCTCACCGAGTTGGGCCTGGGCGTTCTGCCTGCCAATCCCCACGTTCCCTCCCAGGAGCCTGCTCTTCAGGCTGTTTTCCCACAGCTATGTGCTCCAACAAGATGGGAACTTGGCAGGCGTAAGAGATGATAGGATGAGCAGGGAAGGTGGCAGGCTAGTGGTTGAAGTCCAAAGATCCAGAAGTCAAGGAGACAGCTGCAGGATTCATACCAGGAGGAAAAGGCATGGCTTCCCAGGAGTTTGCTGAAATAGGAGAAAACTGCCTGTCCATTGCCCTCCACCCTCATCTGACCACAACTGCATAGCTGCTCACCATGCAATTAGATTACATCCTACTGAGAACCCTGGCCCAGCCAAGTTGACACGAAACCTCTTGTCTATTTGGCACCTACACACTTCTCTGTAAACCAAACAGAATCTCCAAACAAAGACATACTCGCATGTAACATGACACAACTAACACGAGTACGACTGACAGCACACAACCCCATTTTCATCTTATATTGTATAAATGAACCCCAAATACTGGATGTGTACATGCAAAGAGGAAGCCCTCATAACAACTGTAGTCCTCGTCTCTGTAACTGATCATGTGGCTGGTCTGCTCTTTGGAGCTGCCTTCTTCCACCACCCACTCTGTATTCCCTTTGCCCTCACAAGTCCTGCAGCTGGTCCTGGTTCTTGGCCTGACTCAGTGACCGAATCTGTCACTCCTGAAGAGTCTGTGCCATTAGTAATCTTGTCAGAATTGTATTGTTGTAGTTTACCATGGACTTTAACCACAGGACATGGTAATTCCAAGAGACGACCTTGATACCTGCTACCATGGCCCCTTTGTTCCTGTGCCCACTGGGCAATGACAGCAGTGGCTGGGGAGAGAAGATGACTGGCTTCCACAGACAGGTGGTGCTCAGGACTCATAGTGAGCCTACATGGAGACACCAAGGCTGTGAATCTTTACATGAGCAAACAGGCTCATCTTTCTCCATCGGAGGGGCTGGTAAGCTTGAACCACTGACCTTGGTGTTAGCAGTTCAATATCCACATGGAAGAGCAATTGACAATGATGTAAGAGTGGACAGTTTGTATTTTAAACAGTCTTTAGAGATTTAATTTATGATTTTTTTGCTTATCAAGTCATTGGAAACAAACATATCGGGACCAAATAAATAACAACTATTCCTAAAGGGAAACATGATACCATATAGAACAGAATACAAAAATTTCACTCACTGCCATAAGTGCATGTCGATTTATTGTGACCCTATAGAACAGGGTAGAACAACTACCCGTGAGTTTCTGAGATTGTGACTCTTTACCGGAACAGAAACCCTACCTTTCTCCCATGGAACGACTGGTGGTTTGGAACTGCCTACTTTGAGGTTAGAGGCCCAACGTAGAAGCTCTCTGGCACTAGGGCTCCCTTGGAGCTATAGATGTAATGAAATACTATAAAACAATGAGAATGGAAAAAAATGACACAATGATACATAGTAACTGAAAATGAACAAGGTATTGCTACACACAGTTGTATAGGTATATCACCAAGAGCTTAGGACCAATAAATGGCAAAAGAAGTCAGACATAAAAAGAGCTCACATTGTATGAATTCACTTAATTAAGGATCAAAACTAGGAAAAATGGATTTCTGATGTTAGAAGTTGCGGACAGAGTCGGTGACTGGGAGGGGTTTCAAGTGGGAGTCTGCAATGTCGTTAGGTTCTCTTTTTCTATCTGTGAACTGGTTATGCATGTGTGTGCCTTTTGTAAAAGTGTTATGATATGTCCACATTTTTGCACATATACTCTAGGAGGAGAATGTGGAAGCACTGTATGAACTGTTATGAACAAGAGCTATCTTATGTGTAAAACCAAGGTATGAAATAGTATGAATCAAATATCAATTGGGTGAAAAGAAGGGGGGAAAAAAGAAAAAGTGGAGATCCTAAAACCTTAAACCCAAAACATCCCCTAAAATCCTATTGAGGAGCGCTATTGGTGTAGTGGTTACATGTTGGGCTGATCCACAAGGTCAGCGATCCACAAGGTCAGCAGTTTGAAACCACCAGCCACTCTGCAGGAGAAAGGTGGGCCTTTCTACTCCTGTAAACATTACAGTCTCAGAAGCCCATAGCCGGTATTCCCTATGAGTCAGCATTAACTTGATAGCAGCAGATTTTATTTTTGGAAAGCCTTTTTAAAGCCATCCAATTAAAAAAAAGCCATCCAATAGCTGAATCAGTAAAGAAGATCTGCTTTAGACATTGTATTCTTTTAAAGAATAATCTGTCTGTGATCAGATTGACACAGGAACTTGGAAGGTTAGGTGAAAAGTTTAAGGGGCAGTGAACTTACGTGTATGATGGAAATTTGTAATTGGAAAAGGACAGTGAGAATGGCTACATAATTTCATAAATATAATGAATGTTAGCAAATTGTAAATGTAGAAATGATCGAATTGGTATATATTTGTGTGTGCATTGTTTTAGGTCAGGGAGAAGACTTGAAGGTCAAATATAATTTACAGAGACCCCCCCCCCCTTGTTAAATCTTGAATGGGACAAAGTCCAGAAAAAACAAATCATCTGGTTGAGGGAGACCGTAAGCATGAGGCCATAATGGGGACTAAGGGATCCACAACAGCTAGGTCACATGGAAAACAAAGGAAGCCCCTTTAAAAGTCACGTTCCCAGCAGATCAGACCATCACAGTTGGAAATGTGACTACAGAAATGGGAGAGGGACCGTGATTGGAGTAAATACATTATTGCAGATTAGAAAAGTTTACAGGATTGGTTCAGGGCCCTCCAACCATCTTGGCCAGGGCATGAACGTGCAACCTCAGTACCCCAGTTCCCATCAAGGGCATACTCAGGCAAGTTCTTGAGGGCTAGACTACTCCTCACAAGGCTGGCCAGGAAAGTGGGTGGAAGCAAACAAACTCTGCCTGAGGGCAAAGCATTTTACGTTGCTAGTTCAGAGTCATGGAGCTCTAGTGCCATAGGAGGTTATGGGTTTAGCGGTTAAACACAAAGTTTCACTCTTCTAAACCACCAGCCAGCTCCAGGGAAGAAAGATGAGGCTTTCTACTCCAATAAAAATATATAGTCTGGAGATAAAAAGCCCCAATTTAAGTTAATTGGGTTGATTCCTACTAGAGGGATAATGTGTGTGGGTCAGATGCTTGCAAAGTCCCTCAAGGCAATGCTGCCAGACTGCAGTCTCTGCTCCCTGCTGCTGGAGACAATGGATTGCTTCTCTCTAAAACTTGGAACCATTAGCTTGGTTCCAGTAGGTGGAGTTCACACCCTACTGATAATGATTCATATGGAGATCCAGAACACAGGTCAAAGTTAAGCTGCCATCCTAAATTTTTAAATGTAGGATCCGCCCATTTTGTCACGTGTATACCCCCAATCCCTCCTCTTCCTATTGCAGGTATGCCCCTAGACCACCCCTTTTCACTGCTGTATAACATAGTGCAAGTCCTTCCTGTGATGTACGTCTTTACCCTCCCGTTTCCATTTCCCCTTGTCCTCCTTCCCTTCCCCCTCTCTCCACGTGGACCACCAAGCCACCAAGCGGGGCTGAGGTGAGCAATGCTACCATGATATGTGTGTGACTGCATTATTGTAATATCTCTTCTATTGCTCATGCTCTCTATGACTTTAATATTTATATCTCAACCCTTTATGTTTCCAGGGCTTTCAATGACATTGGGCATCTTTTCAATGTTTATGAATCATGCTTATGAACCTCTCTTCTGTTAGTTGTCTATGTGTATGCATTGCCTGTATTAAAAACACATACAACCGAGCAATTTGTCTGGAAAAATAATTTATAGAAACTTTATGTTAGATTGCCATGCGTTTTGCATAGCCAATTGTTCTTTTAAAACACCTTTCTTGTCATTGTGATACCATGCTAAAAGGTAAAAATATCTGTATATAGTCAAATAGCTTTATCTTTCCTTTAAAGACATGAACCTTCCTGTCTTGCTTAAAGTTTCCACCTCACTAAAGCTAAATTGCTACTCTTGAAAATAAATCCCTCTAAGTTTTTAATGCTTTGAATATTTTATCGCTCTAATCCTCCTGGAGTTTATTTTTGAATGTAGTATGCTCCTTCCTTTGATTTCTTGTAAATTCAGCCAATTCAACCACTCATTAACCAAAGTAGTCCTTTACCACTGGATTGTTTTGCCACCTTTGCTTTGCATAGCATATAGTTCTAAATTATATCCCAGACTACTGAATTATTTGCCAGAGGGGTTTTACTAATTGTACACTAGCATCACAATACGCATGAGCTTCGGAAAGATCGTGGGAGAATGGAATGAAAAGAGAAGATAATTTCCCATGAATTTTTGAAGCCTCCTCGTACAGGTGCTTTACAGTAAGTCGACATTAGGGTTTATAATCAATAAAAAATTCAACTGTGATCCAAGAATGAGGGGCGTGACATTTCCTGGTTGAGACAAAAGCGAACAGGAGAGCAGAATACGAAAAGGATTGGTTAAACGATGAAACTGCAGCAAAGTGTTAGCTGTTATCACAAAAATGAACGCACAGAATAATATTCTTGAACTTGGAAGTGGGAATTTCAGCCTTTCAAGGGCATCCACTCTGCGGGGCAACATCCCCGCGCTCCCACGCTCAGGAAGTGGGGTCGGGGGTCTGCGGCGCCGCGGGGCACAAGTGGGGCGAAGGGCTGCGAGGGAACGCCGAGGCAGACGGGTCCCCGCGAGGCGGCTGCGGGCCGCTCCGGAAGGCAGGGGTCTGGGGGCTCTGCGATCCCTCAGGACCCGCCAGGAAAGGCTCCAGAAAGGCGGCTGGAGGCCCCGGCCGGCCGTGCAGCTCGCTGGGAGGCGCGGGCGCGCGTGCTCCGTCGGTCCGGGCGGCGGCGGCAGAGCGGGCCCTGAACGTGGGCGGCGGGTGGCGTAGTGGCGCGCCGGGCGGGCGCGAGGTGACCGAGCGGGGCGGCCGCGGCGGTTGGGGCTACTGACGGCGCATCGGATCCGGAGCGCGCTGCGCGGGGCGCCGGGCAGGTGAGAGCGGCGCGGGACCCGGATGCGGCGCGGCTGAGGGCGGCCGAGGGCGGGGGTCGCGGCGGCTACGGGGCCCCGCGTTGGCGGGCGGCGAGCTCCTGCAGGTCCCGGCCGGCGGCTCCGGCGCCCGTGCCGCGCTTCCTGCCGGCTCGGAGCACGCGCGCCCGGCGACCCGCGGGACGCCTTGCTGAGGCGCGGCCGGAGGTCGCGGGCGGGCGCCTCGTGAGGGCGCCTCAGCGGAGAGCGGCGTTCGCGCCATCGCGTCTAGGCGGACGCCGCGGCCCGCCTGCCACTCAGGTGTCTCTTCCCGCAGAAGTGTGTGTTAGGAGCGGGAAGCCTGTGTGGTGGGCTTCACTGACGTGCTTTTAAATCCCAGCGCCGCCGAGGAGCCCTGCGGCCTCGCCCCCAACGCCCTGCTTTGCTCAAGGGGGTAAGAATGCGTGTCCAAAAGGCTGCCTGGCCAGAGCGCAAGTGCTTGTGAATGGTAGCGACTGGGAAGGCTGCTCCTCGCTCCGCTGGCCGAAGCCTGGCTGCCGTGCGGGTCACGTTTATTTCCCAGCTGCTGTGGTGTGGCTGCAAGCTCCGCTGGAGTAGCTCCTAATGTTGGAACTTGTCGTCGGCGGCGGGTAAAATAGCATCCCGGGGTCCCTTCCTAGAGTGCTTCCTAGCACAAGCACATGGCGACTCGTAATACCTGTCCCAGGTACCTGGGGGCTGAGGCAACCCAGTGAACGTAGGATAATTTACGGGAGGTCCCAAACTTGAAGTGCTTTGCTCTTTAAATAATCTTAAGTGTCGCTTTATCACTGGTTGCAGACTATAAACACCCAGAAAGTATGAAACACTCTCTCCCCGCACCCCACTCCCCCAACCGCATTGGTACTTCTAAAGGGAGTGACAAGTGCTTTTGTAAACATCATCTTGGGCTGTTACTGTCTGGCGAAGTCATCACAATTAAATTAGATGAGTACTTATTTTGAAGCACTGAATGGCTGTTTGGAAATAGGATTCCTAATAAAATCATCTCCAGAGAGTCAGAATTCTCAGCAGTTCGTTAATCGTGGGGTTTTTTTCTTCCAAAAGCTACATTGTAAAAGGTTTTAGTGGAAAAGCAGTATTTCAGAATACTGTAGCATAGGATAGAATCTTAACCGAGTTTCCCAAGGCAGGTGTGAGCAAATCTAAACCTTAACCGAATTTACTTCTCCAAAGCAAAAGTGATATACAAAATCAACAACTCTGTTTTACATCCCTGTTCATGGGGATGTTCTAGTGGCAGGGGTGCCATTTAGAAGTGGGGAAAATGGGAGTTTTGATTTATGGCTGCTTTACACCTCTGATTTTAGATCCAGCTTGCTCTGAATATCAACAAAACCGATTGGGAGGTGGCTGGGGGACATAGGAACCTTGTAGTCTATCCTGTGTTCCTCTTTGTGTTATTCAGACTGTCCTCCTGTTAGAGGGGACCGCCAGAGCGGAAGCGTTACTAGGCATTATGGAAAACACTGGTGTCAGAAGTTTGATCTTGGCTCAAGCTCTGGACTGGAGTTTACAAAGTGTCACTCCATCTCTCTGGCTTTCTGGCCCTCCTTTTTTAAACATTAATTAATAGAATTTGGGTGGAGGAGGGGGTGGGCCGGACTTGAGAAACATATAAAGGACACTCCCAGAATACTGCCTTTTTTAAAAGTTCTTTTGCATTTTATTTTATTTTTATAATCATTTTATTAGGGGCTCATACAACTCATCACAATTCATACATACATCAATTGTGTAAAGCACACCTATACATTGATTGCCCTCATCATTCTCAAAACATTTGCTCTGCACTGAAGCCCTTGGCATCAGGACCTCATTTTTTCCCCTCTCCCCACTCCCTAATGAACCTTTGAAAATTTATAAATTATTGTTTTGTCATATCTTGCCCTGTCCGACCTCTGCGTTCACCCACTTTTCTGTTGTCCATCCCCCAGGGAGGAGGTCACATGTAGATCCTTGTAATCGGTTTCCTCTTTGATACTGCCTTTTTATTGCTGTCTTCCTACTTTATTTTTCTTTCTGTCTCTTGTTAGATTTTCTCCTTTTCCCCATCTTCCCTCTCCTCTATTCTTCCTCTCTTTGTAGGACACCACAGGGCTTCTGGTCTCTCTTTGTCCTTTTCTGCCTGTATTCTCAGGTGAGCTCATCTTGCCCAGTGATTTGAATATTATCAGTAAACTGTCTACCTCTGATGTTTATCTCCTTGATAAACATACAAGCTCTTTTCACACAGTATCTCTAGCAAACCTGTGAGGTAAGAGTTTTGAAAGTCATCCTTAATTCATTTGCCAGTGGGTTGATTACAACTCATAGTGACCCTATGGGACAGAGCAGAACTGCCCCTTTGGCTATCTGAGATTTTACTGGAACAGAAAGCCTTAGCATACAGCTGGCTTGGTGGTTAGCACCTATTTGCCTTCCCCACTACCCACCCCCAGGGCTTCTCTGCCCTTCAGTCTTGTTGTTAGGTACCATTCAGTCATTTCAGTTCAGCCCTGTGTACATTTGAGGGAAAGTCTTCCTGGTCCTGCATTGTTCTTATGTTTGCTGCACCCATTGTTGTAGCCACTGTGTCAATAGCACCTCTAAAATATATCCTTAATCTACTTGTTCTGTTATTATTTCCACTACCCCAATTCAAACTGCAAATGGTACTTAATTAGCCTCCTTTCCTTTGCCTTGCTCTCTTGGAGTCATTTAAGGTTGCTTCCTTTTTTTCTTTTTAATCATTTTATTATGGGCTCTTACAGCTCTTACCACAATTTCTGATTTATTTCTTCCACCTTCATCTAAGGTATGTGAATACAGGGACTTTGTTTGCCTTCTCTAGAGTATCCCCAGCATCCAGAATAGTGCCTGAAACATTTAACCAATGTTGAATGTGAAATGAATGCATGAATAGAATCTGTAATAACATCTTCTGATTCCACATATAGCATGTACTGAAAGGTCTCAGATTTGTACAACTGAGGAAATAACCAGGGGACCTAGAGTTAACCTCTCAGGTTTTCTTACTCGGTCTTCATTAACAGCTGCCACCTTTGTCTTCATAAAGGTACTCTATCCATGAAGAAGATAAGCATTTAGACGCTGTCATTGATTACAAAAGCAAATGTGAATTTCTCAGTCATGCTCATGTGCACTAGATTATTAGCAACCAAGGGACTAAACAAGCTTTCTCAGTTTTGATCTTTTGGGGCATCAAATTTGGTCTTGAGAGTTGATTGGTTCTAGGATGTGGTAATTTGGTCAACATCACAATCCTATAGGAAAAATTTCAGATTTGTGCAAGGAGTCGATTTAGTTCACTTTCACCATTTTTTCTCTCTTTTTTCCATCTAAAAATTACCCACTATGTGTGTGTATGTGTGTAACTGCATGTGCACATATGTATCCTTGGAACCACAGCCATCAAGGTGGCTCTTGTTCATAGCGACCCTATATACTAAGTGCTTCTTTGAGAGCTCAGTTTTGTTATAGTAGAGCCCCTGTGCAGCATAAGCACGTACCCACTTAGCTACTAACTAGGCTAAGAATAGAAAGATTGGTGGATCAAACCAGCCAGAAGTGCCTTGAAGGAAAAGGCCTGGCAGTGTACTTAACAGAGCACAGTGATTGAGAATCATATGGAGCAGAGTTACGAAGCTCACTGTGAATCAGAATCGACTTGATTGCAGCTGCTTATGGTGGTGTGACCCACAGGGGCAGTTCTACCCTGCCCAGTAGGGTCATTATGCGTCAGAATTGAGTCGGTGGCACTGAGTTTGGTTTGTTTTTGATTCAGCGGAAGATGTAAAGAGGCTTTCTACTTCCGTTAACAGTTACAATCTCAGAAACTCACAGGGGCAGGAGTTCTGCCCTTACAGGGTCCATGTGAGTCAGCATGGACTCAATGACTGTAAGTTTATATTAATTTAAATCATGGTTTTGATCTGATTCCATCATGGCTGATGAAGCAAAATCAGAAGAGACTCAACATTTTAAAATTTGCATGAAGCAGAAAGAAAACCGGAATGGGAAACATTATAGATTTTATCCCTGGATTAGAGGATTTGGAAGAGGGTTAGGGAGTCCTTTTAGGAACCTAATTCGGAAGATTGGATTGTTACCAGGTGGGTGGATAATACACATTCGAAATGGTGCATTTGCTGCCATCTTTGAGCAGGACAGCCTTGTTTCTGATTGCAGGCTAAGAGAGTGGCTAGGCGTTGTTTGGGCTGCCCTTGTTTTGTAAGAGGGAGATTCAGTTTCTAACAGAGCATAGACTGTAACTTTTCCCAGTCTTTTTCTCATTGGTGAGGACATACATCACAGGAAGGGGCTGTGCTATAGGTAATACAGTAATTAGAGGGGGTGGTCTAGGGAAATACACTCAGTAAGAAGAGGAGGGGTTGGGGGTATACATGTGACAAGATGGGCTTATCCTACATTTAGGATGGCAGCCTAACCTTGGTCGTCCTTGGACGGGTTTGACCTCTCTAGTGTCTCCTACAAAGAAACAGACAACTACTATCCTTATCAGAAGGGAGTAGACACTACTTGTTGTGGGATAAACAGTGCTTCTCCATTGTCTTCCTTGTCCATCTTTTTCCAAACGTGGTTGTGTCCTTTTAAAGGGAGTCCATCAGTTTTATTCTGTAAAAAACAGAAATGCATATCCTTTTCTCCAGGTGAATGGACCCAACCAAACACGGTTTCCATCATCCTCAGATTTCTTAGGATCAATTTTCTCTGTAGAATTGAAAATGTGTTTATATTCCCTAATTTTACTACAAGCTTTTATTAAGGAGAAAATTTTTTTAGTTAAAATGACTAAATGAACTTTGTCACACATAAGATTCCTCTTCTCCCCCTTCTGTTTTAACAATTTAAATATTAAAGCATTGCTAGCAGTCTCAGTTACCTTGCTAGGTCTTGAACCAGTAAAACTACTAGTTAGATAGCCTTCATTGTTATGTAAATACTGGCTCCCAATCACTCAGAATTAAGAGAGCTAACTAATTGGGAGAACTTATTATCATACCTTGAAAGACTGAAAAAATGCTTAATAAATTTGTTCAGCTGATCTTGAAGTAACTTACAAGCAGACATTTTTTTTTCTCCAAGCTTACCAATAAGGTTATAGGCTCAATTAAGACATTTTGCTTTTCAGGCTTCTCACACTGTATGATTTTACCTTGCAATATTCTGTCTTGGTTAACTTCACTCATTCCCTCTAGGCTGGCTTTAGGGGAAGTTAATGGGAGGGTCTTAGGCCCTCCTGAATGCCCTAAGGAAATGACCCGGCATCCACAGTTAACAAACCTTTTTCTTTCAATTTCTAATTCCATGTGGGGGCGCTGTTTCTCCACAACAGCATTCCAGAAAACTGCTTGATTTAAAGGGTGGTCAAACTTCTCAAGTACTCTTTCCTGATAGGTATACATTTTTACTCTAGAAATTCAAGGAAGGAAAAATTGGCTTGAGCGATCCTCCTTTTTTATAAACCATGGTATATCAGAACTCATTACTGGCTTAATTTCTTCTTCACAATCCTGACCAATAACTCCAGCAACACTTTGAGAATTTATGTTGGACTTTCTTAATAAACATCCTATAGTTCTTTTAGGTAGCGGACCCCAATTACTGCTCTTCATTTCTGATTCAATCACAGCTTTTTGCTTTTCCTCACAACTCTTATCAACTCCAGTATCAATTTTAATTTCTTGATTACTAAGGTTAAATCTTCCTGATAGAAACTGTATTAATCTTCCAATAAGAGGTTCCTGCTTTTTAGGATCAAACTCCAGTGAGGGCTTCTGAGCCATCTCTTGGTTATTCAAACCAACTGCAGTGAGAATGGAGACTAGGTTTTTGCCTGTTTGGCCAAGTCTGGTCTCCTGCTGTGAGGCTACAAGATAACTGCCATTTCTCTCAAAGATCTTCTTTGCTCCAGTAGGCAGACACCTTGCCTCCCACGCTCTGCTATGAGGGTTCTGCATCAAGCTCCTTTCACTATTCTCCCTCCGGGAAGTCTTTCCTAATGGCAACCCTTCACTGTTGATCTTTGAACGACATTGGCGGGCCCAATGAGTTCCCTTCCTACAGTGGAGGCCAAGTTCAGGTTCTTTTAAACCCGATCTCCATGGTCCTGGCCCATGCTCTGACATTGGCCGCAGCCTGGTGTGCGTACACTCTCTTTGAAGATGACTTGCCTTCCCACAACTAAAGCACTTTCTACTGGTCTGATATAGTTTGCCAATGTAGCTGCCATGAGGTCTGCCTTGTATGCCTCTGCCTCTACATTCCTGCATATCCTAAAATAACCCAGCAAAGTGCCCTGTTCCCTGTAGGGACGCAAGGCATTTTTACAGTGCTTATTAGAGAAATCATAAGATGGATTATGCACTAGGTCTTTTACTGCCTGGACATTCTTCACACACTTGGAAATAGCATCTTCCAGTCGGGACACAAAGTCAGCATAAGGCTCATCATTCCGTTGTCTTATAGCCGTGTAACTCGGCTTTCTCTCTTCTGATGGAATTATCTTTTCCCAGACCCTTAAGCAAACCTCACGCATCTGTCCTATTGTCTGTTCAGTAAACTGTAGTTGAGACTCCTCAACTGTAATATAATTCGCATCCCCTAGCAATTGATGAATTCCTGTATCTATCCCATCCTCAGCATTCTTCCGAGCTTGTACAAGGGCTGCTTCCTTCCATAGCATTTGATATTGCAAGGATTCTGAAGAGGAAAGACAAATTCTCGCTAAAGCTCTCCAGTCTGTAGGTGTCCAGCTCTCACTCTGCTAGAGCCCTTATCAAGCTAATTACAAAATGTGAGTCTGGGCCATAATCATTGATTGCCTGCTTGAAATCTTTTAGCAACTTAAAGGGAAAGGCGTTATGAATTTCTTTTGGTTGTTTCCCCTTAAGTCTGTCTGCTAACAACTCTAACAGGATAAGACATTTTACATTCTAAATCTCCTTCTGCAATCCCTCTTCCTACTTTGGATAGTAAAGGTGCTTTCCTATACTTTGCTTCTTTATGTCTATTCTCTGAACTACTCTTTTCAATCTGTCTATCTTGGAGTTCCACTTCCTGAACTTCACCTTCAGTGCTAGCTCTCCTAGTTTGCATTTCTTTGGAGCTAATCTCTCTACCTCCAGGGTCGACTTGCTTCATTGTTTTACAATCTCTGGCCTTTCTTACACTAAATTCCAGCAGGAGAGCAGCTGCTTTTACTATGTCCCCTTCTGACTCAGGCTCTGTTCTTTTAGTTCTGCCTAAAATCTTCTCATCTGCCTGAAACCCGTTCTGACTGCTTCTCATCTGATTTAAGTTTGGGCATCTTAGACATTGCCTGTTCTGCTTCTTGGCTTTATCTACCTTTGAAAGCAAGGGAGCTTCCTGGGATTGCTTTATAGCCATGCTTTGGATCTTGCAATCCACTGCCTCTAGTACTGTATCACCTTTAAACCTTCGGAGTCTGCAGTCTCGCAAGAGCTTATAGGCTTTGGCCATGAGGTTCTGTTCTAGAATTGGAGGCTTTAGATAACAAATCAATCCCTGCCTTTTCAGTTTTTCCTAAAGTTTCATCACCTAAATCATGCTTATTCACAGACACTTTAGCTTGTTTTTCTAGATTTGAATAGACACATGACTTATCACTAGACGGATCATCCTCATTCTCTTCCTCCTGCAAAAGTTTTAAAACCATCTTAACTTGAACCCACAGAGACCACTTCTCCATAGGGATACTCTCCTCATCTCTGTGCTTCCTTTAAGTTTACAATGACCTCCTCCCAGGTCTCTAAATCAAAAGTTCCTTCCTCTGGGAACCATGGATTATACCTTTTTACTACTTTTAGAAAACATTGTATCTTTTTCTTCATTACTTTTACACCTTGTCCTTTCAGTAAGTAGATGAGCATGGTACCATAAATTTCAGGTTTACTTTTACCTTGCTCCCATTATCCTCTTTAAAATACTCATTCACTATTTCCACTACTTCTCTCTCAGTCCCCACACTGGATCCTCACATCACACAATTTTCAAATTCGCTCTACATTCCGGTGGGGCTGTATAATTGTTACATGGGGTATAATTCATATTGTCCCCCGTTGTGCGCCATTTGTCAGGGGAAGCCATCCTCGTGCTGGGGCTCCAGCCTCCAGCCCAGTCCTCGAGCCTCCTGCCTGGTCTCCATCCCACCTCCCTTCGTCCCACACTGTGTGTGGACCTGGCGGGTAAGATCATGGCCATCCAGGAGGTGAGCATGCTACCATGAATTGTGTCTGACTGCATTATTGTAATGTCTCTTCTATCATTCATGCTCCCGATGACTTTAAGATAATACTTATATATCTCTACCATACAACTGTGCTTATTGAACCCAAGATTAGTGGTGGGGGGCTGGCACCCCAACTCATACCACAGTACACACCATTTGTGTAGTTTTTCAGTGCTTCTTCTCCCACTCACCCACTCCAACCATCATGACCTTAGCTCTACCTTACAAAGCCGGCTATACCAGATAAGGTACACTGTTACAGGTAAGAACTCTCAACACACAGAATCCAGGACAGATAAACCCTTCAGGAAAAGTAATGGGAGTAGTGATACCATGAGGGTAGGGGGGAGATAGGGGAAACAGATAGCAATGATTGATGTATTAACACCCACACCCCAGGGGGACAAGCAACAGAAACATTGGTGGAGTCAGACAGTGGGCACTGTAAGATATGAAATTATAATTTATCAAGGTTTCATAAGGGTGGTAGAGTGGGAGAGAAGGGGGAAAAAGGAGCTGATACCAAGGGGTCAAGTATAAAGAAAATGTTTTGAAAATGATGATGGCACCATAGGTACAAATATGCTTGATACAATTGATTGTTATAAGAGCTGTAAGAGCCCCCATAAAATGATTTATTTTTTTTAAGTGTTTAGGCAGATCTGGATGGAGGCTAGATCGAGAAACAATAGTTTCAGAATTTGATAATTTTGCTTAATAACCAAACTGAAAACTCACTGCCATTGCATCTTTTGTGACTCACAGCAACCCTGACTTTGAGCAACCCTATTGGACAGGGTAGAGCAGCCCCTGTGAGTTTCTGAGATTGCAACTCTTTACAGGGGTAGAAAGCCCTAACGTTTCTCTCTCACAGTGGCTGGTGGTTTTGAACTATGTTGGTAGCAGCCCAAGTGAAAACCACTATGCCACCAGGGCTCCCTGTGCAACATAGCGGGAGCTGTTGTTTTCCAAAACATTCACTTGGCTATTTCTTTTATAAGAAGCCAATTCATTTGGCAGCTTAATTCTGTTCCAGTTTTCTTATCTAGAAAATGTGGTGACAGTGTGAACCTGTTTGTTGTAATTTATGTGAACATAATTGAGTGATCTAGACCAAGTGAGCTGACTGGTCAAAAATCAGACCTGTGGATTGCCAAATTGGTTCTGCTGAGATTGGGGCTTTGCTGGATCCACAGGCTTCCTGAAAACTGTGTCCGAGAAGCTCTGCATTTTAGAGCTACATTTTATAGTTGAAAGAGAGGCCTAAGGAGGGTGGGAGTCCTTAAGCTCTAAGACCTTAATGCTGTCATTGTTGTGTTCTTTTAGTGTACCTGCAGTTTCCCCACTGCAGTGGGAACCATTGTAACATCTGTTCTCATTCTCTGAGATGGTGTGCCACCCCACTCCACACCACCACCACCTCATCCCTTTCTCTTATTGTAGACATAATCCCCCTTCCATATGTATCTCAGATATCCAATTAATGAAGAAAGACAAAACTAGGAGATATGATTTAGATGAAGGAGACCATCAGCATGAGGCCATAATGGGGTCTAAAGGCTGTGTGGCCATGTTGCTAATTATAGAAATGGATGAAATCTGCCACAAAAATGTGATTGGAGGCAGAGCAATTCATCACTGTCTCAGGCAGGACTACATAAGTGAGAATGGGGCCATTCTTGAGACACGGAGACGAGCACAGATTAGAAAGGCTTACTGGATTTGTTCTGGAGCCTTCCGACCACCTATGACTCATGACCATAGGGTCTTAGAGTTTCTCAGTTTCCATAGAGGACCTTCCCAGGGAAGTCCCAGAGGGCAGATTGCTCCTCTCTGCTCTGGCTACTTGTTGTTGCGTGCCATTGAGGACACTTGGATTTGTTTGACCTCATATACAACCGAATGAAACTCTGTAGGGTCGTGCACCATCCTCAAAATTGTTGCTGTGCCTGAGCCACCGATGAAGCCACTGAGTCCATCCACTTCTTCAAGGACTTCCTCTTTTTCATTTCTTCTCCACCTTACAAAATAGGATGTTCTTCTCCAGGGACTGGTCTCTCCTGACAACATGTCCAAAGTATGTAAGATGGCGTCTTGCCATCCTTGCCTCTAAGAAGCACTCTGGCCTTATTTCTTCTGATACAGATTGGTCAGTCCTTCAGCAGTCCATGGTATTGTCAGTAGTCTTCTGGTGGACCACAATTCCATGCATCTGTTCTTCTACAGCCTTCCTTATTCAGTGTCTAACCTTCACATGCATATGATGCAATGGAAAATAGCATGGCCTAGGTCATGTGCACCTTAGTTCTCAGAGTAACATCATTGTTCTTCCACACTATAAAGAGGTGTTCTGCAGCAGATTTACCCATTACAATACATCTTTTGATCTCTTGACTGCTGTTTCCATGAACATTGATAGTGGATCTAAGCAAGACAAAATCCTTGACAACTTAAGCCCTTTTCTCTGTTTATTACCTATTGGTCCAGTTGTGGGGATTTTGGTCTTCCTTATATTGAATTGTAACCCATATTGAAGGTTACAATCCTTGATCTTCAGCAAGTGGTTCAATTCCTCCTCACTTTCAGCAAACAAATGTTGTCATATATGTACACAAGCGGGCTCCCAAAAGTTAGTGGAACAAGGAATCAAAAGAGAATAGAATTTTTCAGGAATTTTTTGAAATACCAGTGTGTGCTTGTGTGAGTAAGTGTGTGTGTGTGTGTGTGTGTGTGTGTGTGTGAGAGAGAGAGAGAGAGAGAGAGAGAGAGAGAGAGAAGAAGATGTGGGCATAAAGCAAACATCAAGCAACATAAGGGAGAATGCTGTTGGCTGCTGTTGAACTGATTCCTGTGTGCATGCACAGTGACCTGCTGTGTGCACCATAGTGACCCCCTTAGAAGCAGATCATCAAGCCTACCTTTCAACTGAAATTCTGAGAATTAACAATTTTCAGAAGTCTGTGGATAACAGTGAAAACCCAAATTCTATTTGCACAGTCCCCACGTGGATTAAGCTGCCAGTGAATTCCTTCAGACCATTGACCAGGGATGTGAACCCTCTTGCCACCAGGCAGAGGGCATTGGAAAGTGGATTACCCCTTAGGCAGCCCATGGTGGGGCTTAGAGACTTGCCTGAGTGTATCCTTGAATCGAGGCTGCCGTTCTGGGCTGCACAGTCATGAGTCATGCCCCCAATGCCTTGGTTGTTCAGCCGTGGACCAGTCTTGTAAACTGTACTGTTTAACATATCTGAGTTTGCTTTCAGGGACACCTTAAGTCTAGTCCCCTTGAATCCTAGGGCCTGGAGTCCTCCTCCTCATCAGAAACAATCTCTGTGCAGGTGTGCTGGTATATGAACTCTGAGCCCTCTCCCTAAAACCAAAAAATAAAACCCAAACTCACTGTCATCAAGTCACTGCTGACTCACAGTGACCCTCTGAGTTTCTGAGACTGTAACTGTCTCTGGCAGTAGAAAAACCAATCTTTCTCAGAGCTGATGGTAGTTTTGAGCTGCCAACCATGTTTCTCTGGTGGGAAATACCTGTCCTTGGCATTACAGGAGAAAGAATTCATGTCGAAGACTAATTGGTGATCCAAATGGGTTTTTATTAAGGAGAGAAGGTGATAGAGAAGAGAGGAGAGGAGAAGAGAAAGAGGGGGGAGAGGGGGGAGGGAGAAAGAAAGGATTGAGAGAGAGAGACCACAGCAAAAGAGGGAGGTGGTCTCCAGGTTTGGCCTTTAGTGCCTTCGGCTGGGAGGCATGGTTGACATTACTGGTTGACCCCATTGGCTAAATTAAGCCCACCTGGCCTGCTTTGCGCCCACCTAGGTGCACTGCCTCCCTGCCTCAAGTGCCTGAATTTGGAGCCTGCCCAGTAGACACCCTGGTCCCAGCTCTAGCTACCTAACATAAAACTACACCATAACACTACTCCCTCCTAAACAGCATAGCTAAAAATATGAGTTGAGCGGAGAAATTGGTTCTTAAAAGAATGCCTTCGCTTACAACCAATTGTCATTTTAAATTTCACTTGATGATGTAGAGGGAACCAAGAGAGCATTCTATCCCTCAGATTACTTGTAAACTACTGCAGAAACCGCCAGAAAGCCAGCAATTGCCTGCAAGACTGAGGTAAGAATCTCAAGGTTGACTCCCAAAACCATACGCATTGCTATAGAGTTGATTCTGACCCATAGCAACCTTACACAGGACAGGGTAGAACTACCTCTGAGTTTCCAAGTCTGAAACTCTCTATTTTTGTAAATCATTTTATTGGGGGCCCTTACACCTCTTACAACAATCCATACATCAATTTTGTCAAGCACATTTGTACATATGCTGTAATCATCATTTTCTTTCAATGTGAGCGTATCAGCTCCTTTTATTTCCCTCCTTCCCAACCCTCCCTACCTCATGAACACTTGATAAATTATAAATTATTATTTTTCATATTATACAGAATCCGCTGTCTCCATTCACCCAAGTTCTTGTTGTTCATGCCCCCCAGTCACCCTCCAGGGGTGCGTGGTTATACAGTGATCATGGCAGTCAGTTCCCCCTTTCACCCCCCACCTTCCCCCTACCCTCGTGGTATCGCTACTCCCATTACTGCTCCTAAGGGGTTTATCTGTCCTGAATTCTGTATGTCCAGAGCTCTTATCTGCACCAGTGTACATGCTTTGGTCTAGCCGGATTTGTAAGGTAGAACTGGAGTCATGATAGTGAGGTGGGGGCTGGGAGAGTCTGTAACTCTTTACAGGAGTAGAAAGCCTCACAGGAAAGTGAATTTGTGGCTGAGACGTTGGGAAAAGTTTGGTCAAGATAAACAGATGTGGAGTGGTGTAGGGAAGGAAAGATTAAAAATAACCTGGTCCAGGATCCTCACAAATTTAAAGTTCATTTAGACTCTCTCTAGGGAGGAAGGAGGAAGAGCTATCAGCACAGGAAGGCTGTGTCATGCCTACAGCCTCTACAAAAATGCTTCCTGACTCTTCTCAGAAATTCTCCCAGGTGCTACCAGCCTCCTGAGTCTGAGAATGGTTCCTCTATGTTCTTATTAAGCTGAGGAAGGTTGGCACAAAAATATTTGGGAATCCAAGGAGCATGGTGAGGTCATTTCAGGGGGTCATGAGGAATGACTAGTAGGGAATTCAGCCAAATTAAAGGGCTTAGCAATTTGAATACCAGCTGACTGACCTTGATCAAGCCTCTTTACCTTTCTGGGTCAATTAAAAAATAATTTTTTTACCAGGTTTCTACTATATGTCCTCACCTGTAATTAGGGGGCTTGCATGCCCCCGGAGAATATAAAAACCTGGGTTAGCATCAAATATCTATCTCTCCATGTAGACCACCAAGCGGGGCTGAGCTGAGTATGCTACTATGAATTGTGTCTGACTCCATTTATTTCAATATTTCTCTTTCTCTCATGCTCTGTAACTTTACTATAATATTTATTTATTATCGCTATACAATTGCGCCCACCGGACTCATAATGATGTGTTAGGGGCTGGCTTCCCCTGACACCTGATGCTTATTCTTCTTCTGTCACCTCTGTGCCCCGCCCCCCCCCCCACCTTTCTTCCCTTCCTCCTCTTCCCACTGTTGGCCACACCATTGCTGTGTGTGTTGCTCGACCTTTTTTGTGCAGGTCTCTGCAGGCAGTTGGGAGAAGAAGCGAAGTGAAAGGGACTGAACACGCCACTATCTGTGGGCAGGACAGGATGTCTGATGCTTTGCTGGCTCTTTGATATGTGAGACCAGCAGCCAAACCTACCCCTTTGAGGGCCTGGAGATGATGACTGAAGGCCTTATGCAAATATTTTTACCTAACTTTTATTGTTCTTTATGTAAAGTGACGGGCTGGACAATTTGTTTTTAAGACTCCAAGCTCAAACATTCCAAGAAAGTAAGCATTCAAATGTTAAATGCAGGAATTACAAATACTCCTTGACTGGGATGGGCATGCTCTGCTCCCTACTGCTGGAGACAATGGATTAATTCTCCCTCAAGCTTGCAACCAATAGCTTGGTTCCTGTGGGTGGAGTTCACACCCTACTGATAATGGTTCATATGGAGATCCAGACCGGTCAAAGTTAAGCTGCCATCCTAAATGTAGAATCCGCCCATCTTGTCACAAGTATACGCCCAATCCCTCCTCTTCCTATTGCGTGCATGGAAGGCGGGAGTCTGGGGGTCCCGGGCCTTTCAGGGACCCGCCAGTCTTACAGCTCCACGGGAGGCGCGGCACTCTTGCTCCCTCGGTTGAGGCGGCGGCAGCGGCGACGGCAGCGGGGGGCAGGCGGAGTGCCAAGCCCGGCGGGCGGGAGGTGACGAGCGGGGCGGCCGCGGCTGGGGCTACTGACGGCGCACAGGATCCGGAGCGCGCTGCGCGGGGCGCCGGGCTGGTGAGAGCAGAGGCGCGTGACCCGGATGCGGTGCGGCTGAGGGCGGCCGAGGGCGGGGGTCGCGGCGGCGCCTGAGCCCCGCGCTGGCCTGCGGCGCGTTCCTCGAGGTCCGGGCAGGCGGCTCCGGCCCCCGTGCCGCGCTTCCTGCCGGCTCGGAGTACGCGCGCCGGGCGGCCCGCGGGACGCCTTGCTGAGGCGCGGCCGGACGTCCCCGGCGGGCGGGCGGTGCGTTCCGACGCCTCCTGAGGGCGCCTCAGCGGAGAGTGGCGTTGGCGCCATCGCGTCTACGCCGGAGCCCCGGACCCGCCTGCCACTCCGGTGTCTCTTCACGCAGAAGTGTGTTTTAGGAGCGGGAAACCTGTGGTGGGCTTCACGTACGTGTTTTTAAATCCCAGCGCCGCCGGGGAGCCCTGGGGCCTCGTCCCCAACGCCTTGCTTAGCCCAAGGGGGTAAGAATGCGTGCCCCTTGGGGTGGTTGTCCGCGTAGATTCCAAAAGGTTGCCTGGCCAGAGCGCAAAAGCTTGTGAATGGTAGCGACTGGGAAGGCTGCACCTCGCTCCGCTGGCCGAAGCCTGGCTGCCGTGCGGGTCACGTTTATTTCCCAGCTGCTGTGGTGTTTGCAAGCTCCGCTGGAGTAGCTCCTAATGTTGGAACCTGTCGTCGGCGGCGGGTAAAATAGCATCCCGGGGTCCCTTCCTAGAGTGCTTCCTAGCACAAGCACATGGCGACTCGTAATACCTGTCCCAGGTACCTGGGGGCTGAGGTAACCCAGTGAACGTAGGATAATTTACGGGAGGTCCCAAACTTGAAGTGCTTTGCTCTTTAAATAATCTTAAGTGTCGCTTTATCACTGGTTGCAGACTATAAACACCCAGAAAGTATGAAACACTCTCTCCCCGCACCCCACTCCCCCAACCGCATTGGTACTTCTAAAGGGAGTGACAAGTGCTTTTGTAAACATCATCTTGGGCTGTTACTGTCTGGCGAAGTCATCACAATTAAATTAGATGAGTACTTATTTTGAAGCACTGAATGGCTGTTTGGAAATAGGATTCCTAATAAAATCATCTCCAGAGAGTCAGAGTTCTCAGCAGTTCATTAATCGTGGGGTTTTTTTCTTCCAAAAGCTACATTGTAAAAGGTTTTAGTGGAAAAGCAGTATTTCAGAATACTGTAGCATAGGATAGAATCTTAACCGAGTTTCCCAAGGCAGGTGTGAGCAAATCTAAACCTTAACCGAATTTACTTCTCCAAAGCAAAAGTGATATACAAAATCAACAACTCTGTTTTACATCCCTGTTCATGGGGATGTTCTAGTGGCAGGGGTGCCATTTAGAAGTGGGGAAAATGGGAGTTTTGATTTATGGCTGCTTTACACCTCTGATTTTAGATCCAGCTTGCTCTGAATATCAACAAAACCGATTGGGAGGTGGCTGGGGGACATAGAAGTGGGGGAAATGGGAGTTTTCATTTATTGTTGCTTTACACTGCTGACCTGTATTTCTTGGAAACTTATCCATAAAAGTTTTAGATCCAGCATGCTATAAATATCAACCAAACCGATTAGGAGGGGCGTGGTGGGCATATGAACCTTGTAGTCTGTCCTGTGTTCCTCTTTGTGTTATTCAGACTGTCCTGTAAAAGGTGAAACGCCACAGAAGCATTAATAGGCATTATAAAAGACACTGGTTTCTGAAGTCTGATCTTGGCTCAAGCTCTGGACTGGAGTTTAAACAATGTCACTCCATTTCTCTGGCTTTCTGGATATCTTTTTTTTTTTAAACATTAATTAATTCAAACTGAAAATGATACTTAATTAGCCTCCTTTCCTCGGGTCTTGCTCTCTTGGAGTTATTTAAGATTGCTTTCTTTTATCTTGTTTAATCATTTTATTAGGGCTCTTTCAGCTCTTATCCAAATTTATGATTTCTTTCTTCCATCTTCATATAAGGTATGTGAATATAGGCACTTTGCCTTCTCTAGAGTATCCCCAGCATCCAGAATAGTGCCTGAAACATTTAACCAATGTCGAATGTGAACTGAATGTATATATGAAATCTGTAATAACATCTTCTGATTCCACATATAGCATGTACTGAAAGGTCTCAGATTTGTACAACTGAGGAAATAACCAGGAGACCTAGAGTTAACTTCTTAGATGTTCTTACTCAATCTTCATTAACAGCTGCTGGAAGGTACTCTATCCATGAAGAAGTTAAGTATTTAGACGCTGTCATTGAATACAAAAGCAAATGTGAATTTCTCAGTCATGCTCATGTATACTAGATTATTAGCATTTTGGCAACAAGGGCCTCAAGAAGCTTTCTCAGTTTTGATCTTTTGGTGCATCAAATGACAGTTGATTGGTTCTAGGATGTGGTAATTTGATCAACATCACAATCCTATTGGGAACTTTTCAGATTTGTGCAGGGGGTAGATTTAGTTCACTTTCATTGTTTCTCTCTCCTTTTCATCTAAAAATTACTCACTGTGTGTGTGTATGTGTGTAACTGCATGTGCACGTATGTATCCTTGGAACCACAGGCATCAAGATGACTCTGGTTCACAGTGACCCTATGTACTAACTACTTCTTTGAGATCTCTTGTTTGGTTATAGTAGAGGCCCTGGGCAGCACAAACATGTTCCCACTTAGCTACTAACTAGGCTAAGAATGGAAAGATTGGTGGATCAAAGCAGCCAGAAGTGCCTTGCAGGAAAAGGCCTGGCAGTGTACTTAACAGAGCACAGTGATTGAGAATCATATGGAGCAGAGTTACAAAGCTCACTGAATCAGAATCGACTTGATTGCAGCTGCTTATGGTGGTGTGACCCACAGGGGCAGTTCTACCCTGTCCAGTAGGGTCATTATGTGTCAGAATTGAGTCGGTGGCACTGAGTTTGGTTTGTTTTTGATTCAGTGGAAGATATAAAGAGGCTTTCTACTTCCGTTAACAGTTACAATCTCAGAAACTCACAGGGGCAGGAGTCCTGCCCTTACAGGGTCCATGTGAGTCAGCATGAACTCAATGGCTGTAAGTTTATATTAATTTAAATCAGGGTTTTGATCTGATTCAATCATGTCTGAAGAAGCAAAATCAGAAGTGTCTCAACATTTTAAAATTTGAATGAAGCAGAAAGAAAACCGGAACGGGAAACCTTGTAGATTTTATCCCTGGATTAGAGGTTTTGGAAGAGGGTTAGGGAGTCCTTTTAGGAACCTAATTTGGGAGATTGGATTGTTACCAGGTGGGTGGAAAATACACTTTCTAAATAGTGCATTTGCTGCCATCTTTGAGCAGGGCAGCACTGTTTCTGATTGCAGGCTAAGAGATGTGGTGGCTAGGCGTTGCTTGGGCTGCCCTTATTTTCTAAGAGGCAGATTAACTTTCCAACAGAGCATATACTGTAATTCTTTCCAGTCTGTTTCAGTTTTGCTTCCTTGGTTATAACTGAACTGTGAAGATGGTTTCAAATCCCTGATTAAAAGTGTTATTTTTAAAAATTTTATTATTTTAAAAGTGTTATCTTTAAATGTGTACTTAATAATCACTGTTTTCATTTTATGATACATATGTATTTGTAAACAGGAATGACTTTTCCAGTCAGTCAGCCACTTTCTCTTTGTCACCACTGTTAGGTTAATTGATCCATTTTTATGGATAAGAGTTAAGTAATAAATTAGGCATTTGATGTTAGTGTACCTTTGTTTGGAAGTATGATCAGCTTTCTCTTTGTTTTGGCCTGACTTTAAAAATAGAACGACTGTGGTTTAATGAATTTGTATATATATGTAATTAAGGAAAATGATTAATGTATGACATGATATAGTTACATGTTCTTGTAAGTTGTGTTGCTCATATGTATAGAATTTTCAAATAAGAACGGTCTAACCCAGTGGTTCTCAACCTGTGAGTCACCACCCCTTTCAGTGTTGAACAACACTTTTACAGGGGTTGTCTAAGACCATTGGAAAATACATGCTTCTGATCTGGTGAGAAAAAAGCTATCTCAAGCATCACATTGATGTTGGCCTTTTGTGCATACTTTTGCAAAATGTAGCAATTTATTTTACTTTTGGCACCCATGATATACCATACTTCAAGACAAAAATTCATTTATTAGTCGTTAGAAAAAATATTTAGCAATATATAATTTCATATTTTTGTGATTAATCACTATGCTTTAATTATGTTCAGTTTGTCACAATGAAAATATATCCTGAATATCAGCTATGTACCTTATGATACATCAAAGTATCTAAATTACAGTTATGAAGTAGCCACGAAAATAATTTTGTGTTTGGGGGGGTCACCACAACACGAGGAACTGTATTAAAGGGGGGTTGCGGCATTAGGAAGGTTGAGAACCACAGGTGTGAGCAAAAAAGCCAATTCCACCACCACTGAGTCAATTGTGACCCATAGTCATCCTATGTAGGGTTTCCAAACTGTCAATCTTTGCTGGAGCAGAAAGCCTCATCTTTTTTCTGTGGAGTGGCTGGTG
This sequence comes from Tenrec ecaudatus, assembly GCF_050624435.1. NCBI lineage: Eukaryota > Metazoa > Chordata > Mammalia > Afrosoricida > Tenrecidae > Tenrec > Tenrec ecaudatus. The sequence goes on along the minus strand of NW_027457553.1, from coordinate 5,146,175 downwards.
GGTTTGAATTGCTGACCTTGTGCTTTCACCAGCCCAATATTTAACCACAGTGTCATGTGGAATCCTTAAGAAAATTCTCAAAGTACTGACACCCACTCAACACTTGTGATTTGTTTGGATGGTGTATTGACAGGTTACTAAACTTGATCTTTAAGTTCAATTGCCTATTTGTATCTCAGGGTTTTGCATCATTGTTACATCCAACTCCTGATGGAAAATATTTGGTGGGGGAGAGCAACTGAGTGAGTGCTCAAGCAATCCTTCAGAGACTGAGTGAGCATAAAGTATTCCTTATATAGCATGTATAGTGGTTTAGGTGTTACCGTTACTCTAGAGGTGATTTAAAGTACACAGGAGATGTGCATGGGTCGCATACAAACAATATATCATTTTATGTAAGAGACTTATACCTTCAGATTTTGGTACCTGCTGGGAGTCCTGGTCCCCCTCTCCGTGTATACGGAGGGAAGACTATTTTAGGAGTAGAAGAAGGTAAACATAAATTTACTTTTTTGTAAGTGAGCCAATAGATAGAGTATAGATAACACGCCTCTCACTTGAACCCTAGCAGAAAGCAAATTTTGAGAATGATGAAGGCAACGAATATATAAGTGTGCTTTACACAATTGGTGTATGTATGGATTGTGATGAGTTGTATGAGCCCCAATAAAATGATTTTAAAAAAGAAAAAGAAAGAAGTGTCTATAAATGAATGAAGGCAACATATGTACAAAATGCCTGATGAAATCAATATGGATTGCAACAAAAGTTGTAAGAGTCTTCAATAAAAGATTTTTAATAAAAATGTATATATAATAAATATTTTCCTACCTTATATAAATGATTAATAAGAATAAAATTAATCAGCCTGGGTGTTTTATAGGAAAACATGATAAAAGAACAAATGAGAGATTCAGCAGGAAGCAATGGATAGGAAAATATTATAAGGAAAGTTTTCTCTTATATAGAATGTACATTCTCTTACATGACAACAATCAGAATATGCCGTAAGAACCTCAGACCAAATACTAGAATAAAATAGAGGAAAAAATTCCCAATCCTTCAATAAAATGCTATATGCTTTCTATGATTTTCACAAAAGTTCAAATCCTTTAACAAAATATTTTGTTCATTCAAATTTTTAATTACGCATAAATTTATGTCTACTTGCATTACATCTCATAAAAAGGCATAAGAATTTGCACTATCTACAAGTAAATAGAAGATAGTGAAGGTGAAAAAATAGCTTTCGTGAATGTAGCTTTGAAATACAAATGGCATTGTCCTAAGAAATTAAAATGATTTAATTTTTAAAATCATTTTATTAGGGGCACATACAACTCTTATCACAATCCATACATACATCAGTTGTGTAAAGCACATCCGTACATTCATTGCCCTCATCATTCTCAAAACATTTGCTCTCCACTTAAGGCCCTGGCATCATGTCCTCATTTTTCTCCGCCCTCCCTGTTCCCCCCTCACTCATGAACCCTTGATAATTTGTCAGATCTTACATATTTTGTCTCCCTTCACCCACTTTTCCGTTGTCCATCCCCCAGGGAGGAAGTTATACGTAGATCCTTGTAACTGAGGTCTCAGAGCAGCTGGGTGTGATGCAGGGGAGGCTCTGGAAGCAGCTGCAGACACTGCGGGAGTTGGCAGCCCAACAGTGAGGGTCACTGCATCCGTGGGTACCAGAAAACTGGCTGGGGTTGCTTATTCCCCTAGATGCTACCCCTGCCTTGAAGAGAACCGTGACAGAGGCCTGTAGACATGTGTCAGGAAAAGATGAGTCCTTCACTGTTTCCTCTTCCCACAAACCTTTGAGGAGAGCCTGCAGGGTAGGGGCTCGGCTCCCTGGCTCCAGTCACCTGCTCTTCCCCATAGCCACACCCTCGCCAGCCCCAACTCCCAAAGCCCTGGGTTTGCTTCTTGAATCCAGAGGAGCAGCCTGGGCAAAGACGATGAAGATCCTTGTCCTTCAGGCAGCCCCTTTGATTGGGTCCCTTGACCTCCAGAGTGTGGACACATGCACACTAACTGTTGGGGGACTCAGGCTGTCACCACAGGGGCCAGGATCTGAAGAGGATGCTGGCACTGCAGGGCTTCCTGAGGGAAGCCAAGGACTTGCAGAGCTGGCTGAGCAGCCAGCAGCAGGTGGCTAGAGGAGAGAGGACTATGAGCACACCCTAGTGAGGAAGGGGCTAGGGGCAAGGAAGGTGCTCTGGAGCCGAAGGAAATCGGGTAGTGGAGGGGGGGCTGCATGCACAAGGGGCTGATGGGGAACATCAGTCTGGACTGAGGACAGCTGTGGCTTCCTATTCCCCTGTCTGCGTAGAGGGGCAAGTTCTGTGGCTGTCCAGTCCTGCCCTGCCCAGTCACTCACTGAGGTGTCTCACAGCCCACCAGCCAGGGCCCCCTGTGACCCCTCTCCTCTCTTCTCAGCTCCTCTTAACCAAGTTTGCAATGTTTCGGCACCAAGTGAAGATGGGTGGCCACCAGGGGGCAGCCTGCCCCACTAGCGGAGAGCCTGCTGGAGTGGTGGCCCAGCACTGCCCACAGGGCCCAGCAGTGGTGACAGGACCTACAGTGAGTACCAGCAGCCTGGAGCAGGGGTGAGTTTGGGGGGAGGTGCTGGGCATGGGATAAAGAGGCTTCCAGGGAGACCCTTGCTGTGCTGCGGCTCTGCCAAACCACTGTCTCTGGAGAGGGCCCAAGTTCAGGGAACCCAGGGCAGCCCCTGCTGTCTGTGGCCTGTGGAGGTGGTAAAGCTGGGTCGGTGTATCAGGGAGCCTGGTCACAAAGCCCACTTAGCAGGGTCACTTTCCCAAGCCACGTGCTCCCTGCACCTGCAGGGGCGTTCTGGAAAGAGTTGTGCTGGCCTGAGGATGCCCTGCACAGCCCCAGGCTGACCCAGGTCACAGTACAAGCTACTGCGTTTCCAGCCCAGATGGAGCTAGGCAAGATAACGATTTGCCCATGATCCTAGCCCAGAGGCTGGCCCGTAGTCTCAGGGGCCCAGCATTTGCTGCATGCAAGAACCATGGAGGGGTGCAGCTTCTACCTTTGAAGGGTGTGCAGTCTCCTCCAAACACACAGCATGCCTGGGTGGCACACAACGTGGCTAGCTGCCGTGTGCCGGGCTTTAGAATGACCCCACCTGCTGACTCATGGGGATCCTCCAGAGGGTTTGCAAGTCAGTAAATCTTTTCAGGAGCAGGGAACCTCTTCTTTCTCCTGAGGAGCAGTTAGTGGGACTGAACCAGGCAACAGCCCAACACTTCCCAAGCAGGCCTCCTGGAGCATCGTTAGAGCAAGGGGTAAACTGCTAGTGATAATGGGCTCCTGGGAGGAGAGTTTGCAGAAAGGCCTGAAGCGCTGAGCAAGATCTCCCTCTGGGAGCTTAGGACAAGTTCTAAACCCAGCCAGGAAGCTGAAGGGCTGACTAGACAGAAGCTGAGGGGGAGGAATGAGCATGCTGGGATAACTGCTGACCCCCGCCTGGGGGCAGGGCTGCCAGGTTGGAGCTGTGGGAGCTGACTCAGGCAAGACCCCTCCTGCTCTGAGACGCTGAGGCCACCCTCAAAGTTCACAGCCAACTGTCTCACGTGCTCGTCCGTATCCAGGTGGGTGCCTTGGGGAAGGGGTGGCTTCTGCAAGTGCTGCCACCCCAGGCCCAGAGTCCCACACTCAATGCCCGGGCCTTTGGCCACCATGCTGTCTCAGGAGAAAGCCACAAGCCTCCCAGATGCTGTGTCCCACTGGGTGGAGGCCCCCCCTGAGGAGACATGGATCGCACCAATGAATCACACAATCTGCCTCTGACCCCTTGAGGCCTCCTCACCCCCCACTATCATCACCCCAGTGCCGCTTCCCACTCTGGACTAGAGTGCATAGGTATTAGGAAGAGATAAAAGTCACAACACATTGGAACCCAGGAACAGGAATGGGAATAGAGAAACCAAAAGGGTAGGGGGAAGGGGGGTAGAGGATGGGTGGAAGGGGAACCGATAGCAATGAATGACATATAACCACACACCCATCGCAGGGAGAGGAGCAACAGAAACCTGAGGATAAAAGAGACAATGGTCGATGTAAGATATGAAAATAATAACAATCTATAATCTATCAAGGACCCATGAGTGGGGGAGGAGGAAAAAAAGAGGAGCTGATCCCAAGGGCTCAATAGAAAGTAAATGTCTAGAAAAGAATGATGGCAATATACGTATGACTATGTCAGATACAATTGGTGTATGGACTGTAACAAGAGCTGTAAGAGCCCCCAATAAAATAAATAAATTTAAATTTAAAAAAACACACCAAAATCCTCCATCAGCACAGTGAGGCAATGAAGGGACAAGAGTCCCGAGTCCCTCGGCTCTCACACAAGGCCACCAAAGGCTACCTCTAAGTGGGGTCAGGCAAAGTTGTGGATGGGTGGGCAAAGCTATCAAGCGGCCCATGAGGGACTTCATTGGCCCTGGAGAACTGGGTGGGAAGGAGGGGTGGCGGGCAGAGCTGAGGCCGAGTAGACACTTGGTAAGGCTGTGGGATTGAGCGGCAGAGACATGGAGGTTTGGACATGAGTGGTGGTGGACTCAGGCCGGCTGTGACGCTGCCTCGGTACCAGGTCCCCTCACCCAGTGCTCTACCGTGCTCTCCCAGGCTCCAGGTGCAAGACTATGCCTCCTGGGCAGCCAGTGTGCAGTGATATTTGCAGGTGGTGGAGGAGCCCCAAGACCCCGGCAGTGGAGCCCAAAGCCTCAGTGTCCACCAAGAGCTGCGGGCCAAGCTGGAGGCCCAGAAGGAGCTGCACCAGTGCGCCACCCAGCGGGGACAGCAGGTGCTCCAGGCTACAGGGCCGTCCGCCATGGAGATCGGCTCCCCTTTCTGGCCCTCCCCCAGCCCACTGGACCACCGCACCCTGGCCTCACAGGGCCAAGCACCTTTCTTTTCTATTTTTTTAATCATTTTATTGGGGGCTCGTGCAATTCTTATCACAATCCATACATACATGCATTGTGTCAAGAACATATGTACAGGCTCTTCCTCTAACTGTAGTGGCCTGAGGTGACCTGCTAAAATGGTTCGCTACTCATTTGACCCAGAAAACCCTACAAATTCCTGCAAATACAGAGGGTCGAATCTCCGGGTCCACTTCAAAAACACCCGTGAAACTGCCCAGGCCATCAAAGGCATGCACATCTGGAAAGCCACCAAATACTTGAAAGACGTCACTCTGCAGAAGCAGTGTGTGCCTTTCCAACGGGACAATGATGGTGTTGGTAGATGTGCCCAGGCCAAACAGTGGGGTGGGACCCAGAGTTGGTAGCCCAAAAAGAGTGCTGAATGTTTGGTTCACATGCTTAAAAATGCAGAAAGTCATGCTGAACTTAAGGGTTTAGATGTGGATTCTCAGGTCATCGAGCACATCCAGGTGAACAAAGTCCCCAAGATGCACCACCGGACTTACAGAGCTCTTGGCTAGATCAATCCACACAGGAGCTCCCCCTGCCACATTGAAATGATCCTGACTGAGAAGGAACAAATCGTTCCCAAGCCAGAAGAGGAGGTTGCACTGAAGAAAAAGATTTCCCAGAAGAAACTGAAGAAGCAAAAACTCATGGCTTGGGAATAAATTAAGCTTAAATAATAAAAGGGTTTTTTTTTTTTAAAAAATAACATATGTACATTTGTTGCCATCATCATTCTCAAAACCTTTGCCTTCTACTTGAGCCCTTAATATCTGCTGTTCATTTTCCCCCTCCCTCCCCACTCCCCCCTACCTCATGAAACCATCATTCATAAATTAATATTATTTTATCATATGTTGCACTGTCCAAAGTCTCCCCCTTCCTTCTTCTCTGCTGTCCTTCCCCCAGGGAGGAGGCTATTTGTAGATTCTTGTAATCAATTTCCCCTTTCCACCCCACATTCTCTCCACCCTCCAGGCATCGCCACTCTCACCACTGGTCCTGAAGGAGTCATCTGTCCTGCGTTCCCTGTGTTTCCAGTTCCTATCTGTACCTATGTACACCCTCTTATCTAGCCAGATTTGTAAGGTAGAATTGGGATCATGAGAGTGGGGGGAGGAAGCATTTTAGAACTAGAGTTAAGTTATATGTTTCATCGTTGCTACCCTGCACCCTGACTGGCTCATCACCTCCCCACAACCCTTCAGTAAAGGGTGTCCGCTTGGCTACCAATGTGCTGTGAGTCTCCACTCTGCACTCACCCACATTTTCAATGATATGATTTTTTGTTCCCTGATTCTTGATACCGCATGATCCCTTCGACAGCTCGTGGTCACACAGGCTGGTGTGTTTCTTCCATGTGGGCTTTGTTGCTTCTGAACTAGGTGGCCACTTGTTTATCTTTGAGCCTTAAAGATCCCAGATGCTATATCTTTTGACAGCCAGGCACCATCAGCTTTCTTCACCACATTTGCTTATGCACACGTTTGTCTTCACTGATCGTATCAGGAAGGTGGGCACCCACTGATACGATTTTTAGTTCTTTGATGTCTGATAACTGGTCCCTTCTACATCTCGTGGTCAGCCAGGCTGGTGTTCTTCTTCCATGTGGGCTTTGATACTTCTCAGCTAGATGGCCGCTTATTTATCTTCAAGCCTTTAACACCCCAGACGCTATATCTTTTGATAGCCGGGCACCGTCAACTTCCTTCACCACATTTGCTTATGCACACATTTTTCTTCAGCAATCGTGTCGGGAAGGTGTGAATCCTGGAATGCCAATTTAATAGAACAACGTGCTCTTGCATTGAGTAAGTGCTTGAGTGGAGGCCCAATGTCCATCTGCTGCCTTAGTACTAAACCTATAAATATATGCACACAGATCAGTTTCCCTACACTCATATAAATATATTTACATATGTACATTCCAGTCTTTGGACCTCTATAAATACCCTTTGTCACCTAGTTCTCTCCTCTATTTCCTTTTATTTTCCTCTTGTCCCACTATCATGCTCAGCCTTCATTTGGGTTTCAGTAATTTCTCTCGGTTACCTTGCCCTTGCTGAATCCCTACCAGACCACTCACACCCTCCTTGCTACTGATTTTGGATAACTTATTGCTCCCCTGTCCCTGGGTTGTTCTGCACTACCCCTTTGCCCCCTTCTCTCCCACTCCCCTATTCCCCCGGAACTATTGGTCCCCTTGTTTTCTCCTCCAAACTATTCATGCAGTCTATCGTATCTAGATAGGTCTGTAGAGATAATAATATGCACCAAAAATCAAGTCATTGCAAGATAGGCAATGAGTGAGAACACAGCAATGACAACAAAAAGGAAACCAATTACCCATAGAAGAATAAATTAATTTTGGAAGGCAAATGCTTTGAAAATGATGAGGGCAAAGAATGTACAGATGTGCTTTATACAACTGATGTATGTATGGATTGTGATAAGAGTTGTATGAGTCGCTAATAAAATGCTTTTTTAAGAATAAAATAAAAGAAAAAAATTTTAAAGAAAGAAAAACCTATACATAGATGAAGGTCTGATTTTTAATCTCTAGGTGTGTCCTTCAGTCAGGTCCAATGGGGTACCATGCTTTGGCCCCAGAGTCTGTCCTTTGTACTACCTCAGGGGCTCTCTGCTCTGCTCCCACGGTTGCTCTGCCACACATTTTTAGTGGTTTGCCTCAGTGCCATAGGATCAGTCTGGGCCAGTTCTAACCCTGAGTCTCCAGTGTTGTCCCCCTTAGGGCACTGGGCCATCAATGGACGGTGTGTCTCGTAGTGGGACCAGCCACATTGTCCACTCTGTCCATTGGCTGTTCAGAGCCAGGATATCGTCCTCCAGGCCTGATGGGCCAGGATGTGCCCCACTCTCTCTTCCTTCCCCTTCTTTGCTCCCATTTGCTCTGATCAAACATGCCCCTCTCTCCTAGATGCAGCTTCAGTGCTGTCCTCTGAAGTAAATTCTTCTGGGGGCAGGGGCAGTTGTCCACATAGCTGGTATGGGAGCCCAGCCCTCAGCCCCCTCCACTGGCTCCCCACTCCGTGCGGGCACACTGCATTCATCTGGCACTGGCTTGATATCTGGTCCCTCTTTCCCTGTGGAAACACAAACAATACCCTCCCCTTGGGTGGGACAGTCAGGCACCTTTTCTCTGGAGCTTCCCTCAGCACCACCTTCGGTTGTGTCCATGCCCATGCCCAGGTCCAGGAAAGGCTATGCGCCCTGCAGGATGCTTGGGAGCAGGTCTTTCAGGCCTGGGAACGGAAGCAAGGGAGACGGCAGGCCATGCACCGCAAGCAGCTCTTCCTCAGACAGTGTGGAAGCTGGACAAGATCCTGCAGGCCCAGGAGACAGCTCCCCTCACCACACACAGACACACTGACCCCAGGACCTCCAGTCCTCCTGTAGTACCACCCCAATCCCCCTTGCTTCCTTGATCACTGGCTGCTATTCTGATACGGAGCTAGATAGTGTGTCTTCCCAAGTGGCCAAGGGGACACCTGAGCCTCAGGTCACTCAGGGCCATCTCCTCCCCACACCTGGCCCCGGCCAGCCAAGCCCTACGTGGTTTGGTTGGAAATTGATGGGGCTCCTCCCCACCTCGTCAGAAGATGGGATGTTCCTAACGGCCCCCAGGTTGGAGTGGTCTTCTTCCTCAGGTTCCTTCCCCTCCTGCTCAGCACCCACCTCCCCACCCCTAGCCGCAGGCCCCTTGATGCACCCCCAGAGAACCCAGGCTGTAAACCAAGGTTCTGGCAGATGTTGCTGTCTAGGGTTCCCTTTGAACCACCATCTGTGCCCCTGATCCCCCCCTCCACCTCTGTGTCACCTCCATGGCTGCCCCAGGTCTCCCAGGAAGCCAGTGCCCTGGAGGGCTCTGTGGAAGAGGTGGAGCGGCTGATCCAGAAGCATGGCACCTTCCAGAGGTGCTGAGCACACAGGATAGGGAGGTGATGGCCGGGACGGTCATGGGCGTGACCCTGATAAGGCTGGGGTATCCAGACTGTTGGGGCCACACGGGTGAGGTGTGTATGCACACCGAACCTGTGCTGGTGGGTGAGGGATTACCAAGTTGCCAGGGGCTCCAATCCAGGGCTGGTGACCAAGCCGAGGTTCCCAAGCACCCAGAAGCGCATGGGGATGGGTTAGGCCACACTCTGGGGACCACAGAGGGCATTTGGATCTGCCCATATCACATGGCCCCTGCTTCCTTCTGCCCAGGAGCCTGGCCAACCCTCAACTGCAGAGCTGAGGGGAGGCCCCTGGGACTTATAGTGAGGGCTATGGGCTGTGAGCCAGCCCCAGCAGGGGTACACTCTGTACTCAGGGCTGGGTCCACCTCCCACTATGCAGGAGGCTGCGCTGAGAGAGCAGGCTACGGTGCTGCCAGTCCCTGGGTTCAGGGCCTGCTGGGCACGATACGAGAGCGGCCAGCTTGAGTGGAAGCCCTGGGAGAAGGTCAGCGACACAAGCTTCACAGCTCTCTGATTACTGCCGGCTTTCTCAGGGCTGGTAGCCAGGTCAGAGGGCACTCCACCTGAACCCCATTTCACCTTTACAAGTGACCTTCAGCCCCACTAGGGGCCAAGGGGCGGCCTGCGGTGGAACGGGATGTGGAGAGTTTAATGGCTTTTCCAGGGGCAAAGCTAGGACTGGAGCCCAGGGCCCTTGATTCTCAGACCCGTGTTGACACCTGTCATCCTGATGGGTAGAGTTGACAGGGCCCCAGGGGTGGGTGAGGGGCGCCTTCCACATGAGAACCCACCCATGGCCCCTGCCCAGCCACTTCCTAGATCTGAAGACTGATGGGCCTGGGCCCTGTTATCTTGGGTGAAAGAAAAATTATTGTGCTGTCCCTGAGCCTGGTCAGCATTTCACTCCTTGGCACAGCCTGAGGGGTAGACGGGGTCACCGCTTGGGGCCAAGGTAGTATGAACATCAGGGCACTCATGTCTCCACCATCACACAGGACGGCGACTGGATCCAGGGGTGGGGCCAGCAGCTGGAATAGCCTGTCCCTCTTGGGGACCACAAAGAGAAGCTGATGCGGTTTCAGAAACACCTGGCCTATGAGACAGAGACCCCATGGAAGGGAGGCAGGAAGGGAATTGACAGGAAGGCCTGGGACCCCTGCTAGGTACTGGTTTTCCATCCAGCAGCCTTGTCCCCAACACCCGCAGTGTCACTGTGCAGACACTAATCAGACTCTGTCACCTGCCCGAGGCCAAGGCCAAGACCAGCCAGGAAGAAAGGATTGAAGAGAACCCTGGGTAGAAGGGCAGAGGCCAAGCCTGTAATGTGCCCGTCCTCCACAGGGTGCCCTTGCTAGAGTCCTGGACCTTGGGAAGGAATTGGAGAGCATGGAGAGGCTGCTGCACAGACACGAGGCCTTGGAGCAGGAGATGGGCCTCCTCCAAGTTCAGGGGCAGGTATGCCACTGGGTCTAGCATTGGGTCCAGGCCAGGGGACCTCTTCTGTGGGACCCTGCAGAGGAAGAGCTGAGCCAGTATACTCCCATGCCAGGGGCCCCTTAAGCACAACCTGATCCCCTTCCTCAGCTTCCGGACATCCCCCATATCCCGGAGCAGAAGGCAGCCCTCTTCTGCCAGAAAAGCCTGGGGTCAGCCCGCAGCCTCGGCCACAGGTGCCAACAGTTTATGGACAGCTGGCAACAGCTCCAGAGCAGAGCCCAGAAGTGGTATGGACACCCTTTGGGTCCATTTCTTCACTCCTGCCCCCCTTCAGCAATCAAGTCCCATGCATCTTCTTGACTCCTTTTTTTAGGGTACAAAAGAGACCTTCAGGACAAACAATGTAAAGAAAACATCGATTAAGTCTTAAAAGAGACCACGACCACACAATGACCCAGACACATCATACGTGAAACAAATCCAGGGAGACTCATATGTGTGTAAGAAAGAGGTCTACTGGCGATATCTAAAACAGATGGAAATAGAGTTACCATATGACCCAGCAACACCCCCCCACCCCTTACTGGGCAAGAAACAAACCAAGGTCAGACATCTGTGCTCCAATGTTCATTGTGGCACAGTTCAAAATTGCAAGGAATTGGAAACAACCCAAATTTCCATCACCTGACAATTGGATTAAAAAGCTGGGTTACCTCTACCAGCGGGGATCAACGATGTAATGTCACACCGGAAGTTCTTGGCGCCCCAGCATGGGTCTCTGGGCTTCCTGCCTCGGAAGCGCAGCAGCCGACACGCGGGAAGGTGAAGAGCTTCCCCAAGGATGACGCCTCCAAGCCGGTCCACCTGACGGCCTTCCTGGGCTACAAGGCCGGCATGACCCACATTGTGCGCGAGGTCGACAGGCCAGGTTCCAAGGTGAACAAGAAGGAAGTGGTGGAGGCCGTGACCATCGTGGAGGCCGTGACCATCGTGGAGGCCCCTCCCATGTTGGTGGTGGGCATCGTGGGCTATGTGGAGACACCTCGTGGCCTCCGGACCTTCAAGACGGTTTTTGCGGAACACATCAGTGACGACGAGTGCAAGCGGTGGTTCTACAAGAACTGGCACAAGTCGAAGAAGAAGGCTTTCACCAAGTATTGCAAGAAGTGGCAGGATGACGAGGGTAAGAAGCAGCTCGAGAAAGACTTTAGCAGCATGAAGAAGTCCTGCCCGGTCATGCGCGCCATCGCCCACACCCAGACGCGCCTGCTCCCCCTGCGCCAGGAGAAGGCGCACCTGATGGAGATGCAGGTGAACGGGGGCTCCGTGGCTGAGAAGCTGGACTGGGCCCGAGAGAAGCTGGTGCCAGTGAACCAGATGTTCGGGCAGGATGAAATGATCGACGTCACGGGGGTGACCAAGGGCAAAGGCTACAAAGGGGTCACCAGTCGTTGGCACACCAAGAAGATGCCCCGAAAGACCCACCGAGGGTTGCGCAAGGTGGCTTGTATCGGGGCCTGGCATCCCGCCCGCGTGGCATTCTCGATGGCCCGCGCTGTGCAGAAAGGCTACCACCACTGCACAGAGATCAACAAGAAGATCTATAAGATTGGCCTGGGCTACCTCGTCAAGGACTGCAAGCTTATCAAGAACAGCGCCTCCACCGACTATGATCTCTCTGACAAGAGCATCAACCCCCTGGGCGACTTTGTCCACTACGGGGAAGTGATCAATGACTTTGTCATGCTGAAGGGCTGCATGGTGGGCACCAAGAAGTGAGTGCTCACTCTGCACAAGTTCCTGCTGGTGCAGACCAAGCGCCGTGCCCTGGAGAAGTAAGCTTTAAAAAAATGCAAAAGGGACATAGGGGAAAAGCTACTTTATGAACATTCCTGGGGTGAGGACCAGGTAATATGGCAGGGAGCAGACCAAATTCAGGGATACACATGGTAGACAGATAAAAAGAGGCGGGGAAAGGAAAAGTAATAATAATAATAAATAAATGGGTAGCGGGGTCACAGGGCACTAACCCGCCCAAGTGTGCCACCATGAACCCGTATATCTCCGATCTGCCTGCCTCTGTGCCTATGCTTGTGCTCACCCTTTCTCTACTTGGCTCGGTCCTACACCTGTTCTTTTGTGTCTGGCTTATGTCATTACCAGCAGCCCTTCTGGCGTAGTGGTTACGAATTGGACTGTGATCTGCAAGACCAGCAGTTCAAGTCCACCAGCTGCGCCTTGTGAGAAAGATGAAGCTTTCTATGTCTGTAAAAGAGTTACCATCCCCGGAACCCGTGGGGGCAATTCCACTCTGCCCTTTAGGGTTACCATGAGTCAGAGTTGACTGGATGGCAGTGAGTTGGGAATTTTATTTATTTAATTCCCAGCATGTCTTTTCAAGGTTCATTTGTGACCTGACATTTATCCCCCTATTTTAATGAAAGGACACCACTCCGTTCTAGACCTCGAACTCACTGACTTGGTCCATCCATCTGTCCACGGACTCAAAGGCGGCTTCCACCTTTGGCTGTCGTAACTATAATGCAGTGATGTCCATAATTTAAAAGAAAACTTTTTGACATGATGTTTTTAGGGGACACAGTGAGACCAGAGCATTTGTCCCTGCCGGTGAAGGGACTGGAGGTCAATCCTTTTTTTCCCTTCTTTTTTAAGTGTCTCTATTCCCAGCTACAAAAGATGGGCCCCACTCAGGACTGTATATGGTTTCTCTCCTTGAAACAAAATAATCCATTGTTGTGCCCATTACATAGAGGGGGAACGAAGCTTACAAGTTAGTGCCCAGAACGAATAGCCACAAGGCTGGTGGCTGGAGGAGGTCTGTGTGCCCACTGTGGCTGCAGGAGGGACAGAGGGGCCTGCAGGGGGGCCACTGGGCCTCAGAGACCTTCCAGGCGAGGCTACAGGAACTGCAGCAGCTCTGGGGCGAGCTGAGGGCCAACTGTAGGAGGAAAGAGGCCACGCTCCAGGAGGCCTGCAAGGTGGGACTGTGCACGTCCTGGGCCAGGTTGGATGGGATCCCAGGTTGCCCAGTGCCCACTACTCACCCCACGTCCTGCACCAGGCCCTGCATACGGGGGAGCATCTGGGAGCTGGAGAGCTGCCTGCATCCTGTGGAGGGGTAGCTGCGAGTCCCTGGCAGTGTATAGGACCGTCCTGGGGTGGATGAGCTCCAACTGGGGGCAAACAAGACTCATTTCAAACACCAGCTCTGTCTCCTCTAAGGGCCCGTGTACAACTGCGACAACACAACATTGGGTCCTGCTGGGGCCCCATTAGCATCTGGGAGGAAGGCTATTTATTACAGGGAATCCTACCTTTGTCCCTTGGTGTTAATTGCATACTCACTGGGTGACGGATTGTATCTGACACGCACCACGTTTGCCGCAGCAAACACCAACACTTTGTCAAACTCTGTTTGGTATTGCTCCATCCCTCCATTATTCTCAGTTATGACAAAAATAATTAACACATTCATATAAAAGCACAGGATGAGGAAAGCTTTAATTTATGCATCTAGTTCAGGGTCATCCCTCTTATCAATATATGACAATCTAATGACGCTTAATTAAAAAGTAGCAGTGAAGCAATTTAGGAAACTGAGGGATTGTCACGAGTCCTGGTTGTGACAGCATGTTTTGTGCACCATGGAAGATAACAGATTTGTTTTCTGTGGTATCTCATATCCATCATCCCCAAACTACCTGCTCTTAGGGGTAGAGAGAGCGAGCTTGTCTTTGAAAAAAGTGCCTGGGTTTGGTAGCTGCTCACAGGATGGCAGGTGTGATGTATTATGAGAACTTAACAAGGCTCTGAGAAGATGGCTATTGGAAGGTCTGGCTGGAGGGCAAGGTCATGGCCCTGAAGGATTCAGGATCCAGAAGTCAAGTCAGAACTGGATGCCAGAGACTTTCTCAATCCAGCCCTCTTTGCCCCTCCCCTAAGGCCAATACATTTCTAAGGGTTATGGATTCTACTTCAGAATCTTTCTCAAACCCAGGGCCCTCTTCACCATTATTGTCTAGACCTGGTCACCTCTTGCCTTATAAATAAAAATATGGGTTTATTGTAAGTCTGGGTCTGTTAGGTTTCTCGGGTGGGAAATGTCTCGGTCCTTGGCTACACACTGGAAAGAAATTCACACCAAAGCCTGGTTGGTAATCCGAGTGGGTTTATATACATGAGAGAAGAAGGTTCCGGCGTTACACTAAACTGAACATGGGCACCCTCATGACACTGCACACCCAGCCCTGCTGAGTGGAAGGCAGAGAAGCAGCTGAAGGGAAGGGGGGGTGGTCTCCAGATTCCAGCCTTTTAAGGGCTTTCAGCCAGGAGGTGTCAATTAAGCTCTCCTGGCTTGGGCTTAGCCCGCATTGGCTTCCAACCTCCCGTAGGGGGCCCCCTAAGCATGCAGAGGAACAACCCCTTGTCTTGCTACCTAACCGGTCTACATTCCTGCATGGCTACATTAAGATGGAACTAGCCCCTTTAGACAGCCTGTGTGGTTCACCAGGAGACACGGGCCCCAGTGTTCCCTGTGACCACCTTCAACCTTAAACTACTGTTGGAATTTATATTACCTGTGTGGGTCTGTGGGCATGGGACGTTTCCATGCCAGAGACCTGAAGTTACACAAATAGGCATCCAGAACAGAACGCATACAGGCTCTAATATGATGCTCAGATGCTTCTCGCTAGGATGAGAATTTAACGAAGTGTGTGAGCAGTTCAGATCTTGTAAGGGAGAACAGGTCAGTAGGGTATCCAGAGAAGAGAGCAAAGGTCAGGGGAAAGGGAGGGGGCCCACAGACATCTGTGCTCTGTGTTTGGCCAAAGAGAAGAAACCGGGTCTCCTTGCAAAAGAAAGCAGAACAGCAAGTCCCTCAGAACTATGACATTTTTAAACATGACCTATACAACACTCGGCTCTGGGAGGCACCTTGGAAAACCATAAAAGCCCTAAAAGAGGGGCAAGGAGGAAGCCCAAGTCTTTGATTTTCCCTGCTGTGCTTTCAGTGTTGAAATGTCTGTGCACGGAGCCTTTGAAATTTCAGAATCAGAGAGTGGATTCACAAGCCAAGCTCCTGCTTTATTCTTCAATGCATTTTGGCCCAGCTTCTCCTTGGTGAGACATGTATCAGAAATTCTGGACTTAGGAGCCACTTGGTTCTTGGACGCTAGGAGATTTCAGTGGAATCTGAAACAGGGCTCTAACCACCAGCTGGACTGGCCTAGGAAGCCCAAGTATTCAGTCTCCCAAACACCAACCTCCCGTTGCTCTTCATCTGCCTCCACGTTGTTCAGCTTTAGTGTTGTCCGTGGAAGCGTTTGGCACCCATCTGATGCTTCGGAACCCAGAAAGGAGGAAAGGTAAAACTGGGATTCAAATGAAACAGACTTAAGCAGGACCATAGCCAAGATGTGCACAGGGCTCCTCGCAGCATTTGTCACCTTCATTTCCCTTTTCGGACTCAGACGTGGCAAGGTTCAGAAACAAGCTTTACCAGAAAGAACAGCTGTGAACCCAGCCTGCTTCCAAGTGAGAAAAAGCCCTTTACACATGAGTTCCTGAGGTCAGCCCAGCCCTGTGCGTCCCCACCCCTCCCAGAGTCCCCGGCTCTCTGGCGAAGCATTAAAGCAAGTGGAAGCAGAGATTTGCTCAGAATAAAAAATCATTTTTCACAATAGCACGGCACGTTCTGGGTGGCAATCACGGCTGCACAAACCATATCCGTCCTCCAGCCATAATGTTGGCGCCTCAGTGACCACACACATAAATTGTGTGGCGAGACTCAGAGCCTATTCCATTTGTGGTCAATTGTTTCCTCTCTCTCCATACTTTGCACTTAGGAGACATGCTCTCTGGAGGTGGTTGAGGCTTGACTTGTCACCTATAATCATCTCCTACGCCTTGCTTTACAGTCACTAATTTGATGTGTTCACTCAAAGAAATGCCAATAATATGAGGTTTCAGAGGAGAGCTCCTAGAGCTCCCCCAGACAAACTGGAGGCCGAGTGTCACCGTCATTATCCTGAGCTGGGAGGGGGCACTAGTGTTCCGGAAGCTGGGGATCCGTCACTGCCTGCCCACCGCACAGACAGAGCAGGTGCTGGTTATAATTGCTTCTAGACGTCCTGCCACGCTGAGTTGAAAGTCAAACCCGTAAACGCTGCCCGACTACAATAAAACTGGAGTACACAGACATTTCTGCATCATTGCTGGGTGAAAATATACTGATTGGAGTTGGATGAGATGGCAGCAAGTGCCTAAGGAGGGGATGCTGTGGGAACACCAACAAGATGACTGTCATTCGCCGTTTCCTCCTCTCGTCTGCTTTTCCCCCCACTATCTTTCAGGAACAAAAGACATGGCAAATATGTAAGGAAACAAATTTGTTCATTTTTAGAGGAGGCTCCCACCACACCCCACCCCACCCCCATTCACCTCTGGCCTCCTTTGAGCAAGTCAGTAGAACTTTTTTTTTTTTTTAAACCTGGCTTCCACTATGGCAATTTCCGGAGTTGCTATGTGGCTGTGTTTAAATGTCGCCTTTGGGATCCAGAGCACAATCCTTGTCACAAAGGCATTCTCCCAGTCCCAAATAGCAATGCGACCTCATTTCAGAAGGTTGTTCTTGTTTCTGTAGACCCAGAAAGGAGTTCAAGCTGTTGATCTTGACCTTGGTTGTCGAGTCAGCTTCTCATGGGCACCTCATGGGAAGCGAAGCAAACTATGCCAGTCTGTGCTATCACCAGGGCTGGGAGGGGAAGCCAACCGTGGAGGGCCATAGGTCGATGTGTGGATGGAGATGATCAGGTCTTTCGTCCTTATTCTATTTCAGTCTGGAAACATCACTGAAGCCTGCTCAGTGTCATAGCAACACACAAACTTTCACTGACAGTCTGGGGCACATTGGCTGCAAATCGAACCCAGGTCTTCCCGGTGAAAGACAATGAGAGATCTACCACTGAAGCACCGTGGCCCTCAACTCAAACCAGGGCAGTCATTTCCCACAGATCTACCAGAGTTCAAACCAGACCACAATGCAGGATGACTGAGTTTGCCACTAGAATCTTATACTGATGCAGAAAAACACCTAACTACCATTTTATTGACTCCCACTCATACCGGCCTAATAGGACAAAGAACTGCCCCTTTGGGGTTTTGAGATTTTAAATCCTTACAGTAGCGGTTCTCAACCTGTGGGTCGCGACCCCTCTGGGGATCAAATAACCCTCTCACAGGGGTCAACCAATTCATAACAATAGCAAAATTACAGTTATGAAGTAGCAATGATAATAATTTTATGGTTGCAGGTGACCACAACATGAACTGTATTAAAGGGTGGGGGCATTATGAAGGTAGAGAACCACTGCCTTACAGAAATAGACAACCGCATATTTCTCCCACGGACGGGCTAGTCAGTTCAAACCCCCGACCTTGCGATTAGCAGCTTAATGCACAGTCCACTACACCACCTGGGCTCCTAATGCTATAATAAGAGATACTATTGTTAGATCTCTCCTGGGAGAGATATACCTCAGGCCTTGGCTTCGCGCGAGAAAGAATTCACTTCGAAGCCTGGATTGTGATCCAAGTGAGTTTTTTGAGAGAAGTTTCAGGTTTACACAGGCACCTCAGGGCCCCTCACGGGGCACAGCCTACCTAGAAGCTGCTGGAGAGAAAGTCACTCAGGGGGCTCCAGGATCCTGCCTTTTTTCTTTTTTAAAAAATCTTTTTATTAGGGTTTCATACAACTCTTATCACAATCCATATATACATCAATTGTGTAAAGCACATTTGTACATTCATTGTCCTCATTATTCTCTAAACATTTGCTCTCCACTTAAGCCCCTGGCATCAAGTCCTCATTTTTCCCCTCCATCCCCGCTCCCCCATCCATCAAGAAACCTTGATAATTTGTGAGTGGTGATACTGAGAGGATTGTGGGAGGGTGGATTGGAAAGAGGGAACTGATTACAAGTATCTACATGTGACCTCCTCCCTGGGGGACGGACAACAGAAAAGTGGGTGAAGGGAGACATCGGAGCGGTCAAGATCCTGCCTTTTCAATTCCTCCTAAGGGAGGCATGGTTGACGGTCATGGTCAACCCCAATGGCTGGATTGAATTCACCTGGCCCAGATGGGCCAATCCAGGTGTAATGCCCACCTTGGTGTACCACCCCTTCCTGGCCGGAAGTTTGAACCTGAGCATATGTAATGGATGACCCAGTCCCTATGCTAAACCACCTAATAGTATTTGCAAGATGCCAAGCACCGTTCTAAGCTTTTTGTGTATAATAATTCAATTATTCCACTTAACAAGCCTATGTGTGGACTCTATTCTGGCCTCATTTTACAGATGAAAAAACAGTGGCACAGGATGATAAAGTCATGAGCCTAGGACCACACAGTGAGGAAGTGGGAAGGAGAGATTTGGGCCCAGGCTGCAGAGCCCATGCCTTGGGTGCCTACAGCTGCCATGTAGGACACAGAAAAGCATGGAGCAGACTCGGCGTAAGACATTAGGGAGTTGAGAGGACTGTAGCATGAATGTATGTGCTATGACTTCATGAGAGTAGCTGCTACTCAGATCCAGAAGAGAATACAAGCCTTTTGCAAAAATTATTTTTTCCAAGAGACGGTGGAAAACTGCATCTTGTGCGAAATCCCCCCAACCTGCACATGTGCATAGCTATTTCAGAAGGTTCCAAACAATGTGTGCTGTGCGGCAAACCAAACTGACCTCAGGGGGAGCTGGTCTGTGGGTTATGTTAGCCAGAAAGTGAGCAGTTTGAACTCACCAGCCACCACTCCAAGGGAGAAAGAGGAGGTTTTCTGCTCCCATGGACTTACAGTCTTCGAAGTGGCAGGGAGCATTTCCATGCGTCCTATGATTAGGATCTCGGAGGGTGAGGGTGGAGTTGGTTGAGACCTGTCTTCAGGGCATTTCCCAGAAGGGCTTCCTGCAGTGCCTCTGCCTTCAGGAATGTCTGATGACCTTGAGGGCAGCAAAGTCCTAAACACACTCGGGCAGTGGTTCTCAACCTTCCTAATACAGGTCCTCTTGTTGTGGTGATGCCCCCCTCCCCCAACCATTAAATGATTTTCTTGCTACTTCATCACTGTAATTTTGCTACAGTTATGAATTGGGTGAGCCCTGTGAAAGGGTCATATGACTCCCAAAGGGGTCGCAACCCACAGGTTGAGAACCACTGCACTAAGGGTGCCCCTCCCAGGCAGCCCTACCAGTGTCTGGTGTGCATAGTTCTGTGAGGTGAGAGAAATGGACTTAGTGTCTGCTTCTGGTGACAGTTGATGCAGGTGGGCTTTCTCCCTATGTCAAATCCCTCTCGAGCCATTTGTCACCACAACAGAGGGAGCCATGCACAAAAAAGCAAGAAGAGGATGCAGCACAGCAGGACAGCAAGCAGAACAAAGATTGAATAAACACAATTCACTTCAATCATGAATCGGGTGCCCTTGAGATGTGAGGAAGACCCCAGTCTAGTGACATTAGATCAGGTTTAGGGATTGAGTGAAGGGACCCCTCTTGGCTCCCCTCAGCCCCTATTTTGCTTTCCCATTGACCCTGACCCTTGCATCGTGATTGGTCCTTATTCCAGCATGATGGTTGGTTTCATAACCACGGCATATGGGAATGTGTTAGTCGATAGGTTATACAGGCACAGCCTCTGGAATGGGTAAGTGAAGAGGCGATTTGGGCTCACTCATGCAGACCTCTAGTTGTCCTTGACATGACTGGTAGAATGGATCATGTGAAGTGATTTGAGATCGGCGTTGAGATCTGATAGGTCATGCAGACTTCTAGCTGATCCTGGCAGTACCCTATTTTAAGGAAACAGAATGTTTGGCGTTTAAGTCGTATTTGAGCTTAAATTTTGAGCAATAGGCTGTGGCTCACAGTGAGAGTCTATGTGGAGACCCTACATCCATTTTGAGAGGCCACAGATTCAGCCGCCATTGAGTTCTTTCCTACTGCTGACTGGCAGTGGAAAGCTTGTCCCTCAGGCAGTGTGCTTGCGTCCACTCCCCGGGCCAGACTCAACGATATACGGTAGTGTGCACATCCCAATGAAGGTCCCGCTCATGCTCTCACAGGCCCTCCTGAAACTCCATGAATTGATCTGTCTTCAGTCACAATTTTGTGACAAAGTTGTTTGTTTTCTATGTCTTATTTAAGTTTTCAGGAGCCCAGGTGGTAATGCTGGATAGTGTTGGACTATTAAGAGCAAGGTCGCTGGTTCAAAGCCACTAGTCATTCCACAGGAGAAAGATGAGGTTATTGCTTCCTGTAAAGGTAGCAACTTCAGGATCCCTACACAGAGTCACTATGAGTCAGAGTCAGCAGGACAGAATGGGTGTCATTTTATTTAAGTCACTGTGGCTGTGGGTCCTTCCGACACCATTGTGGCCTCATGCGGATGCTCTCCTTCATCCAGAACAGCAGTTTGTGCCTTTTTCTTGTGTAAAACTTAGCAAAGGAGTTCCTAATAAAATATAGTTGAATTGGGAGTCTTTTCCCCCTAAAAACAAAGTAAATACATAAATAGAAACGAGACTATGGTGCTAATAACCAGTTGGAGAGTTGAGAGAGCTGAACTCTCAATCCTGATAGAAACCCATTGTGACTGAGCACCTGCTCAAGGTCATCCACAGCCTATGAGGTTGAGCCTATGTGTTGGGGAGTAATTGTGTACATAAAGTTAACAATTTATCTTTCTAAAGATTCTGTCTAAAACTTACTTTAATTAATAAGTTTTCCCCTGGGCTAGGTAAAGTTCAGGGAGTTTAACCCCCTAGTATCCACCCCCTCTCAGCATTCATCATGTTAGGCCAGAGGAGGCAAGTCACACCCACTACCCAGGGAGCACTGCTTCCAAAAGCACATTGCCTGTGCCGGGGCAGAGGGGAGGTACCCGGACCAGAAATGCTGACAGAGTGGAACCAGAGAGCTCAGCCCCCAGCTTCCCGAGGGAGCAGCTGTGATGATTCACTTCTGAATGAATATGTTTAAGCAAAGGCCAAGGGCATGACTTGGGCAGCACGAAAAGCAGATGTGCAGAGGTTGTTCACTGCATTCCAGAAGTTCACACACTCTCCGGAGGCTCCTTGGCTCAATGGCAGGAAGTCATTGGTGGCTTCCACCTTCAATCCCAAAATTTCACTGCCGGCCAGTGGGTTCCAACCACAGTGACCCTATATGGAGTGTTCAAGACTGTAAATCTTCATGGGAGCCAGCAGTCTCATTGTCCCCCTTGGGACAGGGAGCTAGCAGCCTGTTTTGCCACCAGGGCTCCTTCCTCTCTAATTCTGGATCCATTACCTCCGAATATCCTGCCCTGCCTTTGTCTCGGCTTCTTAAATGCGTTCCATGCTGCTTATGTTAGTCTGGGTGCATTCGAGAAACAAATCCACAGAAACACGTATGTATAAGAGAGTTGCATGTAAAGGGTGATTGCACATCAAGAAAACATGCTCGCATGTGCTTATGCACCCGCTTTGTCTTCAGCGATCATGTCGGGGTAGGCTGGTGTGCTTTTTCCATGTGGGCTTTGTTGTTTCTTAGCTAGATGGCCCCCTGTTTATCTTCCAGTCTTTAAGACCCCAGAAGCTATATCCTTTGATAGCAGGGCACCATGGTGCTTAACTACTACACCACCAGGGTTCATTAGCATGTGACTTATCTCCTGTCATTCACACTAGATGCTCAAAATAGCAGGAGACCAGGTTTCTCCTTTGTGGCCACACCAGGTACTGACAGAACCAAGTACAGAGACACAGTTATATATCTTGACTATCATTTGCATATTATATGCCAGGAATCCCTAGGAAGTGTCTTGGAATTGTTCTACTCTGGTTCATATTTCACACACCCTCCCAGTTTCCATACTGACTCAGCCAAACCCCTAGTAACTGATTTGCACCTCCTATCAACTTGGAGAAAACACCCTATGTCAGACATAGAAGTGGACATACTTGTTACCCAGAAAACCTGTTCAGTGTTTTGAGGGCGGCTCAGCAAACAAAATGGGCACAGTGATTAAGCATTCAGCTGCTAAAACAACGGTCAACTCTGTAGTGGTTCTGAAAGAGAAGGATACGGTAGTTGACCCCCAAAAGAGTTACAAACTTGGAAACCCTACGGGTATTTGTATAGGGTCGCTATGTGTTCCAGTTGAGATGATTGTCATAGGTTGGGTTTGGTTTAACCCGTCTTACTGAGTATATACATACTCCTTCTTTACACGTGATCAGTTACTTTAGAGGAAAAAGACATGCCTGTCCCAGAACAATCCAAGGACTGGTAAAGGCAACACCCACAAAGACACTCCCTCTGCCTGCCTAACTCTAAAATGCTGCCCATAAAACACTCTGCCTGGTAATATGTGGGCAGCACACTGGGGAGGTGCAGCAAATGTGTGTTGAATGTATGAGGCCATTTCATAGTTTGGTTGCACAATCAGGGTGTCTGTCATAAAGCCCATCTCTTTGACTCCACCTCTCAGCAGAGATGAACACAAGCTTCCCGTTTTTTTCTCGGCAATGTCCTTGTCAAATAAAAGTTCCTTGTAGATCAGTAACTTGCCACAGAGCAAAAGATATGGGAAGAGGCTCATCTTTCTCCTGGCTATGAAATAGAATGGCAAGCCCTTCCCTTCAACACACACACACACACACACACACACGCATGCACACACTCGCTCGCACACACACCCCTGCCTTACAACTACATTCGGTTGATTAGCAAACAAAGCTCTACAACCCAACTATGTGTTTTTCTTCTCCAGAGGAATGACGGACTTACATACCCTGCATTGTCTTTTTTTAATGGAATTGCCCCAGTTCTCCTCACCTTTCCTTAGATAGTGCAGTGAACTATTAGATGACTGCAGGTATTGAAAACTAGTACTGATTTCCAGTTTGTGTCACCTTTGGCTTTGAGCACCCTCCACTTCTCTAGAAAGCTTTCCATTGCTTTGGGGAAATTTTCTCTCTTTGAATTTATTATGTGAGGGGGGTAGGGTAATAATCAATGTGCCTATGGAGGACTATCCTTCATGACCTAAACTCACTAAGGGGCAGTGCCTGCTGGAGCATCAGGTTGGAGGAAGGCTTATTAACAACCTGCATTATACAGATGACACAATTTTGCTGGAAATAAGAAGGACTTGATTCACTTGCTGATGAAGATGAAGGATTAAAGCCTTCAGTTTGGATTATGACTCAATGTAAAGAAAGACCAGACCCTCACAACTGGACCTATTGATAACATCATGATAAATGGAGGAAAGATCGAAATTGTCAAGGATTTTGTCTTGCTTGAATCCACAATCAATTCTCATGGAAGCAGCAGAGAAGAGAACAAATGATACATTTCACTAGTCAAATCTGCTACACGAGACCTCTTTAAAGTGTTGAAAAGCAAGAGATTACTTTGAGGACTGGGGCGGGTTGACCCAGGCCATGGTATTTTCAACTGTCTCATATTCATGTGAAAGTTGAACACTGAATAAGGAAGACCAAAGGAGAATAGATATATTTGATTAGTAGTGATGTAAAAGAGTAATGAATGTACCATGGACTGCCAAAAGAACAAACCCATCTAACATGGATGAAATACAGCCAGAATGTTCCTCAGGGCAAGGATAATGAGACTTCGCCTTAACTTTGACATGTTGTCCGGAGAGATCAGTCCCTGGAGCAGGACATCGTGTTCTGGAAAGTAGAGGGGCAATGAAAAAGAGGAAGGCCCTCAACAAATGGGATTGACACAGTGGCTGCAACAATGGGCTCAAGCTTAAGAACAACTGTGAGAATGGTACAGGACTGGGCAGTGTATGATTATGTTGTATGTATGGTCACAATGAATCCAAACCCTCCCTATGACACTGAACAACAACAACAACCACCTGACTGAATCCTCTGGGAGGACTCTTGAATGTGAGAAAAATGGAACGAAGCCAGAGGAATGATTGGAGGATGTCTTAAGTTCCTGTCTTAATCTCCTTAACCAAAAATTATCTAACAAGTCAGTAGCCTTAAAACACTTTTCCCCCTGCTTTGGAGCTTACAGGTTCACATTTGGGGTGCGACTCTAGGTCAGGGTCCTTCTTTGTGGATACCAGAAAGTTCCTTGGCATTCCTCGCTATCTTTCTCCCCGTACTGTGTGTTACTGGGTCTATCCTGGCCTTTAACTCAGAAGTGTTTAGGTTTAGGCTCAAGCCTATTCTCATATGGCCTCATTTTTTAACATTTTATTAGGGACTCATACAACTCTTATCACAATCCATACATATACATACATCAGTTGTATAAAGCACATCCGCACATTCCCTGCCCCAATCATTCTCAAAGCATTTGCTCTCCACTTAAGCCCTTTGCATCAGGTCCTCTTTTTTTTCCTCTCCCTCACCACTCCCCCCTCCCTCATGTACCCTTGGTAATTTATACATTGTTATTTTGTCATATCTTGCCCTCTCCGGAGTCTCCCTTCCCCCCCTTCTCTGCTGTCCATCTCCCAGGGAGGAGGTCACATGTGGATCCTCGTAATCAGTTCCCCCTTTCCAACCCACTCACCCTCCACTCTCCCAGCATCGCCCCTCACACCTTTGGTCCTGAAGGTATCATCCACCCTGGATTCCCTGTGCCTCCAGCCCCCATATGCACCAGTGTACAACCTCTGCCCTATCCAGCCCTGCAAGGTAGAATTTGGATCATGGTAGTTGGGGGGAGGAAGCATCCAGGATCTGGGGGAAAGCTGTGTTCTTCATCGGTACTACCTCGCACCCTGACTGACCCATCTCCTCTTCTAAACCCCTCAATGAGGGGATCTCCAGTGGCCATACGGCCTCATTTATATTACAAAAGAACTCCCTTTTTTTCAAACAGGATCATGTCCACCAAGGTTCAAATTTCTCACATATTTTGAGGGGGCTACAGATCAATCCATAATGGTTCTTTCGGGTAGCTGTAACAAATGGCTACCAATCGAGTGACTTAAACAGCAGGCATTTGTTCTCTCACTTTTCTGAAGGGCAAAGGGTTAAAATTAAGGTGTGGGCAAGATTCATTCCTTCTGAGAGCTCTGAAGGAGAATCAAAGTAGCCCCTCTCTGCTTTTGGTCACTGCTGCTAATCCTTGATATTTCTTGGCTTATAGATGCACTGATCCAATCTCTGCCAGTGTCTTCACACGGGGTCTCTGTGTGCCCAGTCCTCTTCTTATAAGAACACACCAATCAGTGCTTGTAGCATCCATCTGAAATCTAAACCCAGAAAGATGGAGCTCTTGAAATCCTTAACTAAGCACATCTGCCAAGACCTCCTCTCCAAGTAAGGCCATAGCCTCAGGTTCCATGTGAACATGAATGGGTGTGTGTGAATGTGATTTTTTTTTAACAATTTATTGGGGCTGATACAATTCTTTTCACAGTTCATACATATACATACATCAATTGTATAAAGCACATCTGTACAGTCTTTGCCCTAATCATTTTTTTCTCTTTTCTTCTTTTACATTTTATTAGGGACTCCAACAACTCTTACCACAATCCATACATATACATACATCAATTGTATAAAGCACATCCATACATTCCCTGCCCCAATCATTCTCAAGGCATTTGCTCTCCACTTAAGCCCCTTGCATCAGGTCCTCTTTTTTTCCCCCCCTCCCTCCCCTTTCCCCCCTCCCTCATATGCCCTTGGTAATTTATACCTCGTTATTTTGTCATATCTTGCCCTATTCGGGGTCTCCCTTCCCCCCTTCTCTGCTGTCCCTCTCCCAGGGAAGAGGTCACATGTGGCTCCTTGTAATCAGTTCCCCCTTTCCAACCCACTCACCCTCCACTCTCCCAGCATCGTCCCTCACACCCTTGGTCCTGATGGTATCATCCACCCTGGATTCCCTGTACCTCCAACCCTCATATGTACCAGTGTACAGCCTCTGTCCTATCCAGCCCTGCAAGGTAGAATTCGGATCATGGTAGTTGGGGGGAGGAAGCATCCAGGATCTGGGGGAAAGCTGTGTTCTTCATCGATACTACCTCACACCCTAATTAACCCATCTCCTCCTAGGCCCCTCTATGAGGGGATCTCCATTGGCCGACACTTGGGCCTTGGGTCTCCACTCTGCACTTCCCCCTTCATTTAATATAATATATATATACACATACATATATACATATACACATATATACACATACATACACACACTTATATCTTTTTTTTTTTTTGCATGATGCCTTATATCTGGTCCCTTTGGCACCTCGTGATCGCACTGGCCGGTGTGCTTCTTCCATGTGGGCTTATTTGTTTCTGAGCGAGATGGCCGCTTGTTCACCTTCAAGCCTTTAAGACCCCAGACACTATCTCTTTTGATAGCCGGGCACCATCAGCTTTCTTCACCACATTTGCTTGTGCACCCATTTGTCTTCAGCGATCCTATCATGGAGGTGTGCAGTCACTGATATGATTTTTTGTTCTTTGATGCCTGGTAACTGATCCCTTTGGGACCACTCGATCACACAGGCTGGTGTGTTCTTCCATGTGGACTTTGTTGCTTCTGAGCTAGATGGCCGCTTGTTTATCTTCAAGCCTTTAAGACCCCAGTCACTATCTCTTTTGATAGCCGGGCACCATCAGCTTTCTTCACCACATTTACTTGTTCACCCACTTTGGCTCCAGCCGTTGTGTCGGGAGAGTGAGCATCATAGAGTTCCAATTTAATAAAAGAAGGTATTCATGCATAGAGGGAGTGTTTGAGTAGAGGCCCAAGGTCCTTCCGCCACCTTAATACTTGACCTATAAATATCGACACAAAGATCTATTTCCCCAACCTCCTATATATATTTGCATGTACATGTCTTTGTCTAGACCTCCATGAATGCCCTTTGACTCCTAGCTCTTTCCTCCATCTCCCTTGACCTTCCTCCTGCCCTACTACCATGCTTCATCGCCACCTGGGCTAGAGTATACCTCTTCTCTAAGCAACCTTACCCTCGATCATTTCCCATCAGGCCTGCCACTCCCCCTTCTCTACCCTTTGGGGTCCCATGTTTTTCCCTTGTCCCTGGGTTTTTTAACATCACTTCCTTACCCCCCCCTACCCCCCACCCCAAGTCCCCCCGGAACTGTCGGTCCCGTTGTTTTTCATCCAGATAGTTCATCCAGCCTGTCCTATTCAGACAGACCTGTGGAGTCACTAACATGCACGAAAACTAGACAGAGGAACACAAAGCAACAGTATACAACCAGACAACAAAACAACCAAAACAAACCACTGAAAAAGAACAGAACAAAACAGTTCACAAGAGAAAAGCTTGTAGTTAGTTCAGGGACCTTTGCTGGCCCTTAGGAGCGTTTTCCAGTCCAGTCTGTTGGGGCACCACGCCCTGGCCCCAAAGTCCACTTTCAGCATTCCCTGGGGACCTTGCCACTCCATTCCCTTGCTGTTCCGCTGCACTCCCCCAGTGATTTGCCTCAGTGTGGTGGGATCAGGTCAGGTGCAATTCCCACACTGTGTCTCCGGTGCTGTCCCCTGTATCGCCCTTAGTCACTGAGGGGCATCATGTCTCATAGTAGGGCCAGCCATGTTGTTCTCTCTGTGGACTGGCTGCTCTACTCAGGAACATCATCATCACGGCCTGGTGGGCCAGGCTGTGCTCCACTCTCTCCTCCTGCCCCTTCATCTGCTCCCGTGTGCTCTGATCAAATATGTCCATCTCCCATAGCTGCAGGGTCAATGTCGTCCTTTGGAACAAGTTCTTTTCGGGGGAGGGGCAGGAATCCACTTAATTTATGGTGCTGGGCCCAGCCTCCCAGACCTCTCCACCGGTTCAGTCCTCCACGCCGGGATATTGCATTCACACCTTGCGACACTGGGTTGAAGTCTGGTCCCACTTTCCCTGTGGAGATATAAACCATACCCTCCCCTTGGGTGGATTAATGCCCCATTTCTGTCATGCTGATTGTACTTACCTCATGAGATTCATGTTGTACCTGTCCCTTTGGGTCTGGCTTACCTCGCTTAACATAATTCCTTCCAGCTTTTCCCATGAAATAACGTGTTTCATGTGCTCATCGGTGCTTTTTAGTGCTGCATAATACTCCATTGTGTGTATGTGCCAAAGTTTGCTAATCCACTCGTCTATCGATGGAAACTTAGGCTGTTTCCAAGTCTTTGCTATTGTGAATTGTGCCGCAATAAACATTGGAGCGCATATGACTGGTCGTGTTTTATTTGCTGCTTCAACCGGGTATATGCCCAGTAGAGGGATGGCTGGGTCGTAAGGTAGATCAATTTCCATTTTCTTTAGGTATCGCCAGATTGCTTTCCACAGTGTCTGTACAAATCTGCACGACCACCAGCAGTGGAGGAGGGTTCCTATTTCACCACAGCCCCTCCAACACTTGTTGCTCTCTGATTTACTGATCTGAGCTAGCCTGAGGGGTGTTAGGTGGTATCTCATGGTTGTTTTGATTTGCATTTCTCTTATGGCAAGGGACTTCGAGCACTTTCTCATATATTTATTGGCCATATTGATCTCCTCTCTAGTGAAAGTTCTTCTCATTTCTTTTGCCCACTTCCTTAGGGGGTTAACTGTTTTCCTCTTTTTGCAGGTCATGATGGTGTTGTAGATTTTAGTAATGAGCCCTTTGTCTGACGTGTCATTACTAAAAATCTTCTCCCAGTCTGTGGGTTGCCTTGTCACCCTCTTGGCAAAGTCTTTCGAGGTGCACAGGTGTTTTATTCTTATTAGATCCCATTTGTCGATTTCCAGATCACCTGTGTGTGTCCCCTTCCCTGTTGCAGTGAGCCTATGTGCTCCCTGGGCCAGTGCTCTGAGATTAGTCCCGATTCCCTCCTTAATGGTCCTGATGGTTTGGGGTTTGACTTCTAGATCTGTGATCCACCTTGAGTGTATTCTTGTGCATGGGGTGAGGTAGACGTCTTGTTTCAACTTTCTACATGTGGATATCCATTGTTTCCAGCACCACTTATTAAAGAGGGCATCTGCTTCCCACTTGACGTTTTTGGGACCCTTGTCGAAGATCAGTTGTCTATATGCTGATGATTTTACTCCTGGGCTTTCTATTCTTTCCCACTGGTCTGAGTGTCTATCATTGTGCCAGTACCATGCTGTTTTGACCACTGTAGCTGTGTAGTAGGCATTAAAATCAGGTAGGGCGAGTCCTCCAATTGTGTCCTTCTTCTTGAGGAGTTCTCTGCTAATTCTGGGTTTCTTCCCTCTCCATATGAAGTTGATGGTCAGTTTTTCCAATTCTTTGAAGAAGGTTGATGGTAATTGGATTGGTATAGCATTGAACTTGTAGAGTGCTTTAGGAAGAACTGTCATCTTTACTATGTTCAGCCTACCTAACCATGAGCAGGGGAGCTTCATCCATTTGTGAAGGTCACTTTTGGTTTCCTGTAATAGGGTTTTATAATTATGCTTATATAGGTCTTTAGTATTTTTTGTTAAGTATATTCCTAGGTATTTCAGTTTGTTCTTGGCTACTGTGAAGGGTACTTCCCTCTTAATCGCCTCTTCCATGGCCCTGTCCGATGTGTATAGAAACCCTACCGACTTCTGTTTATTGATCTTGTATCCTGCTACTCTTCCGTATTCCTCTATTGCTGTAAGTATTCCAACTGTGGAGTTTTGGGGGTCTTCAATGTATAGGATCGTGTCATCTGCAAATAACGATAGTTTCACCTCCTCCTCTCCCAACTGGATCCCTTTGATGTCCTTCCGCTGTCTTATGTTGTTAGCCAGAACCTCCAAAACGATATTGAATAGAAGAGGGGACAGGGGGTATCCTTGTCTTGTACCCTTTTTCAGTGGTATTGTTCTTGTCTTTTCTCCATTGACTATGATGTTGGCTGTTGGTCTTTCATAGATAGCTTGTATGAGCTTGAGGAACTTACCTTCCAATCCTATCTTCATGAGTGTTTTGATTAGGAATGGATGCTGGATGTTGTCAAGTGCTTTTTCCGCATCTATGGATATTATCATATGGTTTTTATCCTTTTTCTTCTCGATGTGGTGTATGATATTGATGGATTTTCGGATGTTAAACCATCCCTGCATCGCTGGGATGAATCCTACTTGGTCGTGGTGAATGATATGTTTGATGTTCCTTTGTATTCTATTGGCCAATATTTTGTTAAGGATTTTTGCATCTATGTTCATTAGAGATATTGGTCTATAATTCTCTACACCTGTGGGGTCTTTTCCCTGTTTGGGTATGAAAGTAATGCTGGCTTCGTAAAATGAGTTTGGGAGCTTGCCGTTCTTTTCTATGTTATGGAATACTTTGTGGAGGATCGGTGTCAGCTCTTCCCTGAATGTTTGGTAAAATTCTGCTGTGTAGCCATCTGGCCCTGGGGCCTTTTTCCTTGGTAGGTTTTTGATGACACTCTCTATTTCTTCCTTCGCTATGGGTTTGTTGAGGTTCTTGATCTCTGTCTCAGATAATCTAGGGAGAGATTGTTTTTCTAAATATTTATCCATGTCTTCCAGGTTTCTGAATTCATTAGAATACAAACCTTCATAGTACTTTGTGATTATCCTTTTTATCTCATTGGGGTCTGTTGTTATTGCCCCCGATTCATCCCTCATCCTGGCTATTGATGATTGTTCCTTTCTATCTTTGGTAAGCTTTGCCAGGGGAGTGTCAATTTTATTAATTCGTTCATAAAACCTGCTTCTAGTTGCGTTAATCCTTTGCATTGTTCTTTTGTCTTCCCACTGGTTTAACTCCGCCCTGATTTTTATTATTTCTTTTCTCTTGCTATTGGAGGGGTAGTTCTGTTGACTCTGTTCTAGTTGTTGGAGGTTTTGTGTTAACATATCTGTCATACGCCTTTCTTCTTTTTTCATGTATGCATTCAGTGATATCAAGCTACCTCTGATAACTGCCTTTGCAGGGTCCCATAAGTTTTGATATGTTGTATGCTCGTTCTCATTAGTTTCTAGAAATTTCCTGATATCCTCTCTGATCTGGACCTTAACCCATTCATGTCGCAGGAGATCGTTGTTTATTCTCCAATTGGTGGCCCTTGCTTTTCTGGGTGCCCTTCTATTAATCTCCAGCTTTATGGCATGGTAGTCTGAGAAAGACGTCTGGATAATATCTATGTGTTTGAATTTACTCAGGCTGGCCTTGTGCCCCAGCATGTGATCTATTCTTGAGAAAGATCCGTGTGGATTGGAGAAGAATGTGAAACCTTTTGCTTTTGGATGAAAGGCTCTATAGATGTCTATCAGGCCCTGTTGCCTAATTACATTGTTTAGCTCTCTGGCCTCTTTGCTGAGCTTCTTTCCCTGTGACCTGTCTTTCTCTGATAGTGGAGTGTTGAAGTCCCCCACTATTATTGTTGTTTCCGTGATTTCTTCTGTCATTTTTTTAATAGTTTGTTTGACGAAATTTGCCGCACCATTATTAGGTGCGTAAATATTCAGTATGCTTATTGCTTCCTGGTTTACTGAGCCTTTGAGCATTATGTAATGTCCCTCTTTGTCTCTTTTTATGTTTTGGATCTTGAGATCCATTTTGTCGGAGATTAAGATAGCCACTCCTGCCTTCTTGGAGTTACCATTTGCTTGGTAAACTTTCTGCCAGCCCTTTATTCTCAGCATATGCTTGTCTGCTTGCTTAAGGTGTGTCTCTTGCAGGCAGCAGATTGATGGGTTATGTTTTCTAATCCAATCCTCCAGCCTCTTTCTTTTAACATATGAATTGAGCCCATTTGTATTCAAAGTGATTATTACAATCTCTGGCTTCATGGTTGCCATATTCTGTTTTGTGTTTTGGGTCTTTGCCTATCTTCCTTCATATCAGTGTACTGCGTTTGAGTGGAGGGTTTCTATCCTGTCCTCTTTTCCATCTGAGACCGTGTTGTCCTGGTACGTGTTGCTGGCATGTTGGCTTCTAGCTGGAGATGGGCTATATGGTGGTCTCCTGGTGGTTCTAGTTGGAGCTTGATCTTCTGGCCATAGTGAGTCAGCCAGTATGTTCTGCAGGGTCGGGTGACTTGCAGTATATTTTTTGAGTTCTTCCTTGTCCTGGAAGACCCTTATCTTACCCTCTATCTTAATGGATAACTTGGCAGGGTATAGGATTCTGGGGGAGGCATTTTCATCTTTCAGTTTTTGGAAGATGTTGCTCCATTCTCTCCTCCTCTTCATGGTTTCTACTGATAAGTCTGAGCATAACCTTACCTGCGCTCCTTTGTATGTGACTGTCTTCCTTTCTCTTGATGCTCGTAGAATTTTCTCTTTTTCCTCTAAGTTGGATAATTTTACAATTATATGCCTTGGCGTGTTCTTCTTGGTGTTTAGCTTAGCCGGCGTCCTCCTCTCTGCTTCCTGTATGAGAGTCGGATTCTCCTTTGTTAGGTTGGGGAAATTTTCTTCCAGGAATTCCTTTGCTATCTTGGCGGTCGATTTGTGTGTTATGCTGTGTTCCGGTAGACCGATTATTCGAATATTATTCCTCTTCATAGCATCTGTCATTGATCTCAGGCTGTCTTCTGTTTCTTTAATTTTCCTATCTGATTGTTTTTCTCGCTTGCTTCGTTTGGTTTGAGCGTCCTCGAGTTCACTGATACGGTTCTCAGCCTCCTCATGCCTAGATATAGCTTCTGTGACCTTTTGTGTGGCCTCTGCTACCTCCTCTGTTAGTTTCTGCAGTTCCTTTTGGTGGATAGTATTCATCCCCTCTATTGTGGACTTCATCCCCTCTATTGTGCATTTCATCCCTTCTATCGTTGCATCCTTATTTTGGTTTGCTTCTCTTAGCTCCTGTATTACTGCAAGCAGAGTTCTGAAGATTTCCTTTTGTGGCTGATCTATATCTGTTTCTTCTATGAGTGACGTTAGGTCTGTTAAAGTGCCTCGTTTTTCTGATTTTTTTTGTTGGGAGTGATGTGGTCTGTTGATTTTTCCTTGATCCTTTAATAGGCCCCATGCTTCTGGGAGACAGGAGTAACCTTATTGTGTGGAGGCTCAGGCCACTGTGCCGTCTCCTGGGGTGGCTGGGGCGGGCTGCGGCAGGCTTAGGGCTGGCACTGGGGACCCAACAGGGCCCCAGGTGGTGAGAGCTGGCTGGAGCTCACTGATGGCTCCTCAGAGACTGCAAAGCCGAGACCCAGGCTCCACTGCAGGTGGAGTGTTTGATCTGCCCGGGCTGTGAGCGGGCGCGGGGAGGCCCCTTGGATAGCTGCGCAGGCAGCTGCGGGACACTGCAGGGAACAATGGTGTTCGCTCTCCGCCCTTTTGGCGCAAGACCGCAGGTGGTAATGGCGCCGGCAAAGGAGGCTTGGCGCGAAACCGCAGGGGGCAATGGCGCCCTTCCTCTGCTCAGGCTCAGAGTCACTGCCGCCAGGGTCCCCGCAGCACCCTGGGGAGGGCACCTACTCTTGTGCCTTGCGCAGGGAGGGGCCCTTGGTGGGCAGACTCAGCAGCACGGGGCGCAGCGCTCCACGGAAGCTCAGGGTCCAGAACAGGCACGGGTTGGGCTATGGCTCCCGTCAGAGGGAAGTGCTCAGCGCAGGGTCCCCGCCAGGAGTGGAGCTGGCGCTAGGCTGCCAGGGGCTGGCGGGGGCGGGCGGGGGTGAGAGGCCAGCGCACTGAGGGCAGGTGGAGAGGTTCGGGGCAGCGGTGCGGGTGGATGGTCCCCCGTGGGGGTCGCCAGACAACCCGCGGGTCCGCTCCCCTGAGCTTGGATGAATGGAGGGAGGGACGTGGGCCCGAGGGCAGATCGCTGCCCTGTGGGGAGAGGGGAACTGCGGGAGAGGAAAGCTTCTCTCCCAGTGGGGATCCGCAATAGGGAGTGGGGAGTGGGCCGCTGGAGTAGGCAGGGCAGGCAAGCGGCTCTGGGCTGGCGTCGGGTTTGGGGATGGAGCCTAAGCCGGTCGCCAGTGAGCTCATGGCAGCTTAGTGGCCAGAGATGTCCCACTAGTCCGGTCCTCTTTCACCTAGACCC
This sequence comes from Tenrec ecaudatus, assembly GCF_050624435.1. Classification (NCBI taxonomy): domain Eukaryota; kingdom Metazoa; phylum Chordata; class Mammalia; order Afrosoricida; family Tenrecidae; genus Tenrec; species Tenrec ecaudatus. Next base: position 5,111,745 of record NW_027457553.1, on the reverse strand, counting down.
CTGCTCCGGACAAATACGTGGGGTAGGACTGGGGTGCTGTCCCAGGGGGATATTTCACTCACCAGACTCTTACTATTCAGCTACCTGGTCGCCAATCCCGCTTTGTTTGGAGGAGCTCTCAGAGTATGTGGGTGTCCCTGTAGGCCATCTTCCCCCTCTGGAATGTGATTTAATGTACTACAGAGGGCACACTTTGGCCTCAGGAGGAGTGTTTCGCCAGTACCTGCTTCACAGCCCTGAGATTGCCCAGGCATTTGCCACATTTTCTTGTCTTCCCACCATTTATCCACCATTAGGCCTTTTTCCCTAAGTTAGTCAAGTGTCAGTTTCTGTCACTTGTGATCATGACCCTCCCTCCCGCCCAGGTCACAAATTTAAACTGATACAGGCGGTTTCTTTAATGGGCACTATGTTATCCTGACTAGAAAGCATTGCTAAGGAGGGAGGATGAATCAGTGAGAACCCGCTTGCTTCATCTAGCTTCGGGGCAGTCCACAGAGGATTGATCCCTGAGCCACTAACGAATTTTGCAACTGTCACAGAACAATGCAAATAAGTAAGATCCACATCTGCTGAACACCATCATGAGGTCAAACTGTGTTAAATAAATGCCTGTTTCAAGGAGCGAGTAAATCCTAAGGTAAGGAGTGACAGGGCTTTGTTGGCATAAACCCAGCAAGGCATTATGGGTCGGATGTTAATGAACTCATGCTCCTGGGCCTCACAGAGCCCCAGCTCAACTGCTTCAGCTTGTTGACAAACTGAACTCAGGGTACCCGGAGAGAGCACTACCATTTTGATGAACAGGGTTGGTTGGGGATGATGCTTCCTAACTTGCATTTTAATATAAATTTGATGCTTCATCTGAGCAATGTGGAAAGAGCATTCAGATAAAAGAGAGGGACAAACATCAAGTGACCAGAGGATGAAACTTCTATCTAATCTGTGCCCACTGGAATTGCTTTGTGGGAAGGTATTTTTTGGGGGTGTGGGGTTGTTCCCCTACCCTGCTCCAAGCCTTCCTCCTCATGCCCACCCCCACCCCAGCATACATCCTACTGGGAGAATGTCTCTGAATAATGAAGTTTTAATAAATGAAGCTTTAATGAGCCTGATAGTCTGCCTAAGACCCCTTCAAACTGTAGTCTTTCATTTGTATTCTTCCTTCCTTTTTGAAGAAATGAACCTGATGGCACGTAATATGTTTCCTTTCCAGGATGAGCTGATAGAGCCTCTCGCTGCTGCAGTGGGAGGTGAAACATTAAAAGGCCCTCTGTGGCCATGAGACATGCCGACTCTCCAAGAGACACTGGGCAGGTTTGCTGAAGCTCCTCAGAATTGACTAGTGGCCCTGGTCCACCCATCTCAACCAACCCAGTCTTCATTTGCACTGCATGCCCTCTCTGAGCTCCAACTGGATGCTTCATTTGAGGATGACAAAGCCTCTATTGTCTGAGAAGATGCGCAGACATGTGAACTAATCAATGCTCCCCCTGTCCCCGGGGAGTGTGAAATTCTCCCATCATGACCCACCAGCTTCCCTGGAAATTCCTGTCTTAACTCAGGCACTTAATATCAATGGTGTCTCTGCTTCCTTCCTTCTTGCACACCCCCCCCCCCCAGGCATTAACTGTCATCCTTCCTCTCCCTAAAATATACTGTGAATCTATTCACTTCATGCCATCCCTACTGCCCCAAGGTGTGTCTTGCATTGACTATGAAACTAGATTCTGTATCCATTTTCCAGGGCTGTCAAAACAAAGCATCGTAAATCAGGTGGCTTTTAAGAGCAGTCCACCACCTGTCTATCAATTCGTGGTGCAGTGTTAGCTAGAGTGTTGCTGTGAAATTGGAAGCCGTGCCACCGATATGACAAACCCCAGAAGGGTCAGCAATGATGGTCAGGCTTCAGTGGAACCTCGAGCCCTGTGGTGCTCAACCTTCCTTTAATACAATTCCTCATGTTGTGGTGACCCCCAAACATAAAATCATTTTCCTTGCTACTTCATAACTATAATTTTGCTACTGCCATGAATCGGGTGACTCGTGTTAAAAGGTCGCTGGACCCCAAAAGGGGTCACAACCCACAGATTGAGAACCACTGCTCTAGCCTAAGGCAGACTAGGAAGAAAGACCTGGTGATCTACATCCAAATATTAACAAATGAAAGCCTTATGGGTCACAACAAAATATGGTCCTATAGAGTGCTGGAAGATGAGCCACTGACCTGCACACAACAGCTACAAAAATAGACTCAAACACACCAACAAAGGCCTGCTGAAGTCCAAAGCCGTAACAAACCCACTGCCCTCAAGTCCATGCCAACTCATAGCGGCCCTATAGGACAGGGGCGAACTGTGTATTAGTCTGGTATGCTAGAGAAAACTCGAGGGAGACTCATGTGTATGACAGAGAGTTGGTGGTTTTTAAAAATCATTTCCCTATTATTTAATCATTATATTAGGGATTCATACAACTCTTATCACAATCCATCCATCCATCCATTATAAAGCACATTTATACATTCATTGCCCTCATCATTGTCAAAACATTTGCTCTCCACATAAGCCCCTGCACCTGCTCCTCGTTTTTCTCCTCTCTCCCCACTCCCCCCTCCTTATGAACCCTTGATAATTTTATTGGGGGCTCATACAACTCTTATCAGTCATTCCATCCATCCATCCATCCATCCATCCATCCATCCATCCACCCATTGTGTGTCAAGTACAGTTGTACATGTGCTGCCCTCATCATTCTCAAAACATTTGCTTTCTACTTGAGCCCTTGGTATCAGCTCCTCATTTCCCCACTTCCATCCTCCCCCCCCCCTCATAAATTCTTGATAATATATAAATTATTTTGTCATCTCTTACACATCAAACATCTCACTTCCCCCACTTTTCTGTTGTCCGTCCCCCAGGGCAGAGGTTTTATGTAGATCCTTGTAATCGGTTCACCCTTTCTACCCCACCTTCCCTCCACCCTCCTGGTATTGCCACTCTCACCACTGGTCATGAAGGGATCATCTGTCGTGGATTCCCTGTGTTTCCAGCTCCTGTCTGTACCAGAGTACATGTTCTGGTCTAATTCTACCTTATAAATCCAGAGAGAGAGTTTTATATCAAACAGTAATTGTACATTAAACAAACGTCCCAGCCCAGTGCAGATCAAATCCATAAGTCTGATATTAGCCCATATGTCTCATACCAATCTATAAATTCCTTTTCAGACCCATAAAACATGTGCAGTGATGCTGAATGTAGGATAATCACAGGCCAATGGGTGGAAAGTCTTGTGGATCCAGTGGCATTGTAAGCATCTCAGTGCTGGCAGCGATCTCTCTGAGGCTTCTTTGGCTTCAGAGGTCTGGTCGCATCCATTTGGCTTGCCTTCTGCAATGTCTCCCAAGGAGTAGCAGAGAGAGAGAGAGAGAGAGAGAGAGAGAGAGAGAGAGAGAGAGAGAGAGAGAGAGGTGTCTTCCACCTCCAAGGAGGAAGTAGCAGATTTCTCAGAGTTCTCAGGAGAAGGCTATGCCCACATAAAAATCTCACTGACTATCTCCAGATTGGCAGCCTAGACTCCACGCCTACACTCCTAATCCTTAACTTGACACAAGATTAGGTGACTACCACAGGCTCCTCATCCATAACAAGCCCATTTATTTTTTCCCTGCATACCGACACCAATCCAATACCCAAAGCTTTACCCAATGGGTGGAGATCTACTTCTAAAACATGAATATAGAAAAATCGCTTTCGCTTGAAGGCTTTCAAGGAAATGCTCACTGAAAACTCCATTCCTATTATCTCACCTCCCCCAAATTAGTCTTCTTCTGGGCTTTCAGTCACACCAAGATCTCTCCTGCCCCAAGGCCTTTACATGCACTGTCACCTCTTCCAAGCCCTGAAGTGCCAAGTTCAAAGTTTCAGTTAATCTCCCTGATCCTGAATTTTAAGAACTGTGTGTGTGGGAGGGAAGGGGTTGGGCTGTTTGTTGAACTGCTGGGTTTTGGAGCCATTTGTTATGCAACCTCATTTTGTCAATGACTGGTTAATTAATGCAGCATTCATTTGCCCTTCTTCCACTCACAGCACATGGCTTGTATCTTTGGGATCACTCTTCCACCATGCTCCATCTCCATGCTTCTGCTGGCATTGACCCAATCTGCCAGTTCCAGGCCTGGCTAGTCAGGGCATGACTTTCCTCTGTCCAAAGGGACTGGGTCAGACTCAGTATGTGACTCATGCTAGGTTAATGATATCTAACCCTAAAAAATGCCCCAGAAACAATTGCCCCATTGCCAATGAGTCCATTTTGAATCATAGAAGGTCCCTGTGGGGTTTCTCAGACTGTAAATATTTATGTGAGCAGAAAGTTCCATCTTTTTCCCTATGAGGTAGCTGGTAGGGTAGCACTGCCAACCTTGCAGCTAGCAATCCAATGCTTACCTGATAGTACCACCAATGATTAGAAAGGAAAAGAGCCTCTCTCTAATAGAATTCCTGAGCTTCTAGATAAAACTACAGCTGTCATCAGGAAGCCTGCGTGAAACTCAAAAGGAAACACCACTGAAAGGAAAAGGTTCAAACTCTGATGGTATCAACTGAGTGCCAGAACCCAGCTATTCCTGATGCTCTGTCCCGAGACCTACAAATTCCATAAACCTACCCATTAATTTCTTCTCCTGCTCCTTCCCTTCTCACGCCCCAAGGTACTTTGACTTAGCTTTGAAGGCACTCACAACTTCACGGGTTCTGCCTTGCACAGGTGACTGCTTGCTTCCAGTTCAGTCCTGACATTGTCCCTATCTTTAGCCATGTTAGGCTTGGGTCCTAGAGCTTTCCTTTGCTTGTCTCCCTATTGCTCTTGTCCTATGAAGTCTGTGGCTTTATCTATAAGTCTAAGTCCTGCCCTTTCGCTTTCGTAGAAATCTGTCTCTGTATCTTGGCTCGTGGCAGGTTGTGTCCTTCAAAGATGACTGTCCTAATGTTTCACATCGTACATTCTCTCTCAAGATGAGTTTGTTTTCACTTTTCCAGAAACAGGGCCTGCTTTCCCTCTTCCTTGCATCTTGGCAGGCCTTTGACTATGGCAGAAGTGTTGCTCTGTGACTTCCACCTGGTCGTATTGGGTTGTTCACCATTGGGACCCTGTCAGGATATTGCAAGGAAGACCAGGCCAAATGAAAATGTCACATATAGGGTTCTTCTTGAGCTCCAACCAATAGAAGTATCAGTCGTGTGAGGGAGTGAGTCTTAAGAGAGCTGCAGCCTCTGTCCTTTGAGCTACCCCAGCTAATGCTTGATGAAGCCAAAACTAGTGTCCTCACTGAGCTCTGCCCAGATTGCAGATTTGTGAGCAAAATTGATATTATTATCATTACTTTAAGATGTTATTTGTGGGGATACTTTCTGTTAGCAGCAGATCATCAGAATACTGCCTAATCAGACTGCATTGCCAGTTTTACTCTCTCTCCCCATATATATGTATATGGATATATATATATAGATAGATAGATATAGATATATAGATATCCTCCACACATGTGTCAGTTGGTTGTACTATAATGGTTTGTGTATTGTTATGATGCTGGAAGCTCTGTTCCCAGAATTTCAAATAACAGCAGGATTGCCCATGGTGGACAGGTTTCAGTGAAGCTTCTAGACTAAGACAGACAAGGAAGAGGGGCCTGCCAGTCCGCTTCAAAAAATTACTGAAAGAAAACCTTATGGATCACAAGAGAACACTGACTGACTAATGTGTTTTGGACACACTATCAGTGGACAATTGCTAGAGGAAGACATCATATTTGATGAAATAGAGGGACATGGAAGATCCTTATTGAGACAGATTGACCTAATCGCTGCAACAATGGACTTCAACATTCAGGAATGTGTGACAATTGTGCAAGATCAGACAGCACTCCATTCCATTTCATATAAGGTCTCCATGGATCACAGTAGACTTGATGGCACTCTCTATGTGTTGTCTTCAGTGACTTCCCATAGAGCTGCTCTGCCTGGCAGCCTCTATTCTTCATGCTTCCAAATGGGGAGCACAACAAGTCCATAGTCACTGATATTCCCCTCAATCCCCAGGTCAAGTAAGGAGGCATGAAGCTAGCTAGGTTGTTCTCTTTGCCTTGTCTCTCTTCCTTTTCCCCTCCTCCAACAGGGCTAGAGGGGGTAAATACTTACCTTGCAGTTTCGAAGAGAATTTCTCCCACACCAAAATCTTCTCCTTCCTCAAAAGGCACATACATGCTTTTCTCCTTGTTTTGAATTAAAATGGCAGATGGGATGGTAGGAAAGAAGATGAACTAGTCTAACAGAATGGCCAAACAGATTTACCTTCCACATAAGAATGCAAATAACTCCTCAATCTTGTTATAGAGTCATGATATGATGAGCTCCATCAAAGCAGAGTAGAACACCACGGAGGTCAGACCAGAAAGACCATATTGAGTTGGTTTTGTATGAGAGATTCTAGTTGCTAATTATACTTTTTATAACAGACAGATGGCAGGTATAGAAGTCCAGACTTAAAATGTCTTTATCTAATTGCCTGCCTAAATATATATTTGCAATATGGTCTTCAAAGGGAATACTTTCTTTACCTTAAATTCCATTTCTTTTTCCGCTCTTTTATGTAATTTTATTGAAGTATCATTGATGTACAATAAACCATAGTGTGTTTTGCTCTTTGAGGTTTTTAAAAAGAATCATTTTATTGGGGGCTCCTACAACTCTTATCACAATCTATACATACATCCACTGTGTACATTTGTTGCCATCATCATTCTCAAAACATTTGCTTTCCACTTGAGCCCTTGGTAGTAGCTCCTCATTTCCCCTCCTTCCCCCTCCCCCTCCCTCATGGATCCTTGATAATTTATAAATTATTATTCTGTCCTATCTTACACTGTCTGACATCTACCTTCACCCACTTTTTGTTGTCCCTCCCTCATGGAGGAGGTTATATGTAGATCCTTGTAATCAGATCCCTCTTTCTACCCCACCTTTCCTCCACCCTCCTGTTATTGCTACTCTCAGCACTGGTCCTGAAGGGGTCATCTGTCCTGGTTTCCCTGTGTTTCCAGTTCCTATATGGACCAGTGTATATTCTCTGGTCTAGCCAGGTTTGTAAGGTAGAATTGGGATCATGATAGTGGGCGCAGTAGAATTTAGGAATGAGAGGAAAGTTATATGTTTCATCGTTGCTACACTGCATCCTGACTGGCTCATCTCCTCCCAGCGACCCTTCTGTAAGGGGTTGTCCAGTTGCCTACAGATAGATCTTGGATCCCCTAACTGTACCCCCCTTCATTCACAATGATATGATTTTTTTGTTCTTTCATGCCTGATACCTGATCCCTTCTACATCTTGTGATCACACAGGCTGGTGTTCTTCTTTCATGTGCACTTTATTGGTTCTGAGTTAGATGGCCACTTGTTAACCTTCCAGTCTTTAAAACCCTAGACTCTTTATCTTTTGATAGCTAGGCTCCATAACCTTTCTTCACCTCATTTGTTTATACACCCACCTTTTGTCTTGAGTGATTGTGTCAGGAAGGTGACCATCATGGAATACCAGTTCCTTAAATTCCATATCTATAGGCTTAAGTCTTACCCACAGGAAGCCTACTTTTATTTTATCCCTTGTACAAAATCTTGCAATAATTTTCTCTTTTTGGGTAAGTCCATCCTCAATCACTTATCCTTTAACATTTACAATAATTTATCTGTAACCAACCCCATTTACATAGTCTCATTCATGCTATTTCCACAATAATTGCTAATAACCCTATTTTTTAGAATCGGCAGAAAGCATCAGCATCAATATCCCATTGCCACTGAGTTGATTTCAACTCATGGGTACCCTATAGGACAGAATAGTATTGCCTCATGGGTTTCCAAGGCTGAAAAAAAATCTCTTTATTGTGAGATGGGAGAAAGTTTACAGAATACATCCGTTTTCCATTTGACAGTTCACACATATTTTGCTTCATGATATTGACTGCAGTCTGCTCAACGTAATATCACTATCGCACTTCCTCCTTGTATTTCCTGTTTCCATTCCCCCTTCTTTCCTGACCCTTCTGAACTTTATCTTTGAATAAATTATATCCTTTTGATTCAAATAGTTGATTAGTGTTACTTTTTACCTTATACATCTACCTATTGTTTGGCTGAAGATTGAGCCAAGGGAGTGAGTTCCGTTCCAGATCTGAAGGTGCCTAAGGACAACAGTCTTGTGGGTTCCAAGAATCTCTCTCTGAGCAATACCCCTGAACTTTTAAAATAAGTTTAAACTTTGTTGCACATATTTCTCCTATCCTATCCCAAAATTCCAAAGCAAACTAATTATCATTGTGTTGAAGCTGACTCATAGAGACCCTACAAGATAGAATAGAACTTCATTCTTTGATTTTCCAAGGCTTAAATCTTTACCAGAGCAGACAAACTCATATTTCTCACATGGAGCAACAGATAGGTTAGAACCACTTACTTTGTGGTTAGGAGCTCAATGAGGAGTCCACTCTGCCATTAGAGCTCATCTAGAATGCTATCCAGGATTCCCTAATGCTATCCCTCTCAGATCAGTTGGTAGTGGTAATAAATGTAAATCTTAAGGGGGTCAGACTGCCACATCATAACTCTTCCTTGGGGAAGATGGTGGGTTTGAACTGCTGATTGATTAGCCCTTAAGTGCTTAATTACTGCCTCACCAGGGTTCTCCTTAACATCAGAACAGTGGACACTTATTGGTTTATCTTGCTGGTCTCTGGTCCCTAAAAATTGCACTTCATCCACAGGGTTTTCTTCCACAACACACAGCTGCTAGTGTTTTTGGTTTGTTTTTCCACATGACTTCACTTTCCTGGTCAAAACTGATTTGTCCAGGGCTAAACACACAATGAAAACATAGCCATATATGCACACTACAAAATTTGAAGTGAGACAGCAAGCTATTTGTTGAGTTTTTTGAATGACAGAAGTCTAAAAGGCAGTGTTATGATACAGGAAACAGTGAGTTTTGATGTCCAGGATCTATGCTGGGGGCCCAGTTGGCACTCCGAATGACTATTCAAAGTGATGGTATGAATTCTCCTCTTCCATGACCTACACATATAATAGATATAACCACTAAGTCCATAATTTGACAAATGTCTTGTGTGATTGAGTTTGGGTTCCCCATAGGATTCGAACCTGAGACAAAGGTTTTAATTAAGCCATTTTGGGGGAGATATCAATAAGGAAATGGGAAATAGAAAAGGGAAAGAAGGCAGCCAATGAAAAGTACATTATCAAACAATTTAAAACTGTGAGCAACTGGAAGTCAATCTTACTGGAGACACTGTAGAAAATCCACTAGTTATTCTGCCCAGAATGTGAGGGAGTGTGGCTATTTGTCCAACAACTCCTATGGGTCATTGGTTAAGGGTTACTCCAGGAAGCAAGAATTAATTCCACAACCTCCTAAGCCATGCATGCTCCGGTACAGTGGTCTACAGAAACTAGAGAAAGCAAGAAGAGAGATGTGCTGGCCATTCGGAATTAGGCTAGCATACCAAGTTGTCAGACATGTCAGGTTCTTGCACTATCATAACTTGTGAGATATACCACTGGTATTTCAAACACAAGCATAGTTACCCGTGGTGGAAAATTTTCAGAAAAGCTTACAAGCTAAATAGACTAGAAAGAATAACCTGCCAATCTACATCTGAAAAAAATAGTGGTGTTTGTGGAGCACATTGATAGCAGTGGAATATTGTTTCATATAGTGCAGGATGATGAACCCCTCAAGTTGGAAGACACTCAAAATATAATTGGGGAAGAGCTGTCTTCTCAAAGTAGAGTTAACCTTAGTGGTATAAAGTTTTCAGGACCTATATTTGTTGATGTGGAAATGACTCAAAATGAGAAGAAACAGCAGTACTGCAATAACCACTAACAAGAAGATGGGATGCATGAAATATGGATCTAGAAAAATTGGAAGCCATGAAAAAATGGAACACATAAAGATCAAACACTCTAGGTGTTATTGATCTGAAATAGACGGGTATTGGCCATTTGGAATGTCATAATAATATGGTTTACATACCAGAGTAACAAATTTGAAAGGAATGGATGACTTTCATGTTAAAAAAGAGAATGTTTCAACATCGATTCCAATGTTCACCATTGTTAGGTGTAGGATATATTACACCTACAAGGATGAATAATTAATAAAGTTATTATTCAAATTTACACACCAACCACTAATGCTAACAATAAAGCCATTGAGGATTTTTACCAACCTTTTCAGTCTGAAATTGATGAGACATGCAATCAAGATTACTGATGACTTGAATGCAAAAATTGGACACTAAGGAGGAGGATCACTAGTTAGAAAATAGGGCCATGAGGATGGAAGCCACATTGGAGATCTCATGATAGAATTTTCCAATAAGGATGGCTTATTGATTGAACATTTATTTTTCAGTGATGTAAACAGTAACCATAGACATGGATCATGTATATTGGATCGAAATACACAGGAATTAAATCAACTACATCTGTTGAAATAAACTACTATATATACTCGAGTATAACCCAAGGCAACTAATTTTACCCCCCAAAGCTGGGGTGCTTTTTCAGCATAAAAAATGTGCTGAAAAAAACTAGGCATATACTCAAGTATTTACGGTATAAAGAAGTTTAATATCATCAGTCACGAGACTGGAGACCAACTGTGGAACAAACCATCAATGGCAAATTCAACTCGAATTCAAATAAAATTAAAACAAGTCCCCAAGTCAAAGTATGAATTTGAGTATATCTCATCTAAATTAGAGGATACTTCAAGAAGAAAGTTGACACAGTGAACACAATTCACCTGAGATGATACGAGTTCTGCAATAATATCAAGAACATCATAAATAAAGATATTCAAAGATAATTAAAAAGATAGAAACTAATGAAAAGACAAAATGGATGTCACCTTGAATGTGGAGTAGCTGAAGCCAATGAAAGAAATGATGAAGTACGAAAAAGATAGAGAGAGAAATATAGAAATAATTGATGAAGTAAAGACGCTGAATAAAGAAGCTGAACATAAAATTTCAAAGGGGAATTCAAAAAGATGGAATAAAGAATTATATGAAAAGGTGCAAAGACCTGGAATTAGGACAGCAAAAATGAAAAGCATGTGCATTTCACTAGCTGAAAAAATTGAAGAGAAATTCAAAATACAGAATTACACAGATAGCATCAAAAGAACATGAAAGGGATTCACTGACCACATGAAGCCCAGGCTCCACAGCGCTGAGTCCAGAAGACCAAGATAGCATAGGGTTCTCACTGCAGATTGCTCTGGAAGTGCTCACAGTAGTAGGCCCTGGATCAACTGGGGAAAATGTAGAACTCAAAATAAGAAGACTAACCTTAGGATATGATTGGCACTAGTGGAATTCCCATTTGACACCTGACCTCACCTCCATGGCTCAACTTTCAGCCCCCAAATAGGAGACCTATACTGTCAACGATGTACAATTCAGAGCCCAGAATTTGTCAGGGAGTTACTCAGAAGGCAGGAAGGAATGGGAATGAAAGACCAATGGAAACGGCAAACAAAGGGAGGGAATAGGAAAAGTAGTATTGCATTGCAGGTATTGCAATCAATATCATAAAACATTGCATGAATTGTAAGGAAAATCAATTTACTCTGTAGATTTTCCCTCACATGACAATCAAAACAGTGTAAAAAGAAAATAAGTCATATGACCGAGTACACTGGTAGATCTTGCTGAAGACCAATTTCCAGTGTTAAAAGATGTCACTTTGAGGAATAAGGCACAGCTGAGTCCTAGTGGTATAGTGGTTACAAACATAATGCGTCAGAACCAACCCAGTTGAAATAGTCCCTTTGAATCTTAAAATGATAAGAATGACTATGCTGACAATGACAAATTCAAAAGAATGTCTCTTTCATCCTCAAAAAGAGCATTTTTAGATCTATCTTGAAGTGCAATGCTGCCTGTGACAGAATAATATCTATCTTCATACACAAGGAAGGCCGGTTAATAGAACCATTATTCAAATTTTCTTACAAACCACTAAAGCCAATGAAGAATTGTACCAACTTCTATAGTCTGAAATTGATCACACATGTACTGAAAATGCATTAATAATTGTTGACAATTGGAATGCACACATGGAAACAAAAAGGAAGGAACAGTAATTAGAAACTATGGCTTTGGGGATCGAAAAGAAGCTGAAGACTGCATGAAAGAATTCTGCAAGAGCAATAATTTCCTCATTGCAAACACCTTTATTCAACAACAGGAGCGGCATATATACATGTGGAATACACAGGGATGGAATTGATTAAATCTGTGGGAAGACATGATAGAGAAGCTCAATATCATTGAGACAACATAAGACCAGGGGCCAACTATGTAACAGACTATCAATTACTAATATGCAAGTTCAAGTCAAACCTGAAGAAAATTAAAATAAGAACGCAAAAGAGCCCAAATACAGCCTATATTATATCTATGGTCGGCTGGGGTTTCTAGAGAAACAAACCAGTGATACTGATACATGTAGAAGAAGGAAATTCATATCAATAAAGAATTTTACATTAAGAAGTCCACACAACAAGAAACCCCAGTCCAACTCCAGCCCATAAATCAGATGCAAACTAGAGGCCCTTCCAGACTCATGAAGCTGTTGGAGGAATAGCCCAAGAAACAGGAAAACCACAGGTTGGTGGAGGCAGAGTTGGGAGAATCCAAAGTCAACAGGCAGTTGGCAGGCCACAGACAGCTCTTAGGGTCAGCATGTTTCATGGTGATTGCCATCCCAAGAAGCCAGACGTAGGGTCCAGGGTCTTTTCATCAGGAAGAAAAAGAGTGAGCCCATACTCCACAGTCTACTTATAGCTATGAAATAGGTCACACCCCCAAGGAGACTGTGACCTGCGCCTTCTGAAGATCCTGGTCAAGCTATATTGACACCAAACCTTACTATCACAATATCTCACCTGAATTTAGAGCCTATCTCAAGAATGGTTTGGACATATTGAACATTAATGATCAGCTACCAGAAGACTTGTGAAATAGCATCAAGATCATCAATCTTTTTTTTTTTTGTCATGTCATCTGTGGCTATTTATTTATTTATCATAAATCATTTTATTGGGGGCTCGTCAAAAAGATCATTATAATACAGTAAAGAAAGAAAATACTACAGTGGATATCAGAGGAGACTGTGAAACTTGCTCTTGAACCTAAAGCAGCTAAAGCAAATGGAAGAAATGATGAAATAAAAGAGTTGAACAGAAAAATTTGAAAGGCCAGCTTGAGAAGATAAAGTAAAGAATTATATTGTAATGTGTAAAGACCTGGAATTAGGAAAGCAAAAGGAATGAGTACGGTCAGCATATCATATATTGAAAGAACCGAAGAAAAAATCCAAGCCTTGGATTAAAATGTTCAAGGATTATTTATCAAACTATTGAATGATGCAGGGAGAATCCAAAGAATATGGACGGAGTATACAGAGTCTCTGTACCCAAGAATTAGTTGAGGTTCTACTAGTTCAAAAGGCCAAGAGGAAGTTGAAGCTGCAATGTAAGCATTAGTGAAAAGCAAGGAAGGGATAGGAATGGAAATATTTCAACACGCTCATGCAGTGATAGTCCATGTCAAGAAATTTGGAAGATAGCTATCTGGTCAACCAACTGGAAGTGATTAATATTTGTGTCCATTCTAAAGAAATATGATGCAACAAAATCTGCATATTAATTTAAAATAACATTAATATGACATGCAAGTACAATTTTATTGACGATAACTTTAAAAGTAGTTATAGCAATATGTCAACAGGAAGCTGCCAGAAATCCAGGCTGTATTAAAAGAGGGCATGAGGCAAGGTATATCAATGCTGATTTCAGATGGACCTTGGCTGAAAGCAGAGGATACAAGGAAAATGCTTACTTATGTACTATTGACTATGCAGAGGATTTTACTGTGTATCATAACAAACTTTGGGTAGCATATGAATACATATGAGAACAATGGGAATTCCCGTACATTTAATTGTGCTCCTGTGGTACCTGTACATAAACCAACAGGAAGTGGTTCGAATAGAACAAGGGGATACTGCGTGGTTTAAAATCAGGAGAGTGTGTGTTGTGGTTATATCCTTTCACCATATGTGTTAGACAGGGTTCTCTAGAGAAACATAACCAGGACATTTATGATTTGATAGATAGATAGAACACGAAGGAATATAACAGCTAATTAGACAAACATAGCAGTACAGAGGACTCAGTTTAACTCACTTCCATGCAACAGTAAATATGGCAGTACAGCCAGGCAGCAAACTGCAGAACTAGGTAAGGCAGCCACACACTGGTCTGGTCACCAGAGAGCAACTGAGAGATAGGAGTGGCTTGCTGAGCCATTTATCTCTTTGCCCACTAATCAAACTGCAAACTTATTAATCCCACATGTTCTTATTGGCCATGTTGGCACTATAAACCTACCTATCTATCACACTATACTTATTCAAATAATCTGAGAAGCTGCTCTGTATGAAGAAGTTGAGTCATCTGGATTGGAGGAAGAATCATTAACAATCTGTGTTATGCAGATGACCCAATCTTGCCGGCTGAAAATCAATAGGCCTTGAAGTACTTACTGATAAAGCTCATATAGTACACCTTCAGTATAAATTAGTCTTCAACACTAAGAATACAAATGTCTTCTCAACTTGACAAATATAAACACACAACATCCTTAAAAATAGAGAAATGTAGCTAAACTATTTTACTTGGACCCACAATCAATACTCACAGAAGCAGCAGTCAATAAATCAACGTATTTCATTGGAAAAATCTGTTGTAAAAGACCTCTTTAAAATGTGAAAGAGCAAATGCTTTACTCTGGGGATTAGCAAGTTATGCCTGCTTTTAGCCTTGATATTTTTAATCACCTTAGATGCATGTGAAAGGAGTCTTAATTTCAGTGTCTGGTATGGGTTGAATGACTAACAGCAAGGTTGGTGGTTCAACCCACTTGCTGCTCCACAGAAGAAAGAGGAAGCTATTTGACCCTGTAAATATTTACAGCCTTGGAAACCCTATATGGTCACTATGAATAAGAATAGACTTGATGGTAATATTTGACATATGCATGTGAAAGATGGACCATAAACAAGGAAGACTGAAGAAAATATGATGCCTTTCAAATATGATGTTGTAAATAATATTGAATATACCATGAATGCCCAGCAGAACAAAGAGGTCTGTCCCGGAAGAAGTACAGCCAGAATGTATTTTAGAAGTGAGGATGGTAAAACTCCATTTCATATATTTTGAACATGGTATCAGGAGAAATTAGTCCCTAGAAAAGGACAAAATACTTGATAGAGCATCATCAAAAAACAGGTAAACCCGGAATGAGATGGATCAACACAGTGGCTGTAAAAATAGGCTAAAATATGACCATTGTGAGGATGTCCCAGGACTAGAAAGGCATTTATTCTATTGTGCATAGGGTCACTATAAGTGGCAGTGCGTGAGATTTTGTTGATTAACAACACTGGGATATGAGCAATGTCCCCATGGCATATGCTAAACTGTCACCATGCTGGACACAGTTGATCTTTGTGGCTTTAGAGGGTAATTATTTAGAGGGTTATGATTCCACTGAATTTTTTTCTGTGTATTCAAACTATTCCATCCTAAGATTCCACAGATCTATCCAAACCAAGCTCACTGCCATTGAATCAATGCTAACTCATATCGACCCTACAGGACATGGGTAAAATTGTACCTGTGAGGTTCTGAGACTGTACCTCTTTACAGAGTAGAGTCCCATCTTTCTCCCGAAGAGCAGCCGGTGATTTCAAAATACCGACCATGCAATTAGCAGCCCAATGTGTAACCAAGAACTATTCAGGGAAGCTAGAGGGAGAGCATGAAAAGAAATGAGTAGTTGAGGTGGTTGGATGCACATCCATCCCTTTGTTCTACTCTCTATGACTTTTTCTGAGTTCATTCAAACTGTAAATTAAGACACAAAATAGAATTCTACCCAACCCTGCTATATGCCTCAACAGTATCCATTTTTCTCATTCTTACTACTAATAGAAGCTCAATTTTGTTTAGGGTGATAATGTACCTACTTAAATCGCTCACTCCTAGGCTCCCTTGCAGCTATGCATGAGCATTTGACCCAGTTTGGGCCAAATATGTGTAGGTGAAAGACACTGAGTAGGACTCCCAAGAAAGTTTTTGTTGTTGTTTAAGGCAAAGCACTTGTCTGGCATAACCCATTTCATTTTTGTCCTTGGCTCTTCTGCTGTCATGCTCCCTAGTCAGAATATTGAAAGATGGGAGAGTCACATAGGTTACATGAGTTTGGCAGACCAAAAAGCATGCATTCTCCTATATGCAAGATGGGTCCCTGAGCAAATACGCCAGACCTAGGCTGCCGATTTCAAGATTTACTATTGTATAAGACAAACCCCTGTGTGGTGCAAAGGGTTAACACAATTCACTGCTAAGCCAAAGATGCCTTGGAAGAAAAACCTGGCAATCTACATTTAAAAATTCAGCCCTTGAAAACCTCATGGAGCACAGTTCTACCCTGAATCATATGGGGTAACTGTAAATCAGAATCAATTCAGTGGCAACTGGTTTGGTATTTTTGGTGTTAATATAAGAAAAATGAAGCTTTTGTGATTAGACCACTAGAGTCGGTTTGTTTTTTCCCATTTAGCCAGAAGCAATTTGGACTGATAGAGAAATAATTAAAAGAATGTAGAGTTAAGTAAGCGTAATGATTATGGAACTAATCATTTAGCAATGGGCTGCTAACCACAAGGTCAGTAGTTCAAATGCACCAGTCACTCAAGGGGAGAAAAGTGAAGCTCTCTGCTTCTGTAAAGATTTACAGTCTTGGAAGCCCTATATGGGGTTGCTATAAGTTGTAATCACCTTGATAGCATTGTATTTGTTTGAGTTTGGTGACTAGTATGTAAGCTTTGAGTGGGTAGTAATAGATACTTTGAATACTATTCTTAGCACTATAGGTATTATGTCTTTTGCAAATGGATAAACGAACAAAAGCGATATTCATTTTGTGTTTTCTGTAGTTTGCCTTATTCTTCCAAGAAGATTCCTCAAGTGTTAAAACCCAGTCTTCTCTGGCATACTTGAATAAAAGAATAACTGATAGACACAGACTTGAACCCTGGCCTGTGTGATCTTGGGTGTGTCACTGTTTTTCAATCCATTTCTCATCTGTGAACTGGGGATTACACATATAGCCCACAGGGTTGTTTTGGAGATTCAGAGTAATGTATGTGTCTTGGATTGAGTGCCCTTGCATGCCGAGCTTATTCCTCAGGCCTGGGTGCAGGGAGTCTATTTTAGATCTGATGGCAGGGAGTGGGAATAGGAAAGCAGACGCAAGACTGAGTTAGGGGGAGAAGCAATCACAATGGGAACGAGGTATTGAGGCTTTTAATGTAGGATACAGGGGCTTGATTCCCCCAGGACTTCTGAGCAACATGGGTTCTGTCCTAGAATTGCCTACCAGAAACAGGAGGCTGGGCTCTTCTTCGCCTGTAGTGGTGTTGAGCATTCCTCCTAGTACGGTGACCTCTCCTACCTTCCTGGGTTTGGCTTTCCATGCCTTTGAAAAGGCTTTGAGGCAGAAGGACATGGAGAGCTGCGTGCTGCACAGTTGTGATAAGACACCATTTCAGCAGGAGCCTGCACTTACATAGAGCCGTTCGCCACTGCTATGATGGATATCAGGAGGAGCCCTGGAAGTGCAGTGGTTACAAGTTGGTTTGCTAACTTCAAGGTCAGCAGTTCAAAACTACTAGCTCCAAGGAAGAAAGATGGGGTTTTCTATTCCAATAAAGAGTTGTAGTGTTTGAAACTCGCAGGGGGCAATTGTACACTGCCCCACAGGATCGCTATGAGTCGGTATTGACTGGAAGGCAGTGAGATGGTGTCAGAGATGGGTCAAAGGAATGTGGCATGGCAACCCTAAGAATCTGCTACAGAACCATAAAGTGCCTGGGATAGATGAGTTTATTGTGCTTGACCTTTTAAAACCATCAAACTGGCAACAGTTTAAAAGACAAACATACCAAGTGTCATTGGAGATCCGGGGAAAGCAGAGAAACACTGCTAATGATGCAGGTTTGCTGCACAGCAATCTGGCAGAGCTTAGTGAAAGCCCATTGAATGTACCCTAGGACCTAGTGAGCCCCTCCTGGGCGTACAACCAAAGAAGCGCAGTCACTGAGTTGACTTTCATTCCTCATGACCCTATCAAACAAAGCTGAATGGTCCCATGATGTTTTCAAGGTTTCTATTGGGAAGTAGACAGCCATGCCTTTATCCCACAGTGTGTGGAAGACGGCTTCAAACTACTGACCTTTGGGTTAGCAGCCAAGCACTTAATATCTCCCCCATCAAAGCTCTCTCCTGGATGTAGAAAAACAAACAAAACCCCAGTTGATTCTTCCTCATTAGCAACCCTACAAGGCACAGTAGAATTGCTGCTTTAGGTTTACAAAACTAAATTCTTACGACAGCAGACAGCCTCTCTTTGCTCCATGGAATAGCTGGTGGCTTGGAACTGCTCACCTTGGGGTTAGCAGCCCAACGCATAATTCCTGGGTATATAGGCCAAGCTTTTTATCCAATTCACAGGGCCATTGGGGCATTTTTACAAGAATGGTCACCACACTGATGCCTGCAGTAGAGAAGATTTGGAGCCGAATTGGATGCCAATCAACAGACAACTGAAGAAGGAAACAAAAGAAAGATGATGATTGCTCATGACCAAGTGGCACACAGCAGCACATGCAATTGATATGCAGCATGGCAATAACTCTTAATGACATTGTAAGGAGTTGAAAAGGTCAGAAACTGAATGAGATTTATATTGCAGTACCATTCATGGAAGCTGAAAGCCCATTCACCAAGCAGGATGGTCTAGTGCACATGGCTGTATGCCTATAAGGACACACACACACACCAAGCACCCAGCAGGGAGTATTAGTCTGAAGAGGGGAATGGAAGTGATGTGAATGTGGAAAAGGAGGGACAAAACACAAGCAGGGCCTGACATTGATCAGGGTTCACGGTGTGCTATAAAGTAGGCATGATTAATCACTTCCGTGTACCAGAAGGCTGAGCTAGATTTTTAAAGCAAGTCAAGTGCCTGGAACACAATGGTTGTTAGCTGCTGTTGAGTCAGCCCCCAGTCCAACTCATTGTGACAACCAGCTCCCAGTGACTCCATGGGCAATATTCTCCCTGGACCTGCACCATCTCTTTGGTTGTGCATCAGATTGTGATTCACAGGGGTTTTCGTTAACTGGTTTTCAGAAGTAGAATGCCAGGCTCTTCTTCATCGCTCATCTTAGTCTGGACACATCACAGAAACGGGTTCAGTCTCATAGCCGCACCCAACCAAGCTTCCCCATTTGAGTATCATAGCAACACAGAAATCAGTTCAGTACCACAGCAATAACCAAGCATCCCCCTGACAAATGAGTGTTGGATGCACATGAGTTGCATTGTCTTGGACTCAAACCCAGATCTCCCACATGGAAAAGGAGAATTCTACAACTGAACCACCAATTTACCCTCAGAATATAATAAGTATCCAGTAAATGGTTATTAAGAATGTGGCTGCCAGGAAAATCCAGCAATTTCCTGCCAAGGCTTAACACTAATATCTTCCCCCACACACTAGAAGGCTGCAGAGGAATGACTTTCTCCATGCCAGCCCTGGTATCTAGACAAGGGACCCTAACACTGAGCCACTGAGCCCCAGCAGGCTGGGGAGCAATGTCAAATTGGATGAGGGACAATCCTGGTTGAGTTAGTTTCCCTAAGCTTGCAGGGCAGTTTAGCATGTCCACAGCTGTGTTCATAATAGCCATGCGATTACCACCGAGAGAAATTCTACATGCTTTCACACCCCATGCTAGTCGTTGCAGCCGTCGTTGAGTACAGTTCATGCTCATCACTATCTAGAACTCACGGTGATGCTGTGGGTGAGCCATTGGGCAGGTAACCTCAAGGTTGGCAGTTCAAAGGCACCAGTTGTTCTCTGAGAGGAAGGTGAGATGATCTGCTCCTGTAAAGATTTAGCCTGAGGAATTTTATATAGGGTCACAGTGAGTCAGGATCAACTCAATGGTGTGGGTTTGGTTTATTAGACCCACCATCAGATCATATTTAATGTATTTATTAACATGTATATTTGCCACAAATCCAATGTCTTTTATTTTTATCACTGCATTTCAATACAATTTGTGCCTTTGTGATTCTGTATTTCATTGGAGGTATTTGGAAATATTATTCTGGAGAGTGGGCAGGTGTTCCATAGCCTTTCCTAAATGCCAAAAGGATCCATGGGGTTGCAATGGTTAAGACCCTCTAATAGACTTTATCAAAGAGCCCTGGAGGCACAATGGTTAAGTGCTCAGCTGCTATCCAAAAGGTTGAAGATTTGAACCCACCAGTGACTCTGTTCTTGGAAGAAAAACCAGGCAACTCATTCTTGTAAAGATTACAGCATAGATAAGCCTAGAGCAGTGGTTCTCAAACTTCCTAATGCCACAACCCTTTCATACAGTTCCTCATGTTGTGGTGACCTCCACAACCATAAAAATATTCTCATTGCTGCTTCATAACTGTAATTTTGTTACAGTCACCCTGTGCAAGGGTCCCACAGGTTGAGAACCATTGGTCTAGAGAGCTCTGCACTGATGCATTGAGTCACTATGAGTGGACTGGACTAGAAGGTTCCTAACAAAAACACCAACAATCCTTTTTTACCATGACCTTGTTAACTCAAAAAGATTAATAAGCAAATTCACAAATGAGGACATCCAGTTGCCCCTCCAAACTGGAGAAGCATGAGTTAAATGGTGACCCTGACCCCACGGTGTCCTCCAGCTGGTGCCATGCTGCCTTTATTCCTTCTGCCTCTCAGTTCTGTGGAGAAGAAGGGGAAAGGGAGGGAAAGAAAAAGAAAGAAATGAAAAGATAATTTTTCCAGCTTCTTCACATCACTGAATTGAACTTTACTTTTAGTAACAGTATTATGAAATGGAAATGGTGCTTTCACTATTTTGCTTTTAGGTGATATTCAGAGACATGGTGCTGGTAATTATTTGAGCCGGGGAGGTTAGTGTGCACATTTTCTGAATATGGTTGAGCCAGCATGCCCCCTTGCAGGCCTAGCATTTCCCTGGGCTATGAGAAGTTATAGACAGTCTACCCTCTTCTTCCTCTGACTTCGCTGCAAACCATGGACACACTGGTTCTGACTTGACCTGGCTCCAGTACAGAAAAAATTATCCTCCTTGCATAATTGTAGTGCTTGCATTGGAAGGCACCCAGAGACAAATCTCTCTTCTGGTGGCATAATGGGTTATGTGTTGGGCTATTAACTGCAATGTCAGCAGGTGGAATTCACCAGTCACTCCTTTGGAGAAAGATGAGGCTTTCTTCTCCCATAAAGAGTTATAGCCTTAGATGAGTATAAAAATTCAAAATGCATTGGCAGAGATTCCACAGAGAATAAGCCTCCATTAAATCCCCTGGGACCATTCACCAGGGATGGGATTAAACCCTGCTCACCGTCAGTACATCAGAAAGTGTATTGTTGCAGATATGATTAGGTTAAAAATTAACATCTTATCATTTGTCTTTACTCTTAACACGTTTTTCATTTGTTCTTTTTTTAATTTTCTGCTTTCCTTTTTATTGAAAAAAGTAACTAATGTCACTAAACAAGTAGAGAATTTTTTAAATGAAAATCTAATCGGTTATGTAAACTTTCACTGAAAACATAACACACTCTTATTTTTACAAAGAGTTATAGCCTTGGAAACCCAGGAAGCCGGATTATTTTCTCTCAATAGGATTGTTATGCACCCAATGGCAATGAGTGTTGTTGGATTTTGTTTCTTTATTGTTTTCTGTAGCAATGGTGGGGTATAGGGGTTATGTGTTGGGCTGCTGAACGCAATGTCTGAAATGGCAAATTTGAAATCCCCAGCCACTCCAAGGGAGAAAGATGAGGCTTTCTACTCCCCTAAAGAGTTCCAGTCTCAGAGCAGCCAGTCCACAAAGAGAACAACATGGCTGGCCACACTATGAGACATGATGCCCCTCAGTGACCAAGGGTGATACATGGGACAGCACTGGAGACACAGTGTGCGAATTGCACCTAACCTGATTCCACCACACCGAGGCAAAGTGTGGTGGAGTGCAGTGGAACAGCAAGGGAATGGAGTGGCAAGGTCCCCAGGGAATGCTGAAAGTGGACTTTGGGGCCAGGTTGTGGTGCCTCAACAGACTGGATTGGAAAACACTCCTATGATCCAACAAATGATCCTTGAACTAACTACAAGCTCTTCTTTCTTGATGTGTTTTGTTTTGTTCATTGTCAGTGGTTTGTTTTTGTTGGTTTGTTGTCTGGTTGTATACTGTTGCTTTGTTTTCCTCTGTCTTGTTTTCGTGCATGTTAGTGTCTCCACAGGTCTGTCTAAATAAGACAGGCTGGATGAACTATCTGGAGGAAAAACAACAGGACCGACAGTTCCGGGGGCACTTGGGATAGGGGGGATGTGCGGGGGGGCAAGGAAGTGGTGTTAACAAACACAGGGACAAGGGAACAACATGGGACTCAAAATGGTAGTGAGGGGGAAGTGGCAGGCCTGGTAGGGAATGATCAAGGGTAAGGTTACGTAAAGAAGAGGTATAGCTGTAACCCAGGTGGGGACGGAGCATAGTAGTGGGAGAGGAGGAAAGTCAAGGGAGATGGAGGAAAGAGCAAGGAGTCAAAGTGCATTTATAGAGGTCTAGACAAAGACATGTACATGCAAATATAAATATCATACAGTTTCCTTTGTAGTGGTAGACCCCCAATCATAAAATTATATTCTTTGCTACTTCGTAACTCTCGTTTTGTAACAAGTTATGGATAGTGCCACCCTGTAAAGGGTTCCTTTAAGCCCCAAAGGGGTCATGACCCACATGGTGAGAACCGCTGCTCTAAATTTAGAGGAGTTGCTCTTAAGGTCTATTTCACCATACTGTTAGAAGCTCAAATCCATTTGTTGTTGTTGTTAGGTGCCGTCGAGTGGGTATGTCTCATAGCAACTCTACACACAATATAATGAAACGCCGTCCTGTCCTGTGACATTCTCACAGTGGTTCTCTGCTTGCGCTCATTGTTGCAGCCACTGTGCTAATGCATCTTGTTGGGGACCGCCTCTCTTTTCCTGCCCTTTCATACCAAGATTTGGGACTTCCTCTAGAGCAGTGGTTCTCAACTTTCCTAATGCCATGATATTTTCATACCGATTCTCATTTAGTGGTGAACCACCCCTCCCAACCATAAAAATGATTTCATTGCAGCTTCATAACTATAATTTTGTTACTGTTATGAGTCACGACACCCCTGTGAAATTTTCATTCCATACCCACACACAGGTGAAGATCCCCTGCTCTAAACTAAGAGGAGATTCTCTTAAGATAAAATTCAGCATACTGGTAGATGCACAAGTTCTGTTGTTATTGGTGTTAGGTACCATTGAGTGGGTTTTGGCTCATAGTAACTCTATGCACAATATAATGAAACGCTTTCCCATCCTATGCCATCCTCACAGTGGTTCTTTTGCTTGTGCTCATTGTTGCAGCCACTGTGCTAATCCAACTTTTGGGTAGCTGCCTCTTTTTTGTGGCCTTTCAATTGTACCAAGACTTGTGTCTTCCTTTAGGGCAGTGGTTGTCAAATTTCCTAATGCCATGACCCTTTCACACAGTTCCTCATGTAGTGGTGACCCCCATCATAACATTATTGTTACTTCATAACTGTAATTTTCCTACAGTTATGAATCATTTCACACCTGTGAAAGGGTCATTCGATCGCCAAAAGTGGTCGTGAACCACAAGTTAAAAACCACTGGTCTAAACTAAGAGGAGTTTCTCTTAATATCTACTTCACCCTATTGTCAGAAGCACAAATCCTATAGTTATTGTTAGATTCTGTTGTGTAGCTTTCGACGCCTAGCAACTCTAAGCACAATATGATGGAAAGGTGTCCTGTCCTGCGCCATCCTCCCAGTGGTTCTTTTGCTTGCGCGGATTGTTGCAGCCACTGTTGTATTCCATCATGCTGTGGGCTGCCTCTTTTTTCTGCCCTTCTACTGTACCCAGATCTATGTCTCCCTCTAGGGCAGAGGTTCTCAACCTTCCTAATGTCATGACTCTTTCACACCATTCCTCATGTACTAGTGACCCCCCCCCCAATCATAAAATTATTTTCCTTGTTACTCCATAACTATAAATTTGCTATTGTTATGAATCAGGTCACCCATGTGAAATGCTCATTGTTCCCTCCTAAATGTCGTGACCCACAGTTAGAGAACTGTTACTCTACACTAAGAGTTTCTTTTAAAGTCTTCTTCAGCATATTGTTAGAGGCACAAATCCTGTTGTTTGGTGCCTTCGAATGGGTTTAGGCTCATGCCGACTCTATGCACCATGTAATGAAATGCTTTCCCGCCCTGTGCCTTCCATACAGTGGTTCTTTTGCTCACACTCATTTTTGCAGCCACTGTGCTAATCCATCTTGTTGGGCAATGCCCCTCTTTTCCTGCCCTTCTGTACCAAGATATGTGTCTTCCTATAGAGCAGTGGTTCTCAACTTTGCAAATGCCACAACCACTTCACACCATTCCTCGTGTAGTGGTGACATCCAACCATAAAATATTTGCATTGTTACATCATAATTTTAATTTTGCTTCTGTTATGGATCAGGCCACCCATGTGAAAGGTTCGTTAGTCTCCTCAAAGGCGTCTCGACACACAGTTGGAGTACCAATTGTCTAAACGAATAGGAGTTTCTCTTAAGGTCTACTTCAGAATATTCTTAGAAGCCCAAGTTCTTTTTATTATTGTTTGGTGCCTTTGAGTGTGTGTTGGCTCATAGCAACTGTATGCACAATATAATGAAACTCGGCCCCATCTCGTGCCATCTCACTGTGGTCCTTTGCTTGCGCTCACTGCTGCATCTCTTCCATCTTGTAGGGGCTGCCTGACTTTTGCAGCCCTTCTGCTGTACCAACATTTGTGTCTTCCTCTAGGACAATATTTCTCTACATCCTAATTCTGCAGCCCTTTCGTACAGTTCCCAATGTAGTGGTGGACCCCTAACATAAAATTATAAAATTATATTCATTGATATTTCATAACTGTACTTTTGCTACAGTTATGAATCAGGCCATCACTCTGAAGGGGTGTTTCGAAACACCCCCCACCTGAAAGTGTTCACGACCCAATGTTGAGAACCCTGCTGTAAACTAAGAAGAGTTGCTCCTAAGATTTACTTCAGCATATTGTTAAACACACAAGCCCTGTTGTTATTGTTGTTAAGTTCCGCGGAGGGGGTTTTGATTCATCGCATCTCTGCACAATGTCATGAAATGCTTCTCAGACCTGTGCCATCCTGACAGTGGTTGTTTGCTATTGCTCATTGTTGGAGCCATATTGGGGGGGGGCTGGCTATTTTTTGTTGCCCTTCTACTCTACCAAGATTTGTGTCTTCCTTTAGGGCAGTGGTTCTCAACCTTCCTAATGCCACAGCATTTTCATACTGTTCCTCATATAGTGCTGACTGCCAAATCATAAAATTATTTTATTGCAACTTTGTAACTCTAATTTTTCTACTGTTATGACTGGGCCACCACTATGAAAGGTTCATTCATCCCCCAACAGGGCTCGTGACCCAAAAGTTGAGAACCGCTGCACTAAACTAATAGGAGTTTCTCTTAAGGTCTACTTCAGTACGTTATAAGAAACACAAGTCCTGTTGTTTTGTTGTCAGGTGCAGTCGAGTGGGTTTTCACTCATAGCAACTCTATGCTCCATATAATGTAACGCTGCTCCATCTTGTGCGATCCTCACAGTGTTTCCTTAGCTTGAGCTCATTGCTGCCGCCACTGTGCTATTCCATCTATTTGGGGGCTGACTCTATATTGCGGCCCTTCAACTGTATCAAGACTTGTGTCTTCCTGTAGGACCGTGGTTTTCAGTAATCCTAATGCCTCGACCCTTTCATACAGTGCCTCCTGTAGTAATGACCCCCCCAACCAAAAAATTATACTGTTGCTACTTCATAACTGTAATTTTGCTACTGTTACGTATCGGCCCACGCCTATGGGAGGGTCATTCGAACACCCCCAAAGGATTTACCATTCACAAGTTGAGAACGGCTGCTCTAAACTAAGAGCAGTTTCACTCAAGGTTTAGTTGAGCATATTGTTAGATGTATGATTCCTCCTGTTATTGATGTTCGGGCCGTGGAGAGGGTTTGGGCTCATAGCAACCCTGTGCACAATATAATACAGGCCTGCTCAGACTTGCATCATCCTCACAGTGGTTCTTTGCTTGCGCTCATTGTTGCAGCTACCGTGCAAATCCGTCTTGTAGGGACTTCCTCGCTTCTGCTGCCCTTCTACTGTACTTGCGTCTTCCTCTAGGACAGTGTTTCTCACCCTTCCTATTTCTACGACCTTTCCATACACTTCCCAATGTGTAGTGGTGGTCCCCAAAGCAAAAAGGTTTTTTTCTACTGTTTTTCCATAACTGTAATTTTGCAAGTCTTATGAATCTAGTCACCCTGTGAAAGGGTTGTTCAACCAAACAAAGTGGTCACAAATCACAGGTTGAGAACCGCTGTTCTAAATTAAGAGGAGTTTCTCCTGTGGTCTAGCTCAGTATATTATTACACGCACGAGTCCTGTTCTTATTGTTGTTAGGGGCTGTCGAGTGGGTTTGGCTCATAGTTGGCTCATAACAACTCTATGCACAGTATCATGAAACACTGTTCCATCCTCTAACACCCTCACACTTTTCTTTTGTTTCCGCTCATTGTTGCAGTCTCTGTGCTAATCCATCTTTTGGGGGACTGCCTCATATTTGCTGACCTTCTACTGTACCCAGATTTGTGTCTTCCTCTAGGGCAGTGGTTCTCAAACTTCCTAATGCACGACTCTCTCACACCATTCCTCATGTATTGGTGCCCCCCCCAATCATAAAATTACTTTCCTTGTTACTTTATAACTAAAATTATGCTACTGTTATGAATCAGGCCACCATGTGATATAGTCATTCTCCACCCCACCCCCCAAAAGGCATCACGACCCACAGTTTGAGAACTGCTAATCTACACTAAGAGGAGTTTCTTTTTAAGGTATGTTTCAACATATTGTTAGAAGCACAAATCCTGTTCTTGTTTTTGGCTGCCTTCGAGTGGGTTTTGGCTCATACCAACTCTATGCACAATGTAATGAAACGTTGTGCTGCCCTGTGGATCCTCACAGTGGATGCTTCCTCCCCCCAACTACCATGATCCGAATTCTACCTTGCAGGGCTGGATAGGACAGAGGCTGTACACTGGTACATATGAGGGTTGGAGATACAGGGAATCCAGGGTGGATGACACCTCCAGGACCAAGGGCGTGAGGGACGATGCTGGGAGAGTGGAGGCTGAGTGGGTTGGAAAGGGGGAACTGATTACAAGGAGCCACATGTGACCTCTTCCCTGGGAGAGGGACAGCAGAGAAGGGGGGAAGGCAGACCCCGAATAGGGCAAGATATGACAAAATAACGAGGTATAAATTACCAAGGGCATATGAGGGAGGGGGGAAAAGGGAGGGAGGGGGGGAAAAAAAGAGGACCTGATGCAAGGGGCTTAAGTGGAGAGCAAATGCCTTGAGAATGATTGGGACAGGGAATGTATGGGTGTGCTTTATACAATTGATGTATGTATATGTATGGATTGTGGTAAGAGTTGTTGGAGTCCCTAATAAAATGTCAAAGAAGAAAAGAGAAAAAAATGATTAGGGCAAAGACTGTACAGATGTGCTTTATACAATTGATGTATGTATATGTATGTACTGTGAAAAGAATTGTATCAGCCCCAATAAATTGTTAAAAAAAATTATGCTACTGTTATGAATCAGGCCACCATGTGATATAGTCATTCTCCCCCCCACCCCGCCAAAGGCATCACTACCCACAGTTTGAGAATTGCTATTCTACACTAAGAGGAGTTTCTTTTTAAGGTATGTTTCAGCATACTGTTAGAAGCACAAATCCTGTTCTTGTTTTTGGCTGCCTTCGAGTGGGTTTTGGCTCATACCAACTCTATGCACAATATAATGAAACGTTGTCCTGCCCGTTGGATCCTCACAGTGGTTCTTCTGTTTGCGCTCATTGTTGCGGCCACTGTGGTAATCCATCTTGTTAGGGACTACCTCTCTTTTCCTGCCCTTCCGTACCAAGATTTGTGTCTTCCTCAAGAATAGTGGTGCTCAACTTTCTGAATGCCACTACTATTTCATACCAGTCCTCAAGTAGTGGTGACACCCCAACCATAAAATATTTTCATTGCTACATCATAACTGTAATTTCGCTTCTGTTATGGATCAGGCCACCCATGTGAAAGGTTCATTAGTCTTCTAAAGGCACTGTGACACAGTTTGAGAACCACTAGTCTAAACTAAGGGGAGTTTCTCTTAAGGTCTACTTCAGCATATTCATCGAAGCACAGTCCTGTTGTTTTTGTTTGGTGCCTTTGAGTGTGTGCTGGCTCATAGCAACTCTATACACAATATAATGAAATGTGACCCCGTCTCGTGCCACACTCACAGTGGTTATTTTGCTTGTTGTCATTGTTGCAGCCATGGGCTAATCCAACTTTTGAGGGGCTCCCTCTCTTTTGCTGCCCCTCTACTGCCCTTTCATTCATTTCCTCAGGTAGTGATGAACCCCCAATCATAAAATTATTTTCATTGCTACTTCGTAACTTTAATTTTGCTACAGTTATGAATCAGGCCTCCACACTGAAAGGGTCATTTGACCCCCCCCCCAAAGGGCTAGCGACCCACAGGTTGAGAACCACTGCTCTTTACTAAGAGGAGTTTCTCTTAGGATCTACAGCACCATATTATGAAAAGCATGAGTCCTACAGAGATTGTTGTTAGGTGTTGCCCAGTGGGTTTCAACTCTCAGCAACTCTACGCACAAGATAATGAAACGCTGCCCCGTCCTGTGCCATCCTCACAGTGGTTTCTTGTCTGCACTCATTGTTGCAGCCACTGTGCTAATCTATCATCTGGGGGTCTGCCTCTCATTTGCTTCCTTTCTGCTCTGCCAAGATTTCTGTCTTGCTCGAGGACAGTGGCTCTCAACCTTCCTATAATACCACAGGCCTTATATACCACTCCTCATGTAGTGGGTACAATCCCAGTCATAAATTTATCTTCATTGCTACTTCATAACTGTAATGAAGCTACTGCTATGAATTGGGCCACCCCTGTGCAAGGGTAGTTCATCACCCTAATGGAGTCCTGACCCACAGGTTGAGAATCTCCGCTCCAAACTATGAAGAATGTCTCTTAAGATATATTTCAGCACATTGTTAGAAGCAAAAGTCCTGTTGTTATTGTATTTAGGTGCCTTCAAGTGGGTTTTGGCTCACAGCAACTCTAGGCAAAATATAACGAAACGCTACCCCATCCTCTGCATTCCTCACAGTGGTTCTTTGCTTGCGTTGGTTGTTTCAGCCACTGAGCTAATCCAACTTGGAGGGGCTGCCTCTCCTTTGCTGCCCTTCTACTCTACCAACATTTGTGTCTTCCTCTCGGACAGTGGTTCTCAATCTTCCTAATTCCACGACCCTTTCATGCAGTTCCCAATATAGTGGTGGACCCCCAGTCATACAAAATTTTCGCTGATATTTCATTACTGTAATTTTGCTAATCTTATGAATCAGGCAACCCTTGTGAAAGGGTCATTCAACCCACTCACTCCCAAAAGGGTTCGTGATTCATAGGTTGAGAACCCTGCTCTAAACTAAGAGGAGTTTCTCTTAAGATCTACATCAGCATATTGTTAGAAGCTCAAGTCCTTTTTGTGTTGCTGTTAGTTGCCGTTGAGTGGGTTTTGACTCTCAGCAACTCTACGCACAATATAATGAAACGCTGCCCCGTTCTGTGCCGTCCTCACAGTGGTTTGTTGATGGCACTCATTGTTGCAGCCACTGAGCTATTCCATCTTGTAGGGTCTGCCTCTCACTTGCTGCCCTTCTGCAGTACCACGTTTTGTGTATTCCTCTTGGGCAGTGTTTCTGAACCTTCTTAATGGCATGGCTCCTTTATACAATTCTTAATGTTGTGGTGATCCTCCAACCCTAAATTTTTTTCATTGTTACTCCATTACTGTGATTTTTCTACTGTTATGAATTGGGCAACACCTGTGAGAGGCTCGTCTGAAACCCCATAGGGGTCGCAATCCACAAGTTAAGAACCACTGCTCAAAATTTAGAGGAGTTTCTCTTAAGATCTAGTTCAGCATATTGTTAGAAGTACACGTCCTGTAGTTATTGTCGTTAAGTTCCGTCGAGTGGGTTTTGACTCTTAGCAACTCTATGCACAATATAATGATGAAACGCTGCCTTGACCTGTGCCACCCTCACCGTGCTTGTGTGCTTGGCCTCAGTGTTGCAGCCACTGTGCTAATCCAACTTGTTGGAGACTGCCGCTCTCTTCCTTCCCATCTGTACCAAATTTGTGTCTTGCCCTAGTGAAGTGGTTCTTAACCTTCCTAATGCCACTACCCTTTCATATCGATTCTCATTTAGTGGGGACCCACAACCATAAAATTATTTTCATTGGTACTTTGTCACTGTAATTGTACTACAGTTATGAATCGGGCCACCCCTGTGAAAGGGTCATTCTACCCTCCCAAGGGGCGCGACCCACAGGTTGAGAACTGCTGCTCTAAAGTTAAAGGACTTTCTCTTAAGTCCTACTTCACCATATTGTTAGAAGCACAAGTCCTGTAGTTATTTTTGTTGAGTGCTGTTGAGTGGGTTTCTGGTCACAAGAACTCTATGCACAATATAATGAAATGCTGCCCAGTCCAATGCCATGCTCAGAGTTGTTCATTTGCTTGTGCTCATTGTTGCAGCCACTGGGCTAATCAATCTTGTAGGGGCTGCCTCTCCTTTGCTGCCCTTCTACTCTACCAAGAATTCTGTCTTCCTCTAGGGAAGTGGTTCTCAACCTTCCTAATGCCATGACTCTTTCATACCATTCCTTATGTAGTGGTGACTGCCAAATCATGAAATTATTTTCATTGCTACATCATAACTCTAATTTTTCCACTTTAATGAACGGCCCACTGCCGTGAAAGGGTCATTCGTCCCCCAAAAGGGGTCACAACCCTCAGTTTGAGGACCGCTGCGCTAAACTAATAGGAGGTTCTCTTCAGGTCTACTTAGGTACATTGTTAGAAAAACAAGTCCTGTTTTTCTTTTTTCCTGTGGGTTTTGACTCATAGCAACTCTATGTCAATATAATGAAACACTGGCCCATCTTGTGCCATCTTTGCAGTGTTTCTTTGGCTTGTGTTTATTGTTGCAGCCACTGTGCTATCCCATCTATATTGTGGCTTACTCTATTTTGTTGCCCTTCAACTGTATCAAGAATTGAGTCTTCCTCTTGGACAGTGGTTTTCAACATTCTTACTCACGACCCTTTCATATAGTTCCTCATGTAGTCGTGACCAACCAACCATAAAATTTTTGTTGCTACATCCTAGCTGTAATTTTGCTACTGCTATAATTCAGGCCACTCCATGAAAGGGCTGTTTCACCCCCTAAATAGACACGACCCACAGGTCGAGAGCCGCTACTCTAAACAAAGGGGAGATTCTCTTAAGGCCTTATTCAGAATATTGTTAGAAGCACAAGTCCTGTTGTTATTGTTGTTGGGTGAAGTCGAGTGGGTTTGGCTCATAGCCACTCTCTGCACAATATAATGAAACTCTGGGGGTCTTAAAGGCTTGAAGGCAAACAGACTGAAATCTAGCTCAGAAGCAACAAAGCCCACAGAGAAGTAGCACACAAGCCTAAGTGAACACGAAGTGTTGAAGGGATCAGGTAGCAGACACCAAAGAACAAAAACCAATACTGTGTGATCACCTTCCCCACATAAACGCTGAAGATGAATGTGTGCATAAGTAAGTGTGGTGAAAAAGGCTGATGGTGCCCGGCTATCAAGCGATATAACGTCCCGGGTCTTAAAGGCTTGAAAGTAAACAAGCAGGCCCTGAAGCAACAAAGCCCACATGGAAGCATCACACCAACATGTGTGATCATGAAGGACTGAGGGGACCAGTTTTCAAGCAACAAAGGCGGGAGGAGGGATTATATCATCGTGAATGAGGGGAGTGCATGACGGGGGACCAATGCCCACCTGTAGACAACTGGACATCCCTTGCGGAGGGGTAGTGGGAAGGAGATGAGTCACTCAGGGTTCAGTGTAGCAATAATGAAACCCACAACCTTCCTCTAGTGATTAAACACTTCCTCCCCCCACCTTTCATGCTCCCAATTCTACCTTGAAAACCTGGTTAGACCAGAAGATACACAGCGCTACAGATGGGAACTAGAAACACAGGGAATCCAGGACAGATGAACCCCCCAGGACCAGCGGTGAGAGTGGCGATACTGGGAGAAAAGTGGGTGTAGAAATGGGAAACCGATCACAAGGATCTACATATAACTTCCCCCCTGGGAGATGGGCAACAGAAGATTGGGTGAAGGGAGACGCCACGCAGTGTAAGATAAGAGAAAATAATAATTTATAAATTATTAAGGGTTCATGAAGGAAGAGGAGCAGGGTGAGAGGGGGAGAGGGGAAAGGGGAAATGAGCTGATTCCAGGAATCGAAGCGGAAAGCAAATTTTGAGAATGATGAAGGCAACGAATGTATAAGTGTGCTTTACACAATTGGGGTATGTATGGATTGTGATGAGTTGTATGAGCCCCAATAAAATGATTTTTAAAAAGAAAAAGAAAGAAGTGTCTATAAATGAATGAAGGCAACATATGTACAAAATGCCTGATGCAATCAATATGGATTGCAACAAAAGTTGTAAGAGTCTCCAATAAAAGATTTTTAATAAAAATGTATATATAATAAATATTTTCCTAATTTATATAAATGACAAATAAGAACAAAATTAAGCAGCCTGGGTTTTTTATAGGAAAAAATAATGATAAAAGAACAAATGAGAGATTCAGCAGGAAGCAATGGATAGGAAAATATTATAAGGAAAGTTTTCTCTTATATGGAATGTACATTCTCTTACATGACAACAATCAGAATATGCCATAAGAACCTCAGACCAAATACTAGAATAAAATAGAGGAAAACATTCCCAACCCTTCAATAAAATGCTATATGCTTTCGATGATTTTCACAAAGGGTCAAATTCTTTAACAAAATATTTTGTTCATTCAAATTTTTAATTATGCATAAATTTATGTCTACTTGCATTACATCTCATAAAAAGGCATAAGAATTGTTTTTGCTCTATCTAAAACTAAATAGAAGATAGTGAAGGTGAAAAAATAGCTTTCGTGAATGTTGCTTTGAAATACAAATGGCATTGTCCTAAGGAATTATAATGATTTAATTTTTAAAAATCATTTTATTAGGGGCACATACAACTATTATCTCAATCCATACATACATCAGTTGTGTAAAGCACATCCGTACATTCATTGCCCTCATCATTCTCAAAACATCTGCTCTCCACTTAAAGCCCTGGCATCATGTCCTCATTTTTCTCCGCCCTCCCTGTTCCCCCTTCACTCATGAACCCTTGATAATTTGTCAGATCTTACATATTTTGTCTCCCTTCACCCACTTTTCCTTTGTCCATCCCCCAGGGAGGAAGTTATACGTAGATCCTTGTAACTGAGGTCTCAGAGCAGCTGGGTGTGATGCAGGGGAAGCTCTGGAAGCAGCTGCAGACACTGCGGGAGTTGGCAGCCCAACAGTGAGGGTCACTGCATCCGTGGGTACCAGAAAACTGGCTGGGGTTGCTTATTCCCCTAGATGCTACCCCTGCCTTGAAGAGAACCGTGACAGAGGCCTGTAGACATGTGTCAGTAAAAGATGAGTCCTTCACTGTTTCCTCTTCCCACAAACTTTTGAGGAGAGCCTGCAGGGCAGGGGCTCGGCTCCCTGGCTCCAGTCACCTGCCCTTCCCCACAGCCACACCCTCGCCAGCCCCAACTCCCCCTGCCCTGGGTTTGCTTCTTGAATCCAGAGGAGCAGCCTGGGCAAAGACTATGAAGAACCTTGTCCTTCAGGTAGCCCCTTTGATTGGTTCCCTTGACCTCCAGAGTGTGGACACATGCACACTAACTGTTGGGGGACTCAGGCTGTCACCACAGGGGCCAGGATCTGAAGAGGATGCTGGCACTGCAGGGCTTCCTGAGGGAAGCTAAGACTTGCAGAGCTGGCTGAGCAGCCAGCAGCAGGTGGCCAGAGGAGAGAGGACTATGAGCACACCCTAGTGAGGAAGGGGCTAGGGGCAAGGAAGGTGCCCTGGAGCCGAAAGAAGACGGGTAGTGGAGGGGGGCTGCATGCACAAGTGGCTGATGGGGAACATCAGTCTGGACTGAGGACAGCTGTGGCTTCCTATTCCCCTCTCTGCGAAGAGGGGCAAGTTCTGTGGCTGTTCAGTCCTGCCCTGCCCAGTCACTCACTGAGTCACAGCCCACCAGCCAGGGCCCCCTGTGACCCCTCTCCTCTCTTCTCAGCTCCTCTTAACCAAGTTTGCAATGTTTCCGCACCAAGTGAAGATGGGTGGCCACCAGGGGGCAGCCTGCCCCACTAGCGGAGAGCCTGCTGGAGTGGTGGCCCAGCACTGCCCCCAGGGCCCAGCAGTGGTGAGAGGACCTACAGTGAGTACCAGCAGCCTGGAGCAGGGTTGAGTTTGGGAGGAGGTGCTGGGCATGGGATAAAGAGGCTTCCAGGGAGACCCTTGCTGTGCTGCGGCTCTGCCAAACCACTGTCTCTGGAGAGGGCCCGAGTTCAGGGAACCCAGGGCAGCCCCTGCTGTCTGCGGCCTGTGGAGGAGGCAAAGCTGGGTCGGTGGATCAGGGAGCCTGGTCACAAAGCCCACTTTGCAGGGTCACTTTCCCAAGCCACGGGCTCCCTGCACCTGCAGGGGCGTTCTGGGAAGAGTTGAGCTGGGCTGAGGATGCCCTGCACAGCCCCAGGCTGACCCAGGTCACAGTACAAGCTACTGCGTTTCCAGCCCAGATGGAGCTTAGGCGAGATCCCGATTTGCCCATGATCCTAGCGCAGAGTCTGGCCCGGAGTCTCAGGGGCCTGGCATTTGCTGCATGAAGAACCATGGAGGGGTGCAGCTTCTACCTTTGAAGGGTGTGCAGTCTCCTCCAAACACACAGCATGCCTGTGTGGCACACAACGTGGCTACCTGCCATGTGCCGGGCTTTAGAATGACCCCACCTGCTGACTCATGGGGATCCTCCAGAGGGTTTGCAAGTCAGTAAATCTTTCCAGGAGCAGGGAACCTCTTCTTTCTCCTGAGGAGCAGTTAGTGGGACTGAACCAGGCAACAGCCCAACACTTCCCAAGCAGGCCTCCTGGAGCATCGTTAGAGCAAGGGGTAAACTGCTAGTGATAATGGGCTCCTGGGAGGAGAGTTTGCAGAAAGGCCTAAAGCGCCGAGCAAGATCTCAGGACGGTGGCCCTCTGGGAGCTTAGGACAAGTTCTAAACCCAGCCAGGAAGCTGAAGGGTTGACCAGACAGAAGCTGAGGGGGAGGAATGAGCATGCTGGGATAACTGCTGACCCCCGCCTGGGGGCAGGGCTGCCTGGTTGGAGCTGTGGGAGCTGACTCAGGCCAGACCCCACCTGCTCTGAGACGCTGAGGCCACCCTCAAAGTTCACAGCCAACTGTCTCACGTGCTCGTCCGTATCCAGGTGGGTGCCTGGGGGAGGGGGTGTGGCTTCTGCAAGTGCTGCCACCCCAGGCCCAGAGTCCCACACTCAATGCCCGGGCCCTTGGCCACCGTGCTGTCTCAGGAGAAAGCCACAAGCCTCCCAGATGCTGTGTCCCACTGGGTGGAGGCCCCCCTGAGGAGACATGGATCACACCAATGAATCACAGAATCTGCCTCTGACACCTTGAGGCCTCCTCACCCCCCACTATCATCACCCATGTGCCGCTTCCCACTCTGGACTAGAGTGCATAGGTATTAGCAAGAGATAAAACTCACGACACATGGAACCCAGGAACAGGTATGGGAATAGAGATACCAAAAGGGTAGGGGTAAGGGAGGTAGAGGATGGGAGGAAGGGGAAGCGATAGCAATGAATGACATATAACCACACACCCCTCTCAGGGAGAGGAGCAACAGAAACCTGAGGATAAAAGAGACAATGGTCGATGTGAGATATGAAAATAATAACAATCTATAATCTATCAAGGAACCATGAGTGGGGGAGGAGGAAAAAAAGAGGAGCTGATCCCAAGGGCTCAATAGAAAGTAAATGTCTAGAAAAGAATGATGGCATGTTCCAGTCTGTGGGGACACAACCGATACTCTCCCCTGGGTGGGTTAGTACCAGAGGATGTACAGCGGTGCAGTGGGGATCTGGAGGCACAGGGAATCTAGGACAAACGAACCCTTCAACACCAGCGGTGGGAGTGGCGACACCAGGAGGGAAGGGCATGTAGAAAGGGAGAACCGATCTCGGAGATCTATGTGTAACCTCCTCTCTGGGAGATTTGCAAGGAGGAGGCGGGTGAGGGTAGACGCCGGGGAGTGTAAGATAAGATATAATAATTATTTATAAACTATCAAGGGACCAGGGGTGGGATCGGGGAGGGAGGAGAATGGGGGGGGAAAAAGGGGAACCGAGCTAATTCCAGGAACCCAAGTGGCAGGTGAATTATGAGAGTGACGAGTGCAACGAATGTATAAGGGTGCTTTGCTCATTTGATGTATGTACAGATTGTGATAAGAGCCTTATGAGCCCCAATAAAAAGATTTAAAAAAAGAGAAAATGATTAGGCAAAGAATGTACGGATGTGCTTTATACAATTAATGTATGTATATGTATATGTATGGATTGTGATAAGAGTTGTATGAGCCCCTAATAAAATGTAAAAGAAAAAAAAAAAAAGAAAATGATTAGGGCAAAATATGTACAGATGTGCTTTATACAATTGATGTATGTCTATGTATGGATTGTGATAAGTGTTGTATGAGCCCCTAATAAAATGTTTAAAAAAAAAAAAAAAAGAGTTGTATGAGCCCCTAATAAAATGTAAATAAATAAATAAATTTAAAAAAAAAGAAAAGAATGATGGTAATATACGTATGACTATGTCAGATACAATTGGTGTATGGATTGTAACAAGAGTTGTAAGAGCCCCCAATAAAATAAATAAATTTAAATTTAAATTAAAAAAAAACCACCACTCTCTCCTCCTGCCCCTTCATCTGCTCCCGTGTGCTCTGATCAAATATGTCCATCTCCCAGAGCTGCAGATTCAATGTCGTCCTTTGGAACAAATTCTTTTCGGGGGAGGGGCAGGAATCCACTTAATTTATGGTGCTGGGGCCAGCCTCACAGACCTCTCCAGAGTGGAGCACAGCCTGGCCCACCAGGCCGTGATGATGATGTTCCTGAGTAGAGCAGCCAGTCCACAGAGAGAACAACATGGCTGGCCCCACTATGAGACATGATGCCCCTCAGTGACTAAGGGCGATACAGGGGGAAGCACCGGAGACACAGTGTGGGAATTGCACCTGACCTGATCCCACCACACCGAGGCAAATCACTGGGGGAGTGCAGCGGAACAGCAAGGGAATGGAGTGGCAAGGTCCCCAGGGAATGCTGAAAGTGGACTTTGGGGCCAGGGCGTGGTGCCCCAACAGACTGGACTGGAAAACGCTCCTAAGGGCCAGCAAAGATCCCTGAACTAACTACAAGCTTTTCTCTTGTGAACTGTTTTGTTCTGTTCTTTTTCAGTGGTTTGTTTTGGTTGTTTTGTTGTCTGGTTGTATACTGTGGCTTTGTGTTCCTCTGTCTAGTTTTCGTGCATGTTAGTGACTCCACAGGTCTGTCTGAATAGGACAGGCTGGATGAACTATCTGGAGGAAAAACAACGGGACCGACAGTTCTGGGGGGACTTGGGGTGGGGGGTTAGGGGGGGTAAGGAAGTGGTGTTAACAAACCCAGGGACAAGGGAAAAACATGGGACCCCAAATGGTAGAGAAGTGGGAGTGGCAGGCCTGGTGGGAAATGATCAAGGGTAAGATTGCTTAAAGAAGAGGTATACTCTAGCCCAGGTGGCGATGAAGCATGGTAGTAGGGCAGGAGGAAAGTCAAGGGAGAGGGAGGAAAGAGCTCGGAGTCAAAGGGCATTCATGGAGGTCTAGACAAAGACATGTACATGCAAATATATATAGGAGGATGGGGAAATAGATCTATGTGTCTATATTTATAGGTCAAGTATTAAGGTGGCAGAAGGACCTTGGGCCTCTACTCAAACACTCCCTCAATGCATGAATACCTTCTTTTATTAAATTGGAACTCTATGATGCTCACTCTCCCGACACGGCGGCTGGAGCCAAAGTGGGTGAACAAGTAAATGTGGTGAAGAAAGCTGATGGTGCCCGGCTATCAAAAGAGATAGTGACTGGGTTCTTAATGGCTTGAAGATAAACAAGCGGCCATCTAGCTCATAAGCAACAAAGTCCACATGGAAGAACACACCAGCCTGTGTGATCGAGTGGTCCCAAAGGGATCAGTTACCAGGCATCAAAGAACAAAAAATCATATCATTGACTGCACACCCCCATGATAGGATCGCTGAAGACAAATGGGTGTATAAGCAAATGTGGTGAAGAAAGCTGATGGTGCCCGGCTATCAAAAGAGATAGTGTCTGGGGTCTTAAAGGCTTGAAGGTGAACAAGCGGCCATCTAGCTCAGAAGCAAATAAGCCCACATGGAAGAAGATCACCGGCCAGTGCGATCACGAGGTGCTCAAGGGACCAGGTATAAGGCATCATGCAAAAAAAAAAGATATAAGTGTGTGTATGTATGTGTATATATGTGTATATGTATATATGTATGTGTATATATGTATATATATATCATATTAAATGAAGGGGGAAGTGCAGAGTGGAGACCCAAGGCCCAAGTGTCGACCAATGGAGATCCCCTCATAGACGGGTTTAGGAGAGGAGATGGGTTAATTAGGGTGTGAGGTAGTATCGATGAAGAACACAGCTTTCCCCCGGATCCTGGATGCTTCCTCCCCCCAACTACCATGATCCGAATTCTACCTTGCAGGACTGGATAGGACAGAGGCTGTACACTGGTGCATATGAGGGTTGGAGGTACAGGGAATCCAGGGTGGATGATACCTTCAGGACCAAGGGTGTGAGGGACGATGCTGGGAGAGTGGAGGGTGAGTGGGTTGGAAAGGGGGAACTGATTACAAGGATCCACATGTGACCTCTTCCCTGGGAGAGGGACAGCAGAGAAGGGGGGAAGGGAGACTCCGGATAGGGTAAGATATGACAAAATAACGATGTATAAATTACCAAGGGCATATGAGGGAGGGGGGAATGGAGAGGGAGGGGGAAAAAAAAGAGGACCTGATGCAAGGGGCTTAAGTGGAGAGCAAATGCCTTGAGAATGCTTGGGGCAGGGAATGTATGGATGTGCTTTATACCATTGATGTATGTACATGTATGGATTGTGGTAAGAGTTGTATGAGTCCCTAATAAAATGTAAAAGAAGAAAAGAGAAAAAAAAAAACCACCAAAAACCTCCATCTGCACAGTGAGACAGTGAAGGGACAAGAGTCCCGAGTCCCTTGGCTCTCACACAAGGCCACCAAAGGCTACCTCTAAGTGGGGGTCTGGCAACGTTGTGGATGGGTGGGCAAAGCTATCAAGCGGCCCATGAGGGACTTCATTGGCCCTGGAGAACTGGGTGGGAAGGAGGGGTGGCGGGCAGAGCTGAGGCCGAGTAGACACTTGGTAAGGCTGTGGGATTGAGCGGCAGAGACATGGAGGTTTGGACATGAGTGGTGGTGGACTCAGGCCGGCTGTGATGCTGCCTCGGTACCAGGTCCCCTCACCCCGTGCTCTCCCGTGCTCTCCCAGGCTCCAGGTGCAAGACTATGCCTCCTGGGCAGCCAGTGTGCAGTGAGATTTGCAGGTGGTGGAGGAGCCCCAAGACCCCGGCAGTGGAGCCCAAAGCTTCAGTGTCCACCAAGAGCTGCGGGACAAGCGGGAGGCCCAGAAGGAGCTGCACCAGTGCGCCACCCAGCGGGGACAGCAGGTGCTCCAGGCTACAGGGCCGTCCGCCGTGGAGGTCGGCTCCCCTTTCTGGCCCTCCCCCAGCCCACTGGACCTCTGCACCTTGGCCCCACAGGGCCAAGCACCTTTCTTTTCTATTTTTTTAATCATTTTTTGGGGGGCTCATGCAATTCTTATCACAATTCATACATACATGCATTGTGTCAAGAACGTATGTACAGGCTCTTCCTCTAACTGTAGCGGCCTGAGGTGACCTGCTAAAATGGTTCGCTACTCATTTGACCCAGAAAACCCTACAAAATCCTGCAAATACAGAGGGTCGAATCTCCGGGTCCACTTCAAAAACACTCGTGAAACTGCCCAGGCCATCAAAGGCATGCACATCTGGAAAACCACTACATACTTGAAAAACATCACTCTGCAGAAGCAGTGTGTGTCTTTCCGACGGGACAATGATGGTGTTCGTAGATGTGCCCAGGCCAAACAGTGGGGTGGAACCCAGAGTTGGTAGCCCAAAAAGAGTGCTGAAATTTTGGTTCACATGCTTAAAAATGCAGAAAGTCATGCTGAACTTAAGGGTTTAGATGTGGATTCTCAGGTCATCGAGCACATCCAGGTGAACAAAGCCCCCAAGCTGCACCACCGGACTTACAGAGCTCTTGGCTAGATTAATCCACACAGGAGCTCCCACTGCCACATTGAAATGATCCTGACTGAGAAGGAACAAATCTTTCCCAAGCCAGAAGAGGAGGTTGCACTGAAGAAAAAGATTTCCCAGAAGAAACTGAAGAAGCAAAAACTCATGGCTTGGGAATAAATTAAGCTTAAATAATAAAAGGGTTTTTTTTTAAAGAACATATGTACATTTGTTGCCATCATCATTCTCAAAACATTTGCCTTCTACTTGAGCCCTTAATATCTGCTGTTCATTTTCCCCCTCCCTCCCCACTCCCCCCTACCTCACGAAACCTTCATCATTCATAAATTAATATTATTTTATCATATGTTGCACTGTCCAAAGTCTCCCCTTTCCTTCTTCTCTGCTGTCCCTCCCCCAGGGAGGAGGCTATTTGTAGATTCTTGTAATCAATTTCCCCTTTTCACCCCACATTCTGTCCACCCTCCAGGCATCGCCACTCTCACCACTGGTCCTGAAGGAGTCATCTGTCCTGCGTTCCCTGTGTTTCCAGTTCCTATCTGTACCTATGTACACCCTCTTATCTAGCCAGATTTGTAAGGTCGAATTGGGATCATGAGAGTGGGGGGAGGAAGCATTTTAGAACTAGAGGAAAGTTATATGTTTCATCGTTGCTACCCTGCACCCTGACTGGCTCATCTCCTCCCCACAACCCTTCAGTAAAGGGTGTCCGGTTGGCTACCAATGGGCTTTGAGTCTCCACTCTGCACTCACCCACATTTTCAATGATATGATTTTTTGTTCTTTGATTCCTGATACCTCATGGTCCCTACGACAGCTCGTGGTCACACAGGCTGGTGTGTTTCTTCCATGTGGGCTTTGTTGCTTCTGAACTAGGTGGCCACTTGTTTATCTTTGAGCCTTAAAGATCCCAGATGCTATATCTTTTGACAGCCAGGCACCAT
This sequence comes from Tenrec ecaudatus, assembly GCF_050624435.1. NCBI lineage: Eukaryota > Metazoa > Chordata > Mammalia > Afrosoricida > Tenrecidae > Tenrec > Tenrec ecaudatus. Next base: position 5,069,863 of record NW_027457553.1, on the reverse strand, counting down.
CAGCTTTCTTCACCACATTTGCTTATGCACACGTTTGTCTTCACTGATCGTATCAGGAAGGTGGGCACCCACTGATACGATTTTTAGTTCTTTGATGTCTGATAACTGGTCCCTTCTACACCTCGTGGTCAGCCAGGCTGGTGTTCTTCTTCCATGTGGGCTTTGATACTTCTCAGCTAGATGGCCGCTTATTTATCTTCAAGCCTTTAACACCCCAGACGCTATATCTTTTGATAGCCGGGCACCGTCAACTTCCTTCACCACATTTGCTTATGCACACATTTTTCTTCAGCAATCGTGTCGGGAAGGTGTGAATCCTGGAATGCCAATTTAATAGAACAACGTGCTCTTGCATTGAGTAAGTGCTTGAGTGGAGGCCCAATGTCCATCTGCTGCCTTAGTACTAAACCTATAAATATATGCACACAGATCAGTTTCCCTACACTCATATAAATATATTTACATATGTACATTCCAGTCTTTGGACCTCTATAAATACCCTTTGTCACCTAGTTCTCTCCTCTATTTCCTTTTATTTTCCTCTTGTCCCACTATCATGCTCAGCCTTCATTTGGGTTTCAGTAATTTCTCTCGGTTACCTTGCCCTTGCTGAATCCCTACCAGACCACTCACACCCTCCTTGCTACTGATTTTGGATAACTTATTGCTCCCCTGTCCCTGGGTTGTTCTGCACTACCCCTTTGCCCACTTCTCTCCCACTCCCCTATTCCCCCGGAACTATTGGTCCCCTTGTTTTCTCCTCCAAACTATTCATGCAGTCTATCGTATCTAGATAGGTCTGTAGAGATAATAATATGCACCAAAAATCAAGTCATTGCAAGATAGGCAATGAGTGAGAACACAGCAATGACAACAAAAAGGAAACCAATTACCCATAGAAGAATAAATTAATTTTGGAAGGCAAATGCTTTGAAAATGATGAGGGCAAAGAATGTACAGATGTGCTTTATACAACTGATGTATGTATGGATTGTGATAAGAGTTGTATGAGTCGCTAATAAAATGCTTTTTTAAGAATAAAATAAAAGAAAAAAATTTTAAAGAAAGAAAAACCTATACATAGATGAAGGTCTGATTTTTAATCTCTAGGTGTGTCCTTCAGTCAGGTCCAATGGGGTACCATGCTTTGGCCCCAGAGTCTGTCCTTTGTACTACCTCAGGGGCTCTCTGCTCTGCTCCCACGGTTGCTCTGCCACACATTTTTAGTGGTTTGCCTCAGTGCCATAGGATCAGTCTGGGCCAGTTCTAACCCTGAGTCTCCAGTGTTGTCCCCCTTAGGGCACTGGGCCATCAATGGACGGTGTGTCTCGTAGTGGGACCAGCCACATTGTCCACTCTGTCCATTGGCTGTTCAGAGCCAGGATATCGTCCTCCAGGCCTGATGGGCCAGGATGTGCCCCACTCTCTCTTCCTTCCCCTTCTTTGCTCCCATTTGCTCTGATCAAACATGCCCCTCTCTCCTAGATGCAGCTTCAGTGCTGTCCTCTGAAGTAAATTCTTCTGGGGGCAGGGGCAGTTGTCCACATAGCTGGTATGGGAGCCCAGCCCTCAGCCCCCTCCACTGGCTCCCCACTCCGTGCGGGCACACTGCATTCATCTGGCACTGGCTTGATATCTGGTCCCTCTTTCCCTGTGGAAACACAAACAATACCCTCCCCTTGGGTGGGACAGTCAGGCACCTTTTCTCTGGAGCTTCCCTCAGCACCACCTTCGGTTGTGTCCATGCCCATGCCCAGGTCCAGGAAAGGCTATGCGCCCTGCAGGATGCTTGGGAGCAGGTCTTTCAGGCCTGGGAACGGAAGCAAGGGAGACGGCAGGCCATGCACCGCAAGCAGCTCTTCCTCAGACAGTGTGGAAGCTGGACAAGATCCTGCAGGCCCAGGAGAAAGCTCCCCTCACCACACACAGACACACTGACCCCAGGACCTCCAGTCCTCCTGTAGTACCACCCCAATCCCCCTTGCTTCCTTGATCACTGGCTGCTATTCTGATACGGAGCTAGATAGTGTGTCTTCCCAAGTGGCCAAGGGGACACCTGAGCCTCAGGTCACTCAGGGCCATCTCCTCCCCACACCTGGCCCCAGCCAGCCAAGCCCTACGCGGTTTGGTTGGAAATTGATGGGGCTCCTCCCCACCTCGTCAGAAGTTGGGATGTTCCTAACGGCCCCCAGGTTGGAGTGCTCTTCTTCCTCAGGTTCCATCCCCTCCTGCTCAGCACCCACCTCCCCACCCCCAGCCGCAGGCCCCTTGATGTACCCCCAGAGAGCCCAGGCTGTAAACCAAGGTTCTGGCAAATGTTGCTGTCTAGGTTTCCCTTTGAACCACCATCTGTGCCCCTGATCCCCCCCCCCCACCTCTGTGTCACCTCCATGGCTGACCCAGGTATTCCAGGAAGCCAGTGCCCTGGAGGGCTCTGTGGAAGAGGTGGAGCGGCTGATCCAGAAGCATGGCACCTTCCAGAGGTGCTGAGCACACAGGAAAGGGAGGTGATGGCCGGGACGGTCATGGGCGTGACCCTGATAAGGCCGGGGTATCCAGACTGTTGGGGGCACACGGGTGAGGTGTGTATGCACACCGAACCTGTGCTGGTGGGTGAGGGATTACCAAGGAGCCAGTGGCTCCAATCCAGGGCTGGTGACCAAGCCGAGGTGCCCAAGCACCAAGAAGCACATAGGGATAGGTTAGGCCACACTCTGGGGACCACAGAGGGCATTTGATCTGCCCATATCACATGGCCCCTGCTTCCTTCTGCCCAGGAGCCTGGCCAACCCTCTACTGCAGAGCTGTTAGTGAGGGTTAGAGACTTATAGTGAGGGCTATGGGCTGTGAGTCAGCCCCAGCAGGGGTACACTCGGTACTCAGGGCTGGGTCCACCTCCCACTTCCCACCTCCCACTACGCAGGCGGCTGCGCTGAGAGAGCAGGCCAGGGTGCTGCAAGGCCCCTGGGTTCAGGGCCTGCTGGGAACGATATGAGAGCGGCCGGCTTGAGTGGAAGCCCTGGGAGAAGGTCAGCGACACAGCTTCACACCTCTCTGATTACTGCCGGCTTTCTCATGGCTGCTAGCCAGGTCAGAGGGCACCGCACCTGAACCCCATTTTACCTTTACAAGTGACCTTCAGCCCCACTAGGGGCCAAGGGGCGGCCTGCGGTGGAACGGGATGTGGAGAGTTTAATGGCTTTTCCAGGGGCAAAGCTAGGACTGGAGTCCAGGGCCCTTGATTCTCAGACCCATGTGGACACCTGTCATTCTGATCGGCAGAGTAGACAGGGCCCCAGGGGTGGGTGAGGGGCACCCTCCACATGAGAACCCACCCATGGCCCATGCCCAGCCACTTCCTAGATCTGAAGACTGATGGGCCTGGGCCCTGTCATCTTGGGTGAAAGAAAAATTATTGTGCTGTCCCTGAGCCTGGTCAGAATTTCAGTCCTTGGCACAGCCCGAGGGGTAGATGGGGTCACCGCTTGGGGCCAAGGCAGTATGAACATCAGGGCACTCATGTCCCCACCATCACACAGGACGGCGACTGGATCCAGGGGTGGGGCCAGCAGCTGGAATAGCCTGTCCCTCTTGGGGACCTCAAAGAGAAGCTGATGCGGTTTCAGAAGCACCTGGCCTATGAGACAGAGACCCCATAGAAGGGAGGCAGGAAGGGAATTGACAGGAAGACCTGGGACCCCTGATAGGTACTGGTTTTCCATCCAGCAGCCTTGTCCCCAACACCCGCAGTGTCACTGTGCAGACACTAATCAGACTCTGTCACCTGCCGGAGGCCAAGGCCAAGACAAGCCAGGAAGAAAGGATCGAAGAGAACCCTGGGCAGAAGAGCAGAGGCCAAGTCTGTAATGTGCCCGTCCTCCACAGGGTGCCCTTGCTAGAGTCCTGGACCTTGGGAAGAATCTGAAAAGCATGGAGAAACTGCTGCACAGACACGAGGCCTTGGAGCAGGAGATGGGCCTCCTCCAAGTTCAGGGGCAGGTATGCCACTGGGTCTAGCATCGGGGCCAGGCCAGGGGACCTCTTCTGTGGGACCTTGCAGAGGAAGAGCTGATCCAGGATACTCCCATACCAGGGGCCTCTTGAGCACAACCTGATCCCTTTCCTCAGCCTCCGTATAGCCCCCATATCCCGGAGCAGAAGGCAGCCCTCCTCTGCCAGAGAAGCCTGGGGTGAGCCCGCAGCCTCGGCCACCGGTGCCAACAGTTTATGGACAGCTGGCAACAGCTCCAGAGCAGAGCCCTGAAGTGGTATGGACACCCTTTGGGTCCATTTCTTCACTCCTGCCCCCCTTCAGCAATCAAGTCCCATGCATCCCTTTGACTCCTTGTTTTAGGGTACAAAAGAGACCTTCAGGACAAACAATGTAAAGAAAACATCAATCAAGTCTTAAAAGAGACCACGACCACACAATGACCCAGACACATCATACGTGAAACAAATCCAGGGAGACTCATATGTGTGTAAGAAAGAGGTCTACTGGCGATATCTAAAACAGATGGAAATAGAGTTACCATATGACCCAACAACCCCCGCACCCTTACTGGGCAAGAAACAAACCAAGATCAGACATCTGTGCTCCAATGTTCATTGTGGCACAGTTCACAATTGCAAGGAATTGGAAACAACCCAAATTTCCATCACCTGACAATTGGATTAAAAAGCTGGGGTACTCTACCAGCGGGGATCAAGGATGTAATGTCACACCGGAAGTTCTCAGCGCCCCAGCATGGGTCTCTGGGCTTTCTGCCTCGGAAGCGCAGCAGCTGGCACGGCAGGAAGGTGAAGAGCTTCCCCAAGGATGACGCCTCCAAGCCGGTCCACCTGACGGCCTTCCTGGGCTACAAGGCCGGCATGACCCACATTGTGCGAGAGGTCGACAGGCCAGGCTCCAAGGTGAACAAGAAGGAAGTGGTGGAGGCCGTGACCATCATGGAGACCCTTCCCATGGTGGTGGTGGGCATCGTGGGCTATGTGGAGACACCTCGCGGCCTCCGGACCTTCAAGACGGTCTTTGCGGAACACATCAGTGACGATGAGTGCAAGCGGCGGTTCTACAAGAACTGGCACAAGTCGAAGAAGAAGACTTTCTCAAGTACTGCAAGAAGTGGCAGGATGACGAGGGTAAGAAGCAGCTCGAGAAAGACTTTAGCAGCATGAAGAAGTCATGCCCGGTCATGCGCGCCATCGCCCACACCCAGACGCGCCTGCTCCACCTGACGGAGATGCAGGTGAACGGGGGCTCGTTCCGTGGCTGAGAAGCTGGACTGGGCCCGAGAGAAGCTGGTGCCAGTGAACCAGGTGTTCGGGCAGGATGAAATGATCAACGTCATGGGGGTGACCAAGGGCAAAGGCTACAAAGGGGTCACCAGTCGTTGGCACACCAAGAAGCTGCCCCGAAAGACCCACCGAGGGTTGCGCAAGGTGGCTTGTATCTGGGCCTTGCATCCCGCCCGTGTGGCCTTCTCGATGGCCCGCGCTGTGCAGAAAGGCTACCACCACTGCACAGAGATCCAAAAGAAGATCTATAAGATTGGCCAGGGCTACTTCGTCAAGGACGGCAAGCTTATCCAACAACGCCTCCACTGACTAAGATCTCTCTGACAAGAGCATCAACCCCCTGGGCGACTTTGTCCACTACGGGGAAGTGATCAATGACTTTGTCATGCTCAAGGGCTGCATGGTGGGCACCAAGAAGCGAGTGCTCACTCTGCACAAGTCCCTGCTGGTGCAGAACAAGCGCCGTGCCCTGGAGAAGATCGACCTCAAGTTCATCGACACCACCTCCAAGTTGGGCCATGGCCATTTCCAGACCGTGGAAGAGAAAAAAGCTTTCATGGGACCACTCAAGAAAGACCGGATTGCCAAGGAGGAAGGCGCATAACAGATGGTACAGCTGGTGGGATCAGAATAAAGACTTCTTTTTCAGTGGGGGGGAAAAAACTGTGGTACATACATACAATGGAGTACTACGCATCGCTAAAAAGTAGTGATGAAAGTTTGAAGCACATCACTGCATGGGAAGAACTGGAGGAAAGCATGCTAAGCGAAGTAAACCAAGCACAAAATGATAAGAACACATTGAGTCCACGGAGGTAAGCTTTAAAAACAATGTAAAAGGGACATAGGGGAAAAGCTACTGTATGAACATTCCTGGGGTGAGGACCAGGTAATATGGCAGGGACCAGACCAAATTCAGGGATACACATGGTAGACAGATAAAAAGAGGCGGGGAAAGGAAAAGTAATAATAATAATAAATAAATGGGTAGCGGGGTCACAGGGCACTAACCCGCCCAAGGGTGCCACCGTGAACCCCCTATATCTCCGATCTGCCTGCCTCTGTGCCTTTGCCTGTGCTCACCCTTTCTCTACTTGGCTCGGTCCTACACCTGTTCTTTTGTGTCTGGCTTATGTCCTTACCAGCAGCCCTGCTGGCGTAGTGGTTACAAATTAGACTGTGATCTGCAAGACCGGCAGTTCAAGTCAACTAGCTGCGCCTTGTGAGAAAGATGAAGCTTTCTATGTCTGTAAAAGAGTTACCATCCCCGGAACCCAAGGGGCAGTTCCATTCTGCTCTTTAGGGTCACCATGAGACAGAGTTGACTGGATGGCAGTGAGTTGCGAATTTTATTTATTTCATTCCCAGCATGTCTTTCCAAGGTTCATTTGTGACCTGACATTTATCCCCCTATTTTAATGAAAGGACACCACTCCTTTCTAGAACTCGAACTCACTGACTTGGTCCATCCATCTGTCCACGTACTCAAAGGCGGCTTCCAGCTTTGGCTTTCGTAACTATAATGCAGTGATGTCCATAATTTAAAAGAAAGCGTTTTGACATGATGTTTTTAGGGGACACAGTGAGACCAGAGCATTTGTCCCTGCCGGTGAAGGGACTAGAGGTCAATCCTTTTTTTCCCCTTCTTTTTTAAGTGTCTCTATTCCCATCTATTCCCATCTATTAAGTGTCTCTATTCCCATCTATTAAGTGTCTCTATTCCCATCAGGACTGTATATGGTTTCTCTCCTTGAAACCAAATAATCCATTGTTGTGCCCATTACATAGAGCGGGGCACGAAGCTTACAAGCTAGTGCCCAGAACCTACAGCCACAAGGCTGGTGGCTGGAGGAGGTCTGTGTGCCCACTGTGGCTGCAGGAGGGACAGAGGGGCCTGCAGGGGGGGCACTGGGCCTCAGAGACCTTCCAGGCGAGGGAGGCTACAGGAACTGCAGCAGCTCTGGGGCGAGCTGAGGGCCAACTGTAGGAGGAAAGAGGCCACGCTCCAGGAGGCCTGCAAGGTAGGACTGTGCACGCCCTGGGCCAGGTTGGATGGGACCCCAGGTTGCCCAGTGCCCACTGCTCACCCCACGTCCTGCCCCAGGCCCTGCGTACGGGGGAGCATCTGGGAGCTGGAGAGCTGGCTGCATCCTGTGGAGGGGGAGCTGCGAGTCCCTGGCAGTGGATAGGATTGTCCTGGGGTGGATGAGCTCCTGGGGGCACAGGCAGATGTGGAGGCAGCAGTGGCTGAGCATGCTCAAAGGGCACGGAGCCTGCTGGCCCGGGCCTGGGCCTTCATTCCTGAAGGGCTCAGCCTCAACGTGGAGAATCCTGCCCTGCTGCTGCTTCAGAAGTAGATCTGCCTGTGCCCCCTCCTACTTCCCTGCAGGAATCCCACCCCTGTCCCCAGCACACCCACTCCCAGCGCTCCTGTGACCAGCATGAGGAGCTCACCTTAAGACTGTCAACCCTGCACCACCACCACCCCCTGACACCCCCCACCCCCAACCCTCACCCCCACCCCCCGCACTGACAGCAAGCTAGAGAGCCTGCGGGAGCCCTGAGGCCCGGAGCCTCCTTTCCCAGTTCTTTAGGGACACTGATGAGGAACTGGCCTGGGTGCAGGAAAAACTGGCCCTGGCCACAGCCCAGGACAACGGCCAGAGTCTGAGCGAGGTGCAGCACCTGCAGCAGCAGCACCAGGTGCCAGCCCACCCCAGGATCAGAGGGGAGGGTGTCTGCCCCAGCAGGGGGCAAGCACAGGGCCCTGAGTGACCACTGGAGACTACAAGAAGACACAATATGGGGCCCAAGGAGGAGCTTCTGCCTCAGCAGGCTTTGGGACATCCTGGGCTCTTTGCTGACCATGGAGACAGGGTCCATGTCTATGGGGCCCCATAAGGCTTCAAGGGAGTCTCCCAAGGAATGGCCTGTTCACATAGCAGCCCTGGAGACCTTGCGTACTCCACAGAACTTGGAGCAAGAGCTGCACAGCCGGTCCTGGCCAGGATGGTGGAGGACACAGGACACAAGCTACAGGCTGGCACTTTGCCACCCAAGAGGTGGCAGCTGAGGTGCAGCAGCTGGAGAGCGCTATGAGCTGCCTGTGCGCAGAGGCATAGCAAAGGAGGCTGAGGCTACAGCAGGCTCAGGAGGCCCAGCAGCTGCAGATAGATAGAGGTGAGGGGCACGAAAAGTGGGGGTCTGCCCGGTGTCCAGGGCTCAAGGGGACTCCTATGGGGGACCCAGACTCTCGATGTGCCTAGCAACTCCTCTAAGCGCTCTCTTGTTCCAAGGCCTCTCTTCCACACGTGTCCAGAGATGAGACCCACTGGGTCCTTTAGCTTTGCTTTCCTACTGAGGCAGAATGAACCCAATGGCAGTGGGTGTGGGGGTGTCTCCTAAGCCGGTGGCTCTTCTCAGTCGGTTATTGCATTCGAATGTCCTGGAACTTTGAAAAGATATGGACATGCAGCCTCCAATCCAGACAAAATCTGGATCTACAGGGGTGGGGCCTAGGCTGAAGCACCTTTTAAAGCTCTCCTGCCAACCCCGCGGGGAGGAGACAGCACACCCAGGTCCAGTGGGGAAACAGATAAGCCACTCTGGACAACTGTCTGGCCGGAACCACCGTGTTCTTGTGACATGGGAGAACTTCGTGGGAAAGGGAAAAGAAAAGGCCACAGGGCTGCAGGGGACCTCGGGGAAGGAGCTGTCTTGCTTCCTGAGAACCAAGACTGCCTTCAGAGTAAACTGTGGGAAATAAAAAAGAAACAGGGGGCGGGCTTCTAAAGAGCAGCCAGGTGGGCCGGTGCACTCCTTCTCAAGGCTGCAAACCCAGGCTGGAGGCCATGGCCCACCTGGCTGTCACCCCAGCTCCTGGAGGCAGAATCCTGGCTGGCAGAGCAGGGCTGTGCCCTGGACGGCAAGAACACGGGCCTTGTGCACCCTGATGCCATGGTTGGAGGCCACCCAGAGTGAGCTGAAAGGGTTCTGCGGGCACCTGGAGGATTTGCAGAACTCAGACAGGTTGGCAGGGGGTGGGAAATCTAGGGAGCAGGGGGTGGGCAGCCAGAGAGGAGAGGGCAGCAATCCCCTGTGACTTTCCTGATGCAGCCCCACAGTGCTGTCCAGCTGTGGGCGGTGAGGGAGGTCCACGCAGTACGACTATGGGCAGCGGAGGCCCAGGGGTAGTGCCAACTGGAGGGAGAAGCCCTGCTCCTCCACGCCTGGCTGTACAGCAAGGTGGCCACTGCCGACTCCCAGGACTGTGGGCAGGACCTTGAGGGTGTGGAAGTGAGTCGTGCCGGGAAAGTGGATGGAGGAACGGAGGGTAGGGTAGATGCTGGGTGGGCTGAGGGGGCAGGAGATGCCCTGCGGAGTTCTAGAACCAGAGCTGAGGGATGTGGGAGCTGTTGGGGCCAGCTGGCCCTTTCGTGAGTTTTAGGAGCTGCCTGAACCCTATCCACATTGACCCTCTCCAGCCCCACCTTTGCAGATGCTGGAACAGAAGTTCAAGGTCTTCCGGGAGAAAGGGCAGAGTGTGGGGCTGCCAGGGTGCAGGCTCTGAGGGAGCTGGCAGGTGCCCTGGAACTCGACTCCCCCAGCTCCATGGCCCAGAGTCAAGTCCACAGGAGCTGGGTTGAGGCCACATGGGTGAGGCTGGACAAGGCAATGAAAGCCCGCACAGAGGTGGGTGCCTAGAAGGACAGGCCAGCGACAGCCAAGGGGCTCGGGACACAGGGGCCTACCCCAGATGTGTGTGCGTGTGTGTGCGTGTGTGTGTGTGCTCATGTGTACGGGTGGGCATGTGGGTGTGTGCATGCGTACTTCTGTGTGTATTCTCGTGTGTGCATGTGTGTATGAAGGGGCATGGCTGACTCCGGCTCCCAGCATCAATCAGCCTTCCCCGTCCAACCACGCTCCTTCCTGCCCCCAGTTTGGAGTCCTTCAGCGCTGGTCACACCTTGTGGCAGGAGCACGAAGTGGACTCTCCCAATGCTCCCTGAGCACGGGCCGCAGTTTCGTTGGGGGCACAGGCCCTGCTGGTCTTCTTGCTGACCGCCACTCTTAGAGCTCCCTGCCTCCCCTCACCACACCCTCCTTTCTCGGGATCTGGTGTCTCAGTGCACTGAGCACCTGACAGGTCCTGCAACCGAAATCCTGGGGCTGGGTGGCCCCGGGGCCAGCCCTCTCCACACTGACTGTTGGAGGTGCTACAGGCAGACCCCCTGACAGGCAGCCCACTCGCTCCCTGAGCCGCCGTCCTCATGTGCTCAGGGCTCCCCATCTTTTTGCCTTCCACCCAACATGCGTGTCAAGACCCTTTCCTCCCTCGAGCCCTGCCTGTGGCCCCCGGGCCTCATCAGGAACCTGCTGTGATCAGAGGAAACCATCTTCTAACCACCAAAGGGCCAGAAGGCACGAATGTACAGCGATGATAATAGGTAAAGGTCACGGTAAAGTCACAGAGGACAGGAAAGACAGGGGCGAGAGAATACAATACAGAGTCAGACATGTTTTATTAGGCATTCTCACTTCAGCTCCTCTTGATGGACCACGTGGAACTGGGAGAAGTGGAAACTTTGCTATCTTGGGACGTGTATAGGGAGCCTGTAGACACACCTCTTCAGTAGTGACATGGGTCACAAGGTGGGTGGTATCTATCGTAAGGCCCCTGTACTTGAGCTCACCAAGGTGAGGAAAGCTAATACCTGCATTGGGGGAAGCTACAAAGGGGGCTGGGTGTCACGGTGAGAAGAGAGGGCAAAAGGATCATATCTGCTTCTACACAGAGATACAATCAGCCATGTGCTCACGTTAAGGCAGCCTAGCTGTTAACGGAGAATCCGTGAGAATGATTTTTAAAGTAGGATAATGTACTTGGACTTTACCTCTAACTTACCAAAGTAGAGGCTTTCCTACCGTGGAACACCAGCTTTCCAGATTCTCACTGTTATAAGTTAGGGAATAGAGTCTTCGTCCTATTTCCCTCCGTGTTAACGCCCCACAAATCCCCAAGCCACAGTCTTTGCTCAAAAGGAGGTGGCCCTGTTCTCAGGGAGAAAGTTGCTGGCCCTCCTTCCCGCTGTGCCCTCGACTTCCACAAGGCGGCGCTCGAGCTGTGGGGCCACATGCAGAAGGTGGTCCTGGTGGAGGGTGCTGTCCTTGGCCACTACCTGGCGTCTGTGGAGGTCCTGCAGCGCCAGCACCGCCTCTTGCAGGGAGGGCCCCAGTCCCTCCCCCTCCTCCGCGTGAACCCCTCTTTGTAGGCAATGGATGGATGAGGAGCCCTCGCCCCCAGCTGACCTCAGGCAGGACTGCAGCCTGCCCCTGCCCCCTCTGCGATGGGGGGTGACGAGCCTGGGCTTGACCTAGGCTGGGGTACAGCCAGGATGGCCTGCAGAGTCCTGGGTGGAGAAGCATTCAGCCTGCTCTTTGCCAGCTGCAGAGGGAGCTGGTGGCTGTGGACGAGGTGGTGGTTCAGATGGGGATGGAGGCCATTCAGGTACACCCTGCGGTCCAGGAGGGCCTGGCCGGGCAGCTGGCTGAGGTGCAGGAGGCCTGGGCCACCTGGACATGAAGTCCTGGGAGCAGGGCCAGCAGCTGGAGTGGGCAGCCCATGGCCATGCCTTCCTCAGGCACTGCCAGGAACTGCTGTATGTGCCACCCCACCTGGATGGGGGCTCGCTCTGTTCCATGCAGGTGGGGGCACTCAGCTCTTCCCTGCTTCCTCCCTTTTCTGCCCTCCTGGCCCTAAGACCTGTTCCCATGCCCTGTCCCCCACCCAGCACTCGGGCTCAAGAGAAGCAGGCGCTAGTCTATATCCTCAGAAGGGCCAGCTGGGGCCAAGGAGACACTGGGGCAGGAGCTCTGCCTGAGAGCCCAGGCAGTGCGGCTGGCGGGGTAGCAGCTGTTGGACACCAGCCACGTCATAGCCCCAGAGATGTGCGCGCTGAGGGCTAATGTCAGGGTGGTGCGTGGCCAGAGCCCCCTTTCCTGCTTCTCCCTGCTCCACGGTAACCCAGTCCTGCCCCACCCAGGCCACACCCTGCGCCCCTCCCAACAGCCCTCTGCCCCCCAGGTCACAGCGTCTCCAGGAGCTGAACAGGCAGCTGCAGGAGCTCCGGACGACCTGGGCCCTTCACCAGGAGCACTGCCTGGTGAGCCAGGACCAGGAGGAGCTTCGGGGAATGCTGGGTCAGGCTGAGGTCTGGCCGGCCTCCTGAGAGGACCTCCTGCTAGACCCTGACTGTGGGGTGAGCAGGGATCCACCCCTTAGAGGGCCACATGCCTGGCACCAGGACTTGGAAAGGCAGCTGGCGGCCCAGGAGGAGAAGCTCACCCAGCTCCAGATGTAGGTGAGGGTGTGGAGGGCGGGACTGAGGAGGGGTCGAGGGGCCTCAACCTGCGGTGGAGTCCCCAGAGCATTGATCCGCCCTGAGGGGCACCCCTTCGAGGAAACAGCCGCAGGGTCCTGTCCTCCGTGGGCAGTCTGGCTCTGTGGGGTCCATCACAGCTTCTTCTGCCCAACTGCTCCCTCCCCTCCTCCTCCTGGTTTCCCCCTCTGAGAGCTGCCCCCAGAGCAAGCCCTGTGGGACACAGAGGGTCACTATGGGTGGAAACCAATCAATAATCTCATGGGTGCAGAGCACACTCTGAGGAACACAGGGGAGGTGACACTAGCTACAGAGAATCTGAGTGGAGCGTGGGTTTGTAATCCTTGTGTAGGCTGGGGGCGGGTTGATATCACAGGATCCTGTGGGACTGAAAGTGAGGACCTGAGGGTGGATGGGCAGAGGGAGTGCCCCATCCTCTGAGGCAGGAAGGTGGTCAGCTAGGGTGAGCACGGAGGAAGATGAGCAGGGGCTCTGCAGTCACACAAATGTCACCTAAGAATCTCACTTTAGTATAAAATGTTTGTCTCCATTGCAAAGCCACCTCTAGCAACTAGGATCCCCTCTCTCCCCATCTGGAGCAGACGAGTGAAGAAAATCAAAAACTGAAGCAAAGCAGTCAACAGGACTAACGGACCACCAACACCACAGCCCTCCATCCTTGTCCTGGAGACCAGGAGAGTTAGATGGTGCCCAGCCACCGCCTCAAACTGCTCTGGTTGAGCTCAAACTGGCAACTTGTGCACAGCTTGAAAGCCAATGGAAGTCGACTTCATGAAGAGAGGGCATTACAAGTTTGACAGGGACTACTGGATCCCCGAACCAGGGCCCTTCAAATCCAAAACAGAGCCCAGCTCCGGGAATCACCCCTGCCCAAGCAACAGTCGAGCTGATAAAGTGAACGCATGGCACCTGTGAGGCACTTGCTTCCCAGAGCAAAGGGGAGCATTTGCCCTCAAAATTCAGGAGGGAGGGAGGGGCCAGGGAGGAGGTAAGAAGAGTGCTGTGTTATATTATGAGGGCTGCAAACAAAATGTGTAGAAATTGTTAAACTGCTCTGCATGTTTCCACTTAAAACAAAACCCTCTATATTAAAATTCATATATATGTGCATTATATGTGTGTATATATATATATATATATATATATATATATATATATATATATATATATATATATATATATATATATATATATATATATATTAGTCAAACCTAAGGTCAGAAAAAGGCATGCCCCGGGCTGCTGCTCATGGCAAGGTCAGTGGTGTGAAACCCATCAGAAAGACGCGGCTCGGTTGTCTGCTCCCGTAGTGACAGCCTCAGAGAGCCGCAGGGGCCGTCGTGTGCTGTCCTACAGGGCCTCAATGATAGAAATCGACTCGATGGCAATGATTTGAGTGCTTTGAAGGTCAGAAACTGTAGACAGTGATCTATAAACGTCCTTCTCTCCTGTAAGGTGTCTGTAACACAATCAAAGGAAAACAATCGGTCTGCACTCCAGATCTTCAATGGGACCATTTCCAGGGAGCCTGGCCACACACTGCCAGGCTGTGCCTTCTCAGATCCGCTGGCACTGCTAGGAAGGTTGTGGGCCCTGCAGGGGTGGGGGACTCTCCAGCCTGCTCCCCAACAATAGAGGCACTAGGCCAAGACTGGAAGAGCCCCGGCGGGGGGAGAGTGGGGAGGTTGAGGCAATCACTGTGCCCTGCTTCTGACACTCTTCATGTGGCTGCTATGGTCACCCTTGACCTCAGGGAAGGCCAAGGGTCACCAGGGCAGAAAACACTTCCTTTTTATGGTGAGGGCCATATCGGGTCTCAACTCCACTGCTAATTAGATGTGGTCTCTAGCAAGTAACCCAGCCTCTCGGTGCACCCAGTTTCCCCAGTGCTATCTGGAGTCCCCAGAAGGGCCAGGTACAGCGAGGCTGCTTGCAGCTGGGCCAGAACCAGCAGCTGCCCTCATCGTGCCCTGAAGCCAGAAGCCCAGAACTCAAAGGCTGAGCTTTGCTGAAGGTCGTCCGACAGGGCCTCTCAGCTTAAGTAAGCTGTCCCAAGCTCCAGGCTGCACAAGTTGCTCCCTGGAACACGTGGTCCGGGCCCCCAATGTGGGCACACAGAAAGCCAGTTCACCTCTCAGGACAGTGGTGGTGTGACTGGATGTGGACATGCCCGCATCGCCCGCTCGGGGCTCCTGGAGCAGGGTCCCCATCTGCTCTGCACCTCCCGCACCAGACGCCCAATGCCCTGGGACTAAGAGAAGCCTCACCCCCACCCGCCAGGGCAACCCATGGTCCCCAGGCAGCTTCTGGACCATGTCACTCCCTTCCCCAGACTTGACGGCTGTCCCACCCACGGGCTCAGCCCTCTGTACTCATGCCTGTCCATGTGTGCATGTGTGTTTGCGGGCGCACCTGTGATAGATGTTCACGTGTTTTTGGTAGATGCGTGTCCATCGGTGTGGTGTGTGTTCATCCAGGTGTGTTTATGGTATACATGCCTGTGGTATGTCCATCCATGTGTGTGTGTCTGTGTGGTGTGCGTCCATGGGCACACACACACATCTGCAGACCCGTGCGATCTTTCAGCTTCCTGCTGCTGGCTGGTCTGCGGAGAAGAGCAGGCCCTCTCGGAACGCCTTGCCTACTGGAGCAGCACGGGGTTAGGGCAGCCTCTCTTGGCATAGTCCCAGCAAGCTTGCCTGGACTTGGCCTCCTGCAACTGTGCCCTTTGGCCTGCCTTCTCCTCTTCCTTCTCCAAACCAACCTCGGCTCATGGGCAGCCTGCTGCCTCCCCGTCCCTTGCTGTCACAGTCCCCTGCAGCTCTCCCAAGGCACAGGCCCCGTCGCCCTCCAAGGGGAGAAGAGAATCTAGTCAGGGGTCAGAAGGTGGAGGCAGAGAAGGCAGGGCAGGGCAAGGCTCTCTCTCTCTCTCTCACATGTGCAAGCAGGAGCCCCTGTTCCCCCCTACTCCCACCCCCCAGAATGTGCAGCACCCCTGAGCCCACCACCCTCCACCAGTGGAGACATCCTGGGGCACCATCTCCGCTGTAATTGCCCACCTCCACGCACTCTCCCATGGGGTCCAGTTCATGAATGGGATGAATGGCTGGGGTGAAGCCTCATCCTGGACACAGGGGTACTGAGCAGTCACTCCTGCCCTGACTCTCACTCTGTGCCCAACCTGGGAGTCACTCAGCCATGCATTGGGGGGAATGGGGAAGGGGAGTGTCATGGGAATCCACGTGGTTACCAATGCTAGAGGAACGTGGGGTATTGTCAGGGAGGTGGTGGTGGGGCAGGTGTGACCCAGGGACCCAACATTAATTCACTGGGCCTCGCTGCTCCTCCACAGGGGTGGGTGGGGCCAGAAGTGACCCTGGGGCTGTAGGTGAGTGGGTGGGCCCAGAAGTGACCCTGGGGCTGTAGGTGAGGACGTGCTCCATCCAGGTCACCACATGGAACCAGCCACAGACTGCCCATGCAGGCTCGCCACAGTCTAGCCAGGCCAGCACGCAGCACCCTGGGAACGGGCAGCTCCTGGTAAGGGGCAGCCCTTCCGAGGTCACACCTTCCTAGGCTCTTCCTCAAGGTGCTCTGACCCCCACCCGGCAAAGAGGGCAGCTACTGGCTGTGAGGGTGGGGCAGGGGTGCCCGAAGCAGACACCTCCTACGGGGCTTCCTGCTGGGAAAGGGTGGCACAGCACCAAGAGGCTGGCAACTCTTTGCGGGGCCAGGGAGATGTGTCCTTGTCTTGTTTCCTAAACTGGTCTTTGATGGTGGTACCAAAGGTCTCCCCATTCGTAGCAGCAATGACATCCTCAGACCGTTGGTGGGACGAGTCATATAATGTGTGCAGCCCCCGAGTCCCTGCGTACAGCATTCAGAGCAGCAGGGCGGGGGAGCCTGGGACCCTCCCCCCAGTGCCAGCACTCTACACCGGGCCCAGCCACCCCGAACCCCAACCCCACCCCATTTACACCCCGGCTGCCACAGCACCTCTGCACCCCACCTCTCCCGGTGCTTGGAGAAGAGGCCCACTGTGGCCTGCTCCAGGGGCCCAGGGCCCAGGACCAGAGCAGCTGCTGAGCTGTGGCAAGCCCGTAGTCACAGCTTCAGTTCACAGTGCAGATGGCCCTCTGAGGTGCTGGCAGCTCCTGCCCCGTCTGGGGTACCAGGGCATACACCCAAGGCTAGGAAGGGTGCTGCTGGGGCCAACCAGGCCCTCCGAGGCCCCAGAACACTGGGGGATGGCTCTCTGAGGCTGAGGCATGGTGTCACTCGGGGCGGGCTGTCAGTGCTGCCTCCTCTTCCGCACGGCCTCGCGCAGGGCAGCCGGCAGCCGCTCCTGGTTGTTGCAGATGTTGTAGTGGGCCAGGCCCAGAAGCTTGTCCAAGTCCTCTTGGCTATAGGTCACTTTCGAGTAGTGGTAGGGGGAGTCAGACGGAGACAGGTTCACCCGGCCGGCCTCCTGCTCCTCGGGTGTCCTAGGGACCCCTGTGCAGAGAGCACATCGTGGGCATGGAGGGGCAGGGTGCTGGGGTGGAGGGAGGGTCTGCTGGGTCGGGGAGGCTGGGACACCAGGAAGGGGGTGGCGGCAAGCTGGCTCACCAGGGGCTGAGTAGTCCTGGAAGGAGTCGTTGACCAGGGGGAAGTGCAGAATGACTGGGGCCTCAGGCCGGCCGGGATCAGAGAACTTGTGGCACTCCCGAGGCTGGCGCTCCTCATCGAGGCTGGGAGAGATGGGCGGGAACGGGATGCCCTGCTCTTGGCACATGCGGCCCACCAGCTGCAGCTGCCTTGGGTTCCCTTGGTCCTGGACACTGACGTCACATAGGACCAAGCATCAGTCGGAGTGGACAGCCGTGCCGCAGCCCCTCAGAGCTCCACCAAACGGACTGTAGCCATCACTGAGGCCAGCCATGAAGGGCACACACCTCTCACTAAATTAACACAGAAACTAAACGCTGAGTTGTCGACGGCCTGCAACCAGCCGGGGTGCAGGTGCAGCCAACCAGATTCACCATCATATCCTCTCCCCATTGCGGAGAAAGCCCCCTGATGGAGCGTGAATGAAACCCCAGTTCTTTTCACAGGGAGTGCTGGTGGTGAAACAGTTATGTGCTGGGCGAGGTTCTGCAGGTTCAGCACTGGGAAACCACCCGCTGCTCCATGGAGAGAGGGCCGAGCACCACGTTCCTGAACTTGTGCCTCCACGTTGGTAGCCACAGACTCTCCCTTAACAGCCATGCTGCCTTCAAGTGAGCACATGGCTGGTGTGATCTCCCTACAGAGGCAGACATCCTCTGGCTCTCTCTTCCTGCTGTCGCCCAGCCCCCCTCTCAGCTTCCCCCAATGCAGCTGTTAGGCTTCCTCACTTGTGAACTCAGCGTTACTGTCGATCCCACCCACCTTGTGGCGTATGTAACTACTGAATATGCATGTCTTAAGGCTACCTGTAACTACCCCAAGATAATACAGATGCTCTCTCTTCCCCCACTTCCTCGTGGTCCATCAAGAGGAGCTGAGGTGAGCATGCTATCATAAAACGTGCCTGACTCCTTTATTGTACTCTCGCTCCCCTATCTCTCCTAGCCTCTATGACTTTACTAGACCTTTACTATTTTATCGCCATACAATTGTGCCTACTGACCCATTGGTTGTTAGAGGCTGATTTCCTGTGACAAACTGCTCCGTGGGCATTTTTACTCCCGTAAGCAGTTCGATCTCGGAAACACACCAAGGGGGACCCGGTGAGTCAGCATGGACTCCATGGTGGGGATCCTGGTTTGGTTCTTTTGACATGGTGTGGTGGTTAGATATTATGTCCACTTGGACCTGCGTGAAAGTGCAGGGGTGGAGTCCCACCTGTCACTCAGGTGGAAGCCTGGTGATCCCTCCTTGGAAGGAAGGGGAGATGCTATGAGCCTCTTCCTCCTCGCTGGGATTCTGTCTCCAGAGACGGCCCCATGGGGCCACCAGCCTGGAGAGCCGCCGACTGGGCCGTGTTCACGCCAGCCTGGGCATTATCTGCCTGCAGCTACACAGAGGCTGAGGAAGGTTCTGACTAGTATGGTCTTGAATCACACTGGGCTGGGATGCCTTGCTGATCTAAAATGACTTCTTGATCTAAAGCTCTTTCTTTCTACACAAAGGAGTGTTGCTGCTTTTGTTTCTCTGGACAGCTCAGCCCATAGCATGTGGGTCCCTGTCTCGTAGGGTTGGGAGGAAGCCAGCAAGGCACACACTGTGAAGCCGCCCTAGCATCCTCGGGTGCCACTCATCAGCTCCCCCACCTGAAAGGTGGCATTTAAGTTGTAGTCCAGCGACAGGATGAGGTCCACGTCCCGGGTGGGCTGCAGGAGGGGCGGGCAGCTGGTGTTGACAAAGTAGCCCACGTCCAGCAGGCACAGGCGGTGCTCCCCAGGGGTCAGCTGGTTCGGGAGTCCATCCAGTTTGGTGTCTGGAGAAGTGGGCGGGGTGGGAGGGCAGCCTTGAGCACGGGTGCTGAGGACACCACGCTTGCTCCCCTGGTCAGTGGCAGTCACTGGCTGCTCCTGGAAAAAGACTCCACCCTCAGGCCCCACCCACCTGGCCCCAGCCCTGAAGCAACCTCCAGCCCCAGCTGAAGGAGAAAGCAGGAAACTCTACTTCCCACATCCCGTGGGGCCACACATGGAAGGCCTGGAGCCAAGGGGTGAGGTGAGGGGCCCAGGAGGGGCCTGGAGCCAAGGCCCACAGCTCTGGGAAGACATCAGGGGGCTGGACCCCGGTGGGAGAAGCTACCTTTCCAGGAGGAGAAGTGAGGGTGCTGGAAATAGTCTTTGTGGAACTGGAGACCACGCAGAAAGTTGTGGGTGGCCTGGGCAAGCGGACGCCACGTCAGGAGGCCAGAGAACAACTCCCCGATCCTCCCAGCCAGGCTGGGTGGCACTTCCATCTTCAGCACTGGGACCTGCTCCTTGTCTGCACAGCCAGGGAGTGGGGCGTGGGTGCTAGCCCAGTCTGAGGGCAGTGACCCCGGAGAGGGAAAGAGCTGAGACCAGTGCCCCCACCACCACACACACACAGAGCTGGGAGTCACATGCCCACCCCCAGCACCAGCCCCGGAGCCTGGGCACCTACCCAAGCTGGTCAGGGTCTGAGCCCAGCGATCCCAGAACGGACTGGACTCCGAGGACCAGTATAAGCTGTCTTGGAGGCTGGCTGCATATAGGTTGGTCCAGATACCTGGGAGCGCAGACACAAGGGGACGAGAGCCCCCATTCCTGTCACAGCCTGACCCTTCCCTGCTGCCCGCCTCAGTGATGGGGCTCCCCCAGAAACATCCTCCCCTCCCCCATTCTCTCTCCAAGACCCCCTCACCTTCCAGGAAGCAGATGCGGGACTCAGGCATCCTCTTCATCAGCAGCCCCATGAAGAACTCGGAGCCGAAGAGCTCGGAGGGGATGAAGGCACCTTACTTGGAGAAACCGAGCTCGTAGGGGGAGAAATCACACCACTCTGCGGTGGGAAGGGACCGCTGTTGGCCACCACCCTCCTGCCCACCCGAACACACGCAGGGCAGCCACAAAGGACGGGGCGACTCCCCTCCAGTCCAAGTGACTCTGGGGTCATGGGTGTCTGGATTCACTCGGGTCCCGGACCAGAGTGTAAGGAGAAGGGCATGAAAAACTGCCTCCCCACACCATCCCAACCACCCCTTCCCCGACTCCTGGCCGCCCGGGGCCTCAACCAGCTGCCTCGACCTGCCTCCAAATTCAAAGGTGGACAGGCCGTGCCCCTTAGTGTTGAGGGCATAGTACATGGGGAGAGGTTTCTGGCCGTGCCTCAGAGCCTGTCGCTGCTCCGAGAGCTTGTGGACATCAGGCTGTAGGGAGATAACTCCGTGTAAACCCATTGCTGCCTGGTCTCTGGAGATCTCCCCTCGCCCTGCTACCCAGCAGGGCTGCCTCCAGATCCAGGCCCGTCTCCATGGGCCGCCCTTCTGTACCCCATCATGTCGCATGGCCTCATTGATGAGGTCCCAGAGGTTGGTGAAGCAGGCCGGGTGTCCCAGGCGAGCGTGCTCCTCCAGCTCCTGGTAGTACCATTGCAGCTGGCTGGGAGCCAACACGCCCAGCTTGTTCTTGGTCACCTGCATCTTCAGCAGTACGGTGGCGCCCCCCAGGTCCTTCTGCGACCACTCTGGATCCTTGTAGAGGTTTTCTAAGGTCCTAGGCAAAGCCAGAGGTCGGGGGCAGACAGGTTCCTCTAAGAGTCCCCCGAGACCTCACACCCCTTCGGACCTTCTCTCCCAGGGCAGCAGCCCGCAGGTGCCTTCCAGCTCCATGGAGACAGCCGAAGCCCATGGGCACCTTGGGCATATCGCACCTGCCACCTGCCTCCTCGCAGACCTTCCAATCTAGTCAGGGAGGCCAAGGGAGAAGCCTTACCACAGGCACCCCTGCCTCTGCCCACTCACCCCCAGATCCCACACTCAGCCTGCTCACCAAGTGGAGCCTGAGGCCCCTGTGATGTAGAAGACGCAGTCCAAGAGGCCCAGCTCCCTGAGGCCGGTCAGCTGCCCATACAGGGAAGTCATTGCCCGGACCCCTCCACCAGTAGCCATGATTGCCACCACTGGGACCTGGAAGGGCAGAGTACAGCTGGGCTCAAGGGAGGCCCTGCGGGGACTTCCAGTTGGTGGAGGGGAGGTCAGGGTGCGCCGGGCAGTAAAAACCACAGGAGGATGACACAGCAAGTCAAGTGGCCACTCAGTCCCCTGCCCCTGGCCCCACCACCAAGTTAGCGTAGGTCAGAGTCTGGTGGGGACCCATGGAGCAGGTCTGAGTCAGAGCAGCTGAGGAGAGTCATGTCAGGATAACCTCCTTCAGCAGGGTGGGTCCTTTCGGGTTTTGAAAACTCCAGGGAGCGTACAGGCCACAGGCCTTATCTCCCCATCCCCAGCCTGGGGAGTACGGCGGTCACTCCTTAAAAGACACAGGCTCACCTCAAAACCCCTAAATCAGCGTCCCTCTCCCCTTGCAAGGAGCTCATTTCCTTAGGAGCCAGCCCAACCAGCAGAGAGGCCTGGCCAGATGTCCACCGAGTTGTCTGAGAGGCCCAGTCTTAAAAGCAGCTCCAGGTCACGGGCCAACGCACAGAGAAGGGTAGCTACCCCTGGTGGGGCCCGTGGTTCTGACACTGCTCAGCCGCATTGGGCCCAAGATAACATCAAGAAAGCTCCGGGAAGTACAAGGGGGGTAGGTGGGCAGACGAGAGGCAAACACAAGTCCGCCTTACAACCAACCCTGGTCGGGCAATGGAAGTGTGGAGGCCCACTCAGATCAACACTCGGCCTGAGACCCCCACACTACTGCCCAGCCCGACAGACCTCGTCCTCCTGCAGGTCTCCCTCCAGCTGCAGGGCCTGCTGCAGGGCCTTGGCCACCACCTGCTTCCTCCTGCTCAGGAAGGCCTGCTCCTCAGCACACAGCTCGAAGCCCAGGCGCACGGCCAGCTCCCCTGGTCTGGGGGTGGGGTGGGGGGATGGACGGACAGTGAGGCAGTGCTCATCCTCGTCAGAAAAGAGAACACTGGGCCCATCTCCCTGCAAGATCCACGTCCATCTCTTCTCTCCCTTCAGCCTGCGTGCTGAAGCTTGGAGAGTGAGGGGGGGATGGTGGGCCCAGAGCCACACAAACACGCCCGGCATGACAGCAAGGCCAGCCGGCAGATGAGGGTGTCCCTGTGGCCAAAGGTGGCCCTGAGTCTCAGCTTCTCCCTCCCCTGCAACGCTGGACCAGGGCTACACTGGGGAGGGGGCACGGGGGCTGAGAAGGAACAAAGGCCTTTAAGTTGGGGCTGCTTATGCTCCCAGACACCGAGGGCCAGCAAAAGTTCTTGAAGGCCCAGCCACGTTGCTTCCACCCAAAAGGTTGCTTCCTTCTGGTCTTTGTGCTCCTCAAACCAGGCGTGTTACTCTCCTCAGCCCCCACCTCTCTCCCACCCAGTGAGGCCACACGCAGACTACAAGGCTGAGGAAGGACCCTCTCTGCTCTGAGCACCTTCCCAAGACTGGGAGCTCCCTGCTGCAGCCACCCGCTTGCTTCCGGTCCTCCAGGCCACCCAGCTGCACTTAGCGCCCTCCCTCCCCCGGCTGCTCTCCCCCAGCCCAGCCTCTCACCTGTCTTCTTTTCTCAGCTCCACCTTCATCAGAGGCTCCTGCAAACCAGCAAAACACCACTCAGAAAGGCTGGCACCTCCACCCCAACTTCGGCCCTGGGATGCCCCAGTCATCTCCACAGTGATGCACCCCCACAGCCCAGCCCAGGGGCTTGGCCCAAAAGAAAAGGGAGAGAAGGAGTCACCCCCTGCCACCACCCCCGCACTGGCCTGAGGCCCTGTCCCACCCCCACATCAAGGTCTCTTCCTCTGAGTGAAGAGTACCTGGGACATAGGGAAGACCAGCCTCACGAGCTGGTCTGATGGCAGGGCCCTGAGTGGCACCTTCAGTTGCTCCTGGTGGGCGTTCTGCAAGGGGACTAAAACTGTACACTTACCCGAGTCTCAGAGCAGGGGTACCACCCGGCCCTGTGGGCCTGAATTCCAGGGGGTCAGTGGGGGGGGGCACCCTACCTGCAGGTGGATACTCAGCTCCTGCTCCCAGCAGGTGGGGAAGTGGAAACGGAAGGAGTCACTGCCTACGGTGGCCTCCTGAGATCCCTCGTAGGATCCGGGGACCACAAGCTGATCTTTTCCCTTTGACTCTGGAGAAAGGAACCGAGGTAGGGGTGGGAGGGGGTTCCCTGCCCGTGAGGTGTCTCCCGCCCCTGTGGCTGGCAGAGGCTGGGAGGAGTTACCCCCAGCCCAGCCCCCTCAGAGCAGGGTCATGGGAAAAGACCAGGTCTTGGTAAGCCCGGGCAGTTTCACCCCCAGCCCCTAGCCTTCGGAGGCTAAAGGTGGCTGGCAGCTTCTTCCAGGATGGGCAGCTGAGGAAGGGGGAAGACATAGGCTGAGGGCCAGGGCTGTCCTGGTGACCTGGGAGACTCACCCTTCTGGTCCCCGGCCTCCTTCAGCCGCACATGCAAGCGGGAAAGCTCACGGGCCTGTGTTGGGAAGAGAAGATTCATATGCCGCCCCTCCCACGCAAGGATACCTCACCACTACCCTTTCCCCTGCAGCCCGCGGTTCCTGCTCCTCAGTCCCATGTCCTCTGGAAATCATAGCCCCTCCCACTTTGCTCTTTCCTGGTCCAGACAGACTTGCAGCCAGGAGGGCAGGTGAGCAGATGGCCTGAGGGAGGGTGTGTCACTCACCACTACAATCCCAAAGCACTACTATGATCCCAAATCACTACTGTGATCCCAAATCACTACTATGATCCCAAATCACTACTATGATCATAAAGCACTACTATGATCCCAAAGCACTACTATGATCACAAAGCACTACTATGATCACAAAGCACTACAATGATCACAAAGCACTACTATGATCCCAAAGCACTACTATGATCATAAAGCACTACTATGATCACAAATCACTACTATGATCCCAAAGCACTACTATGATCACAAAGCACTACTATGATCCCAAATCACTACTATGATCACAAAGCACTACTATGATCACAAAGCACTACTATGACCCCAAAGCACTACTGTGATCCCAAAACACTACTATGATCCCAAATCACTACTATGATCACACAGCACTACTATGATCCCGAATCACTACTATGATCCCGAATTAGTACCATGATCCTAAGTCACCATTACCATCCCAAGTCACCACTATGATCCCGAATCACTACTATGATCCTGAATCAATCACTACAATGATCTGACTCACCACTAGGACACCGTTGCTGGTGAGCTGCTCTGCACAGTCTGTCCTGGGAAAAGCCATGAGCGGGGGTCAGGTTCTTGCCCCCAAGGAAGCCTAGGCAGTCCTTCCAACCACAGAGGGTCCCCGGGGAAGGACACCAGCCCTGAGCGCACGAGGCTCTCTCCTTCCAGAAGGGACAGATTTGACCCAGAGCCCCTCTCCCTACCTCGCAACCCCCAACTCCCCTGACCCCCGCAACCCCCAACTCACACACTCCGCAGGCGGAATTCAACGTCAAACCGCTCCCCACCCTGAAAAAGCAAGTTACAAAGGTAAGACGTGTGCATGTATGTGGGCATGCATGTGAGTGGTTGTGTGCACGTGTGAGTGTGTGTGCATGTGTATCCACATGGCTGTGCATGTGTGAGTGTGACAGTGGTTGAGTGCGTGTGCTTGCTTGTGAGTGTACCTGTGTATGTGTGTGAGGCTGTGTGTGGGTGTGAATGTGAGTGTGAGTGTGTGTGTCAGTGTGGGTATGTGCAGATTCCAACCCAGATGCCAGCCAGGGGTGCCAATGCGGGGAGGGCTGCTGTCCATAATGTGGCCCCGAGGAGGGGGCCGCTCCTCGGGAAGCAGGTCCTGGTTGACAAGGGCCTCGGGCACCAGGGAAACCTGACCTCATGGTCTGTAAACAAGTTCTTTGAAGAGGGCATTTAAGCAGCATCCCGTTGGTGGTACCGAGGGTGGCCGCCCATGTGGAGTCTTGCCTGCAGGCTCAGCAAGAAGCTCTGGCGCCGGAACTCCCCAGGCAGCAGAGTGCCCACGTCAAACAGCACTGACAGCATGGGGACGTCGCTGGTCAGCAGGTCCTGGTCAAAGACTTTCAGCTCCACCATGTTCTGGAAGGGGAGCAGCGGGACAGGGCCATGGGGTGGGGGGTGGTGTGGGGGTGGCGCTGGGGGTACGCAGGACTGGGCTGAGGCAGGCCCACCTTGATCTGGCTGTGCACCCAGAAGTAGAAGCTCTGTTTCCAGACAGGGTTTCTGCAGTTGTTGACCGTGCGCGTCTGGAGCCGGTGGTTGCAGGCCGTGGGCAGCCACAGGGTCACATAGAATTCACGGTGGGTCACTTGGAGGAGAAGAAATGAGGGCCAATTCTCTCCCAAGCCACGCAGAGTTCACCACCAGAGGGATCCCTGGGGACGCACCAAGCCCCACCCTCCATCACCAGCCCTTGCCCATCACTCTTTGCAGCCCCTCCTCCCAGGACCTCGCAGGCCCAGCCCTCCTGCCACCTCCCACCGTCCCTGCCCTGCTCCAATTGCAACCTCAGTTCCCTTCTCCTCTCTTGGTCAACTCACCCACGTCCCTGGCAGGCAGGCTGTGGGCCTGCAGCACACGAATGGTGAGCAGGCAGGTCCCGGGCAACTTGGCCTGCAGAGCAGCGGGGAGAGGACAAGCTTGCTGTGGGATGACATGACCAAAGGCCGCAGGCGATGGAAGGGAGGTTGGGGCACCTGTGAGGGCTCACCCTGCACCAACAGGGCCAAGGCCACCCAGAACCCCGAGTCTAGAAGAGACAGGGCACGTCCATAGGAACTTACACAATGCCCATGACAGGTCTGTCCCAAGGGCTATCCATACATTAACTCAGCTGACTACTACGCTGCCTCACGAGGAGGCGGAGGCATGGAGAGGTGACCCAGCAACTGGCCGGAGACCCAGAGGCAGGATCGCTGTGCTCTCCGCTTCCCTCTCCTGGAACCAGCAGGCTCCCATCTTGCCAGCTGTCTGCCCCAGCCCATGCCCTCGCTTACAAAGCTCTGGGTAGGCATACAGAAAGGCATGGAGGGAGCGGCCTGCTAGGACTAAGCTCCTGCTTGCTCACTCGCTCCTCCCTGTGCATCCCACCCCTGGTCAGGGGGCAGTTCTGGAAGCCACCTCTGTGCTGGGGCAGGTGGGAGGTTACCAGGTCAGGCAGCCCATGGGAGCCAAGCCCTGCGCCCTCCAGGTTCTCCGAGGGCAGAGGAACAAAGGACCCCAGGACTCCATCCCAAACTACCCCGGGCTCTGGGCTGAAGCCCTGCCAGGTGCGCTGGGGCCAGGGAGCGTGTGTCAGCACACCCTTTCACTGGCCTCCCAGCTGTCGTTGGAAGTCCCAGCTGCATGCACCCAGGGGTTCCTGGCAGAGGAAGAACCCGGGAAAGTCACCCATCTCATCAGTCTCAGGCCCCGACAGCCCAGGCAACTGACTCAGAGGGAGCAGGGGAGCAGCCAGGAGCCTCTCCCTGCCTAGAAGCTCTGTGGATCCGCAGCCCAGCCATGCCCCTACCTAAAGCTGGCAAACACGCCCCCTACACCTGAAGACCACCGTGGCCACAGCCCTCCAGAGAAAGCATTAGCCAGGACTCAGGTGGGGAGCAAGGGTCAGAGTGGGCTCCAGTGCCACGCCAGTCTTACCAGAGCCATGAGGCTGGGGGTCCCAGGCGGGGCGAGCAAAGGCAGCAGTAGCCACTGGGCCGAGGACTGTGGGGTTTTAAGCCAAAATCCAAGTATGTCCCAACTGGCCTCCCTAGCCCCTCCCACCTGCATCTTCCGCTCCGCCCAAGCCCCACACCCTGTCCAAGAAATGTGGCACCTCAGCCTATACTGGGGCTACTGACACCCTCCCATGGGCTCAAGGTCCCCCACCCCTGCTGGGTTCCTGGAAAACCCACTGCCCCCAGCAGACACCACCTGGGCCTGCCCAGCTGGGTCCTGCTTCCAGGACAGCTCACCAACCACCCGTGTGAGCAGGACAGGAAGGTATGGCTTGGAGGGGCCACAGGTCTGGGCAGCCGCCAGAGGTAGGGCAAGGGCAGAGTCCCCACCAACAAGGCTTGTAGCAACATCCAGGTACCAGAAGGACAGGAATGCCCAGTCTCCACTGAAGCAGACCCGGAGGAGGGGTGTATCCGGAGCCTATCATCACAGCAGGGGAGTGGCTGTTACTAAAAACAGCTCTTCAAAGCCAGGGCCTGGGCCACCTGGGTCCCCAGAGATGGCCAGGACTGGAGCTCCAGGTGGGCACCCAGGGGAAGGGGGCTCATCTCCCCTTTTGTGGGGGCAGCATGAGAAAGCCAGTTCCTTCTGCAGAGGAGCAGCCCAGGGGTGGGGGTGGGGCAGTTTATGTCCCCTGGTCCCTGTGCTGGTTAGGAGACACAGGCTCGTCCCCAGGCCACCAACCCCATCGCGAAGCAAACCAGAGTCCCAGTCAATGAGCCCTGGCAGAGAGTTAAAACAGGGTTGGCCTGCCGGCCAGACCGGAGTACAAGCTGTGGTCCCTGGACAGACAGGGAGCTAGCTCCTCTCTCTGACATTTCCATCTGAACCCTCCCCGCCCTCCTGGAGACACAGAAATCCACAAGGGGCAGGTACCACATGGAGCCTCCCCGGCTTTATTGAGCATGTCTTTCGAGCGAGCGAGCGGGCCCTTACAGAAACCCTCTCCAGGCCCCAGGGCAGCCAGAAAGGTAGGGACCATCATTATGTCCACTTCACAGCTTTACAGAGGAGGGAGGACGCCGCAGCTGGCCTCCACCCACGGGGCTGCTTCACCTGCGTGGCAGCTTTCTGGGAACCCTGACCTAGACACCTGCCTGGCACTTCCTGGTCCTCCTCCTATCACCCACGATAGTCTCCAGGATCGGTCCCAACCCAAACGGGGTTCTGGGTCAGACAGATTGCAGGGTGTCTCTGTGGGGGCCTATCTGGGGAGGAGCCAGAGTGCCCCCTGAGCTGTGGGGGGGCACGTTCCCTGGGGGCTCCACTAGTCCAGGCCTGAGGCCTTGGTGAGGGTGTCGAGCAGTTGGAAGTAACTGTACTTGAGGTCATACTCCATGTCGTACCAGAAGTTCACTGTGGGGAGAGCAAGCACAGGAGTGGGTGGCCCAGCTCTGACCCAGAGCCTCCCCAGCCCACCCGCTGGCCGAGGCCAGCAGCTCCTCACCAGCAATGCAGCCCTGGGACTGCTGCACGTGGTGGAACCACAAGGCCGGCAGGTAGAGCATCTCGCCGGCCTGCATGGTGCAGCGGAGGGCCTGGGCCCCACGGTACTGTGGGTACCGGGACAGATCTGGTGTCAAGGGATCCAGTGGAAGCCAGGGCACCTGGGGACGGAGCAGGACCGGGGAACTCGGCCTTTGGCCTTGCCAACGGTAAGGGCCAAAGGTCCCCCTCCATCCGCCCTGGGAAGCCAGCCCCAGAAGGTGGGACCTTACGGAGGAAGGGGCCACCTTCCCAGGACTTTTGGGGCCCACTTGCTCCTCGGAGATGGATGAGCTTGCCCCTCCCTGAGGCCCAGGGCCAAGATGGACACCTTCTCCATGGCCTCTTCATCCACCACCTCAAAGGTGCCCGCCTCAGTGAGTCGGTAGGTTGCTGGGGTGTACAGCTCTGATGCCAGAGAAAAAGGGGGAGCTCTGCAAAGAGTGCTCCCAGCCCCTCACACCTCCTCCCAGCCTCTCCTGTTGGCTGCCTGGCCCCAGGGACACAGGCAGGGAAGCCTCGCTACCCTTCCTCTGGTTTGGGGCCCATGCGTAAGGCAGGTCCCAGCCCTACCATAGGGGATGAAGGGTCGATCGCTGGGTGGGTGAAACAGGAAATGTTTCTCTCCAGAGAGGACACAGTAGAGGTTTTCGTAGTGGTCCTTGTGCACTGCCAACACAAAGAAGGTCCTGGGCAGATTTGGCGGAGCAGGGCACATGAGAGGCAGAACCTGCCCACCCAGAGCCTTGCGCCTCAAGACAGCCAGGGGTGTAAAAACGAGAAAGTCCTGCGAATAAAGATTTCAACCTTCCATCCAAAGTGTCCCCTGATGTCTCCTTTACGCCCAGTACTAGTTCAACTTAGCCAGTAAAGGATCTCCATCCCTCTGCCATGAGCATGGTGCTCTTTTAAACTCCATCCGGGCTCAGACTGAAAACAGCCTCTTCAAAGAACAGCCAGGATCCTGGAGGACAATGAATTTATAAGGGGGAGGGGGAATCCCATTATTTTCTACACAGTTTCTGAAGCCCCCTCATTTCCCTCAGGGAGAAGAACTCGGGAAGGGAGGGTGAGAACGTTTGAACCAACTAGAGGGACTGAATCAATGTCACTGAGCTGTCAGCGTAGAAGCTTGGTGTGTGCTTTTGCTCTGTGTATTCTCAACGACATAGTCAAACCAGACTCCAGGAGATGCCCAGGGGGTGTCTGGGGTGGAGGGCATTCCAGATCCCAGCCACCAGGGACTTGGCACTCACCACACGCCCCATGCGGGTCATCTCTCCAAAGAGGTAAATATCCACGCATAGGGTTCTCCCAAGTTCACCTCCGGGGCCAACGTGCCCTCTGAGAGATGTCTAGTGCGCCCCCACACCAAAGTCATCCCACCCACCACGCTGCAACGCCGCTCCTCCTCTGTTCGCAGAATTGTAGACCGACCCTCCAGGCCAGCCTCCCACCCTTGGCCCCATCCTGGCTCCTCCCTGTCCCTGCATCCCAGAGACACCTACAGGACATCACTGCGGCCGCCTCCCCCAGCCAGAAGTTCACCGCCTCTGGCATCTTCCCTGCAGGACAGAGGAGGAGAGTTAGGAGCGGTTGTCCCCTGCAGGTTGGGTCTGGGATAACACCCAACAGGATATGGGCAGGGGTGCTGCGTGCGAGCGAGGGCCATCCCAGGGAAAAGTGGCGAAGAGGCCATGGTTTGGAGGGCTTGGGGAGTGGGCCCAGCCCCCCACAGGCAAAAGTTAGAGCACTAATCCTTTGCAGTCGGTCAACAGTCAAGGCTTCCAGGGCGGCAGGGCCTGACCCTGGCCATGGGGTGGTGGGTGTGGGCCAAGACAATCAATGTCACCGAGCTGTCAGTGTAGAAGCTTGGTGTGTGCTTCTGCTGTGTATTCTCAACGACTGTCCTCTGCCCCAGTCGCCCCCTCTCACCCAGAGCCTCGGAGGCCCAGGGCACGTGGGGCTCCAAGTCGGGCAGCAGCTGGGGCAGCTCGGTAAGCAGGTTAGAGCACTGCTTCTGCACGTAGAGCACGCCAGGGTGCCGGGCCCTGCCCTCCAGGACGTCCAACACACCTCACAGGGGCAGCAGGCGCTCGGCTGGCATCACGAAGTGGTCTCCGCGCACGGAATCAGCATAGCCATCTGTGGTCACCACTACGCTCATCTCCGTGGCACCCACCGTGGCCCTAGGGGAAGGGACTCTAAGAGCATGCCCACATGCCACAAGACAGCTCGCCCATCACCCTAGCCCAGCCCAGGGCTGCACCCACCTCAGATAGGGGAGCGACCACTTCTGCAGGGCATTGTGCATGATGCAGGGCCTGCTGGGGAAGACCCAGTCCCGGTAGATGTGCAGTGGCATCGGGGCCTCATCCAGGTAGGGCACGGTTGGAGGCACGCCAAGCTCTTAAGTGGGGTGGGAGGTAGATGTTGACATAAACAGCACCCAGCCACTTACGGATGAGATGCCCTCTCTGGGCAGGCCACAGGGTATCACTGGGCAGTGCTCACTGGGGAGGGACCAAGAGACTCTGGACCACCAGAAATAGAAGGGGATTTTCAAGGAGGAGGCTGCCGCACGCCTACTCCAGGAGGGGCCACACAGCCCAAGAGCACGTGAGCAACATACTCTGGTGTCAACTTGTGGAGGGGTGGAGTCTAAGCTGTCATTCAGGTTGCAGCTTGATGACCTCATTTGGAGGTGCCCACGGAAATCAATAGCTCCCTTCCTGTGAGACATTCCTGCTGACAAGACACACAGAGCTACACTAGAGCCCTGGAGCCGCAGGGCTCACTTGGAGACCCCTGCTAGCGCTGGGATGCCTCCACCACCACTGGGTCCACAAGGCTTTCCACCCACTGGCCTGTGATCTTCCTGCATCAGCATCATTGCTTGTGTTTCATGAGTAGGAAGAGGGATTTATAGACTGGTATCGGACATATGGGCTAATATCAGACTTAAGGACTTGATCTGGACTGGGCTGGAATGTTTTCATAATGTACAATTTTTCTTTGATATAAAGTTCTCTTTTAAAACACATATAAGTGTCTATGAATTTGTTTCTCTGGTCAACTGGGGCTAACACAGCGGGACTCCTGCTTGGCCCAAACCCCAGTCCTCCCTGGGGCCAGACCCTTGGTTAGCTTCCCTAGCTGCGGTGGTGGACCTCTAGCGAAGTATAGAAAAGCAGCCTCAGGCACCACGCAGGGAGCTCCCCGTGGCTGGGGGCAGCAAGATGAAGGAAGAATGCCTTCCAACTGTGAATATTCACTGAATATTTTGGAATGTGCTCAGCCCTTGGCTTGGCCAGTGTGAATGGGTCCTTTCAAGATGCTGACAGCCTCATCGGGGAGACATGCCTATAACCTGAACGCCCTGGGTCTTCCATGATGGTACCGTGCTGTGTGCTGCCTGGGTGGCTTTCTCTTGCTGCCCTTCATAAAAATCACTGACTCCCTGTTGTGCTCCTGGCTGGCTCCTCGTCTCACCGAGTCTACCTACAAACACTCCCAACCTCCCTCGCCCTCACCTTCTCCTTCTCCCATGCCACCTCCTTTGGGGCCCCTCCACTCACAAGTCACCCCAAGAGCCTTCCTTCCCCCAGCTGGCTATCCTTCTTCTTTAGGAACTTGTGAACCACACCACCCACCGCCCACCCCCTCCCGGCCCCAGCCCACAACCATTTCTAGTAAACAAACAACAGTTGCCCTCGAGTCGATTCTGGTTCCTGGTGACCCGTAATGTCAGAGTGGACCTTTGCTCCACAGTTTGTGGCCCTGACTTTTCTGAAAAGGATTACATTTCGTTGGGGGTCCTTTAGGAGTAGGCAATGTGCACCGACCTTCCCATTAGTAAGACAAATGCTTAACCATGGACACCACCCCGGGGCTCTGAAAAACTCCTCGTTCCCTTCCTGCGTGCATGTCCACTTGACCACCTGCACCGTCAAGCACACTATCTACGGGCCCTGGTGGTGGTCGGTGCTTAAGCACGTGGCTGCTAACCAGGAGGGGGTTGATCTCAGTCCACCAGGTGCCCCTCGGGGGAGAGACATGGTGGCCAATCTTTTTCCTCAGACACAATACGGGGCAGTCCTACGACTCCAGTGACAGGTTTGCAAACAGGTTAATATACTATCTACTCAATTGATTTCCACTGGATAGCTGTCTCTGTCCCCGGCTAGAATGTGATCTCCATGAGGGTGGGGGTGTGGGTTACACCTTCCCAGGATGGAGCACAGTGCCCAGCACGCCCATGATCCCCAGTACACACTGGCTTAATGACTGGATGAAAGGCTTACAATATCTCCTGCCACAGTGAACTAACTGGTTCCCCTGGCTTAACTCCCCTCCTTCCAAAAGCATTTATCACCCCAGCTCCAGACAACCTCTTGAAAGGCAGCCTCATGTTGTCACTCTGAGCAAACCTCCTTTGATGACTTACCACTTGGAGAATAAAGTCTGCCTGGCCTTGGTAACGGGGCCCAACCCATTCTTCTCCTCTGATGAGCCTCTGCCTGGAGCCGGCCCCTTACCACACACCCTCCCTGCTCCCTGGCCCTGCAGCTCCCTCCATTCTTTCCCTTGGGTAGAGCAGAAGGTCCCCCCTGTGCTTCAAGGCCACTGCCCTCCCCCTGAACCACAAGGTCGCGCGCCTCCAGTGAAGTCATCCGATTAGTCTCACGGTCAGTGGGAAAGTTGGGATGTCTTTAACTAGATCAGAAATTGGAGCTGAATAGGAAGGTCCCAGGGGACCTGGGAAGGTGGAAAGGGAAGAGCTGATTGGTACTTGAAAGTCACTGGCAAAGAGGCAAGATGGATCCTGCCTAGTAGATACAGGAACGCGGAGGGGTGACACGTGGCCAAGCTGTGCCAGCCCACTGTAACAGGCACCGCGGAAGATGACTCAGTAAACCCCTGAGATTCTCACAGAAATTCTTAACAGAAGTGGTAACTGCTATTTTTAGCCCCTTTATGTTTTCTACTCTTCTTCCATTTTGATTTTCTTGCATTTGAATAGATTTCTTTTGGGGTACGGTCACTCTTCTATCCCAGGGCTTTGAAACGAGAGAATTTCAAAGGAGATCTAGACAATTCCTTTGACCCCATAATTCCTCTGCTAGGAATTTAACCAACCAAAAACACATGGGCAAAACGCTTCCCTCTCCCGAGCGCACCAACCTCTCTCCGACTCAGGGTGTTTGCCTTCCGTGAACTGCCCCCGCATGTGTCTGCACACTCCCTCCCTCCCTGCCCTTGAGTCTGTGCCCAAGAGCCACCTCCTCATTGAGGCCCGCTTTACTCACCCTATTGAACCTCCATCCCGGAGCCCCTCATTCCACTTAACTGATTTCCCCACATTTATCTTCTAACCTACTGTCTCTTCATTTAGTGTGCCTACGGCTAACTGTAAGGAACCCCGGTAGCTGCTAACAGCAAGGTCAGTGGTTCAAACCCATCGGCCACTCCTCAGGAGAAAATAGACGCTGTCTGCTCACTTAAAGAATTTCAGCCTCACTAACCCACCCAAGGGGAGCGGGTATTGTTTTTATCTCCACAGGGAAAGAGGGACCAGACTTCAACCCAATGCTCCAAGATGTGAATGCAGCATGCCAGCATGCAGTAGGGAACCAGTGGAGAGGTTTGAGGGGCCGGTCCCAATCCCAACTACTAAATGGACACCTGCCCCTCCCCCCAGAAGAATTTATTTCAAAGGGCGGCATTGAATCTGAAGCTCCGGGAGAGGGACATATCTGATCAGAGCACACGGGAGCAGAGGAAGGGGAACGAGGAGAGTGGAGCACATCCTGGACCACCAGGCCATGGGGACGATATTTCCAATTAGAACAGCCAGTTCACAGAGAGGACCACATGGCCAGCCAAACTAGGAGACATGGCGCCCCTCACTGACTCATAGCCCTACAGGGGACAACAATGGAGACACAGTGTGGGAATTGCACCCAATATGATCCTGCCACACTGAGGCAAAACACTAAAGGGGTGCAACAGCAAGGGATTGGAGTGGCGAGGTCCCCAGGGAATGCTGAAGGTGGACTTTGGAGCCAGCATGGTGCCCCAACAGAATGGACTGGAAAACACTCCTAAAGGCCAACAAACAATCCTTGAACTAACTACAAGCTTTTTTTTCTTATTGTGTTTTGTTTTGGTTTTTGTCATTGGTTTGTTGTTGTTTTGCTGTATATTGTTTCTTGGTTTTGCTCTGTCTTGTTTTTGTGCATGTTATTACCTCCTCAGGTCTGTCTAAATAAGATAGGCTGGATGAACAATCTGGAGGAGAAAACAATGGAACCAACAGTTCCGAGGGGACATGGGAGAGGGGGAAGTGGGGGGAAAGGTAGTGGTGTTAACAAACCCAGGGACAAAGGAACAAGTGACCCAAATCGGTGGTGAGGAGGGTGTGGGAGGCTTGGTAGGGCATGATCAAGGGTAATGTAACCAAGAGGAATTGCTGAAACCCTGGTGGGGACTGAGCATGATAGTGGGAAAGGAGGAAAGTCAAAAAAGAAAATAGAGGAAAGACCTGGGAGGCAAAGGGCATTTATAGAGTTCTAGATAAAGACATGTACATAGGCAAATATGTTTATATATGAGGATGGGGAAATAGATATGTTAGGTAGCTTAGCCTAGGTAATTGGGAAGTCCATTTACGCATGCCCAGGAGAACCAGCAAAGGACAAAGCTGGATTTTCCCGCCAGTGGGTGGAGATGGGCGTTACACCTGGAGCAGCCCAACTGGGCCAGGTTACTACAATTCAGCCAATGGGATCGACCTGGGGTCGTTCACCACGCCTCCCCCAGGAACCTTTAAGAAGGCAGGAACCGAGAGGGAGAGGGTCTGGTCATCTCCGTGGGAGGGCAGAGATCCTTGCGTGTCCCGGAGCAGTCTCTGCCAGGCCGCATGGTCAAAGGAATCCTATGGGTGCCGCGTAAAACCTGATGCTTCTTTGAACTTTCATTAAATTCACTTGGATCACGAGCCCGGCTTCAGCATAAAATCTTTCTCGCGCGGAGCCAAGGACCAAGGCTGAAATCTAGTCCCGGAGAGAGAGACCTTACAGATCTATGTGCACATATTTATAGGTTTAGTATTAAGGTAGCAGAAGGACCTTGGGCCTCCACTCAAGTACTCCCTCAATCAAAAATACTTTCTTCTTTTAAATTGACACTCTATGAGGCTCACCTTCCTGATACAACTGCTGAAGACAAAGCGGGTGAATAAGCAAATGTGGTGAAGAAAGCTGATGGTGCCCGGCTATCAAAAGATAATAGCATCTGAGGTCTTAAAGGCTTGAAGGTAAACGAGCGGCCATCTAACTCAGAAGCAACAAAGCCCACATGGAAGAAGCACACCAGCCTGTGTGATCAAGAGGTGCCAAAGCCATCACTTATCAGGCATCAAAGAACAAAAATTCATATCATTGTGTGCTCACCTCCCTGATTTGATCGCTGAAGACAAATGGGTGCATAAGCAAATGTGGTGAAGAAAGCTGATGGTGCCCGGCTATAGAGTCGGGGTCTTAAAGGTTTGAAGGTAAACAAGCAGCCATCTAGCTCAGAAGCAAAAAAAGCCCACATGGACAAAGCACACCAGCCTGTGCGATCACGAGGTGTTGAAGGGATCAGGTATCAGGCATCATCAGAACAAAAAATTATATCATAGTGAATGAGGGGTGGAGTGCAGAGTGGAGACCCAAAGTCCATTTGTGGGCCACTGGACAACACCCCCTTACAGAAGGGTCTCGGGGAGGAGACAAGCCAGTCAGGGTGCGATGTAGCAATGATGAAAAATACAACTTTCCTTAAGTTCCTAAATGCTTCCTCCTCCCCCACTATCATGATCCCAATTCTACCTTGCAAGTCTGCCTAGACCAGAGGATGTACACTGGTACAGATGGGAACTGGAAACACAGGGAATCAAGGGCAGATGATCCCTTCAGGACCAGTGGTGTGAGTGGTGATGCTGGGAGGGTAGAGGGAGGATGGGTTGGAAACGGGGAACCAATTACAAGGATCTACATGTGACCTCCTCTCTGGGGGACGGACAACAGAGGGGTGGGTGAAGGGAGATATCGGACAGGGAAAGATATGGCAAGATAATAATTTATAAATTATCAAGGGTTCATGAGGGAGGGGGGAACAGGGAGGGAGGGAAAAAATGAGGACCTGATGCTAGGGGCTTAGGTGGAGAGCAAATGTTTTGAGAACGATGAGGGCAATGAATGTACGGATGGGCTTTACATAATTGATGTGTATATGGATTGTGATGGGAGTTGTATGAGTCCCTAATAAAAAGATTCTTTAAAAATATGTTGTGCTTCCATACACCAGCAGCAAACAATCGGAAAAGGAAAGAAAGAGAACAATTCCATTTCTAATACCATGTAAACAACTAAAGGACTGAGGAATAATTTTTTTAATAAATCGTTTTATTGGGGCTCATACAACTCTTATCAGAATCCATACATACATCAATTGAGTAAAGCACCCTTATACATTCGTTGTCTTCATCATTCTCAAAATTCGTCTTCCCCTTGGGTTCCTGTTATCAGCTTTTTCCTTTTTTTCCCCTCCCTTCCCTCTCCGCTCCCCCTCCCCCTTGAACCCTTAATAGTTTATAAATTATTATTTTATCTTATCTTACACTGCCCCGCGTCTCCCCTCACCCACCGTTGCATTGCCCATTTCCCAGAAAGGAGGTTACATGTAGATGGGACTGAGGAATAATTTAATGAGGGAGATAAATACTAAAAATACTTCTGAGGGAATTTAAAGAAGACATAAATAAATTAGAAGGCTTAATATTGTTAAGATGACAATATGACCAAAGTGATCTGCAATCCCTATAAAAATTCCAACAGCTTTTATGTTCCTTTTAGGGGAACGGAAAGTCAATTCTCAAATTCACATGATTGCAAAGGGCCTCAAATAGTAAAAATGATCTTGAAAAAAAGAAGAACAAAATAGGAGGTTTCAAAATAAAATAAAAAATAAATTTTTAAAAATAGGAAGTTTCATCCTTTCCAATTTAAAAATGTACTGTAACGTTGTTAGGCAGACTAGCGCAGGGATGGGATGTCCCTTAAGCCATGCCCAGAGAGCCAGGCAAGGGAACAAAGAGCGGCACACTGCACATGCTCAGAGGCTCAGGTTTCCCACCAGTGGGATTGGGTGGGTGCTAAACCTGGATCGGTCCACCTGAGCCAGGTGAATTCAATTCAGCCAATGGGGTCCATCTGGGGTCGTCCACCACGCCTCCCCCTGGAATCCATGAAAAGGGAGGGGTGGGGGAGGGGGAGGGGGAGAAGGGAGAGAGAAAGTGAGTCAGAGAGAGAGAGAGAGAGAGAGAGAGAGAGAGAGAGAGAGAGAGAGAGAGAGAGAGATCGAGATCTAACAGAGAGCAGAGAGTCGCAGGGAAGGAGAGATCTTTGCGTGACGCTGAGCAGCTTCAGCCAGGCTGCATGGTCGGCGGAGTCCTATGGGTGCTGTGTAAAACCTGAAACTTCTTCTACCTCTCATCAAACTCACTTGGTTCACGAACCAGGCTCCGGCGTGAATTCTTTCTAACGAGGTACAACTCGATCTCCCGAGAGATCTAACAAAGCCACAATCATCAAAAGAGTGTGGTATTCCTAAGAGGGCAGTCCAAGGAGTAGAAATGAGAATCAAGAAATACACCCGTACACCTATGGTAACTTGTGATTTGACAATTATGTGAATGGGGGAAGACCCACCTATTCAATACACAGTGCTATGACCACTGAGTCGCCACATGCAAAGGAATGAAGGCAAATGGACCGATACCTTACATCATGTATGTGGAATTATAAAGAGACTTCTCCCCAGATTTGTCTCCCCAAAGACATGTCAAACACTAGAGCCTATTTGCCGGCATATCTTGGGAAGCCAGATGCTTGGAGACATCCTCCCTGAAGGCAGTCATTGGCCAGACAACTGTCTGCTCCCAGGGCAGGTAGAGGTCCCCCCTTCCCTGCTGTTAAGGACAATGGGCTAGTTCTCCCTAAATGCTTGTGACCATTAGCTTGGTTCCCATAGGAAGAGTTTACACCCTACTGATAATGGTTTCTATGGAGACCCAGAAAACAGGTCAAACCAGCTCAGTGACATTCAAAGTTAGGCTGCCATCCTGAATCTAGGATCTGCCCTTGTCATATGTGTGCCCCCAATCCCTCCTCTTCCTATTGTGTATATCCCTATATTGTCCCCCTCTCATTGCTGTATACCCTATAGTGCAACCCCTTCCTGTGATGTATGTCTTTACCTGTAATTACTGGTCTTGCACATCCCCCAAAGATATATACGCCTGGGTTATGTGTCTTTGTAGTCAGAACTCCAGAGCCTCGGAGCACTCTGCTGATTTTCTTTAGATGCCTTTCCTCCCACATACCCAACAACCCGTTCCCCTATTTTAGCATTGAAAGTCCCTCCACCCAGGCCAACTGGTTTGATCATGTGTTCGATTTGCATGCAGCCCCTCCCCTCTCCTGAGGGGTAGCCTCAGTGAAGGCACTGACAGGCTCAGAATCTTGGTTTCCTGACCTGTGCGTGTGCTGGAAAGTTTACATGGGATGATAAATAATAACACGGATCGCAATGGACAATTATAAGCACTTACAATGGGCCAGACGTTGTTCCTCAGTGCTTCTAGCAGGCACACAAATGCCATGTCCTTGGGGCCTACAAGAACTCAGATTCCACTTCAGCAGATCTGAAGCAAGCTGTGAGAAATGGAGTTTCTACAACAGTGAGGACCAGGATTCTAAGAAGGATTGAGGCATTCAAATGACCGTGATGGCAAAGACCATGTATTGAGTATACTGTGGGTGGCCAAAAGAATGAGCAAATCAGTCCTGGAGGAAATCGAACCAGGACATTCTTCGAAGAATGTTCCTAGAAGATAGAATGGCAAAATTTTGTCATGCTGATTTTGGACATGTCGTTAGGAAAGACCAATTGCGAGACGAAAACATCATGTTTGGTAAAATAGTGGATCTGGGGAAACTCTTCATGACACGGACTGGCACAATAACCGCAACAATGACCTCACACCTGCCAATGGGCGGGAAGATTGCATAGGATCTAGCAGTAATTTGTCCTATCCGGCATAAGGTCACAAGGAATCAAATTTGCTTTGCTGGCGACTAACAACAACAAGGTCTTTCTATCATTCAATCTCAACCTCGAACACACAACCTAAGAACTATTTTTCACTTCCCTTGTACACACAGCAGAGCAAAGGGGGTTCAATGATTTTTCCGAGGTTATAGAGCTAGAAGGACATAGAGCCAAGACTGGACAATGGAGCGATTTGACACCAGAGACATTAATCTTAAGCAGGACCTTTGTCTCCCACAAAGATCATAGGCATATCCATAACGGACTTGGCACAAGCTCTTCCACATGGCAACCTTTCAGCAGATAGTTGCTATCTTAGTGCCATCCAGTTGACACCAAATCAGCGACTGTATAGGGCAGGGTAGAACTGTCTATGTGGGTTTCTGACACTAAATATTTACAGCCATAGAAATCCTCATCTTTCTCCCACAAAAGTCCGTATGATTGTTATTAATTGGGTCAGAAGTTACTTTAATGGTGACCAAATCCTTCCTCTTCTTGGATTCAACATTATACCCCACTGCTTCTAATAGCTCCTCTACCCAAACCAAAACAGGCATGAGAGAGTTGATTCTGACTCATGGTGCCTTATGTGTGGATTCCATAGGACTTTCAAGACTATAGGCTTTAAGCAGGTTTCCAGGCCTTTCCTCCATGGTGCCCCTGTGTGGGTTCCAACTGCCGATGATTTGTTGAATAGTTGAGTGTGGAACTCTTTGCCCTCCTCCAGGAACTCCAATACCCTTGAAGCTCTCTATTCACAAAGGACTGTCCTTCCAACCTAGGCTCAGAGTGCTTGTCTTCTCTCTCTCGTTTTCCTTTTCATCAAGTTGTTTGGGACTCCCCAGGAGTTGGGTCCCAGGGACATATTTATATGTAATTATGTCCCTGTCATCTAAACATGATCATGATAAATGGAGAAAATACTGAAGTGATCAGTGCTATCTTCTTGCTGCGATCCACAATAAATGATCACGCGAGCCCCAGTCAAGAACCCAAAGGACGTATTGCATTGGGTAAATCTGCTCTATGAGACCTCTTCCTTTTTAAAATTTTTTTGCAGCTGGGAAAGAGAAAGGGGAGATGGGCTCTTCTCCCAAGTTGGCATCCCTGCCAGGGCACCCCTACTCAAATCTGGCCAACTTCACTCCCGAATAGAGTTCCCTGCTACTCCTGTAGAACTGCCCCGTGGAAGGACCAGTGGTCTAAAGATTCAGAATGGAGAAGACAAGTACCAAAAGCCATAGCCTAGCCCTTCACAGCCAGAGTGTGACCCCACAAGGGCCCCCACAAACAGACACTTTCTAGGGATCTTAAGTTGTTGGGGCTTAAGGGGAGGGGAGTGAGGCTCTAGCAAGCTAGGATCCCATTCCAGGCTGTGGGCACATATCCCGAGCCCTTGATGGGGAGGCCTCACGTACCCAGTGGGTCCAATGGAGTTCTGGGTATATGGGCCTGTGGGAAGGAAGCCACCTTGAGGGCTGGACCAACCCATAGCATCCCAAGTTGGATAGGGTGCAGGGGCCTGGGCAGGATCCCTCCTCCTTTCCATCCCTCATGACCAACCAGACTAACAAAGTCTTGGGCAGGGAGGGGGCCTGGAGCAGGACCAGGGTTGGGACAGGGGTCCTGGAGTGAGGTCTCAGGTGGGTGGGCCAGGCAGGGTAGGAGTTCTGGGGCCTGGGCAGGCACCAGGTGGGCTGCAGACCCACATCAGGGGTCATGGTGGCAAGGCCCGGGTGGGCAGGAGTCTGGGAGAGGGCGGGGAGGCCGCAGGAACCACACCTGGTCTGTGAAGCCCTAGGCCTTGCCCATCAGGTCATTTTGGCCCATGGAGGTGGTGCGGCTCTGAGGCTGGCTCACTCAGCACTCAGAGCTTGGCCTGCTCAGGTCCTGAGTCCTTGGCCTCCACAGGAAGTGCTGGCTGGCCTCTTGCCTTGTCCTCAATAGTGGCTCCAGCTGCTGCCAAATAGGCCAAGGCTTAAAGGGGCCATGGGCTTCCACCTGTGCGCCCCGCCTCTTCATCCTTAAAGGGGCCACGCGTTGCAGCCAGAGACCTCTTTCAAAAGTGTTCTCCAAAGTGTTTAAGAGCAAGGATGTTACCTTGAAGCTTAAGGTGTAGCTGAATAAAGCCATCTGAGTCATATATTCAATGGCCTTGTATGCACGTGAAAGTTGGACATTGAAAAGGAAGATCAAAGAAGAATCAATGCATTTATATTGGGATGCTGGTGAATAATATTGGAAGTACTATGAACTGCCAAAAGAACAAACAAATGTGGGTTAGAAGTACAGCCAGAATACTCCTTAGAAGCAAGAATGGTGAGACTTCCCCTCACGTACCTTAGACATACTGTTAGTGAGAGATCAGTCCCTGGAGGAGTAAGGACATCCTGCTAGGTGAAGAGAGATAAGCGAAAATGAGGAAGACCTTCAGTAAATGGATTGACACAGTGGCTGCAACAAGGGGCTGAACCATAACAACTATTGAGAGGATGGTGCAGGACTGGGTGGTGTTTCGTTCTAATGTCCATAGGGTGGCTAGGAGTTGGAATTGACTCAATGGCATCTAACAACAGAAACAAAATCTACACCTACTACTAACAGGACAGGAAGTTTTCCAACCCCTCACATCTCTCAACCCTAGGAACAGAGATGCCACCTTCCTTCTACCTGTATAACCAGTATCTAGAACAGAGCTCAACGACGAAGTGCCTAACAAACCTGAAGTAGCTGTTACTTAGCTCCATGCCTCATAGGTCTCAGTTCCCCAGCCCCAAATCAATAACATCGGTGTTGTTGTTTGTTGCCAACAAGTTGATTTCTACTTACACCTGACTCACACCTGCCTACCTAGTAACCCACCTTATGAAAATAAGGCAGAAGAATGATTCTTTCCCACGGTGTCTGCAGACTATGACTCACCACTCTGAAGGCACTTTCATGTAAATGTTGAATGGCTAGCTGAAAGGTTGACAGTTGAAACCCACCAGCTGCTTCAAGGTAAAATGATGGGGCTGTCTGTTCCAGTAATGTTGTACAACCTTGGAAAACTTATATAAGGAATTGACTGGACTGCAATGAGTTTGCTGTACCTGGAATGATGATGCGACCAGAGAAAGAATGAGAGGGAAGCCTGAACAGAAAGCACTGCCCTGCCCTCCATCTGGCAGTTTTGTGATTTTTTGAAGCAGTTGGTTCGAATGGAACAAGGAATAAAGAGGCGGAGTGCATGGCAGTTGAGCGCTATTTGCCATTCTGACCAAGTGCCTCTGTGAGAAAAGGGGGAGGGTAGGGTTGATCTTGGTCTTGATCAAAGTCCAAGAAAATATTTGCATTTCCAGAAAGTGGGAGGTTTCCCAAGCCAGGGTAGTAACAGGAGCTGCTAGCTCTCACATCTGGCCCTGTGGACCCTGTTCAAAGAATCTCCTGCACTGGGTAAGAGGTTGGTGGTTAGGCAGAGAGACAAAGAGAGAGAGTTGAACTTCCTCAGGTTGTGTCTGGTCTGAAGGGTTTTGTCGACAGGCATCCTGGCTCTTTCCCAGCCTGAGCCCTTGAGGCTCCTCAAGGCCACGCTCCCGCTTCCCGGGCCCCCCACAGGGACACCTTCCAGAGGTCTTCCTGTACCCATATGTGGATTTTGGCTTTTCCTTCTTTTGGCTCTGCTCAGTAGCAGGGCATTTGAAGGGTGGTTGTGGGCTTTGTACAGTTGTCATTAGCATAAATGCGTGATAATTTCCTAAATTTCTCCTCCCGCAGCTTTAGGCTGTGTTTCCAAACTCCCGGTCCTCACAGAGGCTCTGCAGAGGGGGCAGTGGCTCTGATTCCACCTGGCAGTTCCTGGTTGAGCACATGGATGTCCCATCCCAGTCTAGCTATGGCACCAGGGATCACGGTGCTAGGAGAGGGGCAAATGGGTCCTCCAAAGGAGATGTGTAGTGACCACAAAAGTGACACACTTATGGTTATCTAATAATTGTACATGGTGGTGCTTGGCCCTCTCAAGGTGGAAACATACAAATTAGCTTATGCCTCTTCTCTAAAAGCAAGGGTACCTGCTTGTGACATGAGGTTTTGGAATGTTCTTTCATGGGCACAAAGAAGGGTGGCTGATCCAACCCTTCAGCAGCTCATCAATCATTGAGTATCTCAAGCTGATTTAGAGTAGTGTCCAGAGATCTAGTGGTGAAATGGGGTAGAAAGCTGTGGGGCGCTAGCCAGGGAGAGAATACGGAGTAATTTGAGCCAGAAAGAGTTATGAATGGGAGGCAGAATGAATATAGAAGGGATCTGGGAAATGAGTTTGGATCTATCTACCTCTTGAAGGATCTCACCCTTCTCTCTTCTCAACTGCTTCCAATGCAGCCTCGATCTGCCTGCTCTGGGCTTCCAAACCACACAAGCGACAATGCAGACACACGCACTCACAGGCACGCACACACACATGTACACACACATGTACAAATACACTCCGAAGAAGCAAAACCTACTTCTGGTGAATCCAGCCAATTCAGATGCATAGCAATCCCAGAGGAAATAGTAGAACTTCCTGTGTGGGTTTCTGACACCATAAATTTGTCCATGTCAGACGGCCTCATCTTTCTCCCTCTCAGAACAGCTAGTGGGTTTGAACTGCTGGCCTTGTGATTAGTAGTGAGATGCTTAACCCACAGCATCACCAAATCTCCTTAGCAAGAAGGATATTACCACAATCAACACCACCTTTTTCCTACTTTTCTGGGGGTTAGGGAAGGAAAGAGTA
Source organism: Tenrec ecaudatus (assembly GCF_050624435.1). NCBI lineage: Eukaryota > Metazoa > Chordata > Mammalia > Afrosoricida > Tenrecidae > Tenrec > Tenrec ecaudatus. The sequence continues at coordinate 5,025,413 of NW_027457553.1, read as the reverse complement.
CTGTTCAGCATTCGACTCCCTTTAAAGAAAATGGGAGGTCCAGGGTGATGACAGCAGATGGCTGGAACATTCCAGCCTGGCATCCTGGGTCACCCGGAATGATTCTCCCTTGTGGGCTCTATGAAGCAGGCACACTCAAAGACCACAGAACCTCGTTCTCAGCTGTCAGCCTCGGGTCTTGGGTTTTTTTGGACCTGCCGGTTGGAGAGGGGCTGCTCGATGGAGAGCCTCATCACTTAGCATCATGGCTGCTCCGACATGATACCTCTGAGTCATGTAATTTATATTTCATGCACAATTGAAGCAGCTAATGGTGTCATTCTCCAAGGGGGAAACAAGTTGTTACAGTGTGAATTACATTGCAGGCGTGTGCCCTTTCCTTTCTCCCCAAGTGCCCCAGGGGAAGTTCCCAGGTAGCCGTCTTGTGGGTGTCCAAGAGAGTGGACAGGCCCCAAGGTGTCAGGGCTAAGGAGTGGTGGCAAGGCCAAAAATGCTTTCTCTGACTTCTTTTTGTGTGCATTGAGGCGGTGGAAATAGAGGTGGCAGCTAAAACTGCCCAGTGGTCTCACCATTTTTTTCTCACCTGTACGTGTGGGATTGGGCAGGGTTAGAGTGTGACTCTTCAGTTCTCATGCTAACATTGATCGATATTGGACAGTGGAGATGATGTGTAGGGGAACGGATGCAAAATCCAACCACTTGTACTCAAGACATCAGCAGAGGGTGGAGCTAAGCCTGTTGTCTGAGGTTGGTCTGCTGGGATATGAATTCTAGCTCCCCCTTTGATAAACTGGTCACCTCTGGGCTAGATTGTTTCACTTTTCTGTGAATTCATGTTCTCACCAATAGACGGGAGCTGATGCACTCACTACCAATGGGTCAGTCAATTCCAATTCATAGTGAGCCTGCAGGACAGAGTGGAACCATTCTAGAGGTGTTCCTATAAGCTGTGACTTGTCCTGGAGAAAATTGATGCATCATTCTCAGGGGAATCTGCTGAGGGTTTTTCTGAGCTTGTGGTAAGTAGTCAAGGGCTTCTCTATTGCCCCACCAGCGCTCCTCTTAAAAGGGTTGCAAAAGCCACCAAAACCCCACTGCTCTTGAGTTCATTCAGACCCATAGCAACTCGGCAGGATAAAGTAATAACTGTCCCGGCAGATGTCCAACCCCGAACATCTTTATGAGAGCTGACAGCCCAATCTTGATCCCAAAGAACAGCTGGTGGATTTGAACCACCGACATTCTGGTTAGCATTTCTAATGCTTCACGCACACCGCACCTGTGGGATGAAATTAGTGAATGTACATGCAATGCTTAGAACACTAGTACATAACATGCACTTAGCAATTGTGAGATATTATGGTAGGAGGGAATGCCAAAAACCAAACCAACTCACTGCCATCCAGTCCACTCTGACTCACCATGACCTGAGTTCTACCTTATAGGACAGGGTCCAACTGCTCCTGTGGTTATTTGAGAGTGTAACTTGGTAGGAGTGGAAAGCCTCATCTTTTTCCCTGAGTGTGGCTGGTCGTTTTGAACTGTTGACTTTGGGATTAGCAGTCCAATATGTAATCACCCACGCCACTATTAAATGAGAGCAACGAGTTTCTGACATTTTCTGTGAAGTGGTAGAATTATTTGTCATTTCTATATTTGAATATGGTAAATCGACTGAAACACAGCAATGGTCATGACTTTACCAAGAGAGGAGAGATGTCAATTTTAAGGATATATAGAGCTGGAAGTCAATCCTGGATAGTACAAATGGTGAAAACACTTGGCCATTAACAGAAACGTAGGAGGCTCAAGCGCACCCAGAATACCTTGGAAGAACGTCTGGCCATCTGTTTCTGAAAGGATATGCCCATTGGAAATCGTATGAATTGCCATGAATCACAATCCACTCAGTGTCAAATGGTCATTTTAAATTTCAGAATGGTTCCTGGGATGAAAGAAAAAATCTAAGTTGTCTATTGAAGACGTGGTTTGTGAGAGCACCTGGCCCATTTAAATACAAAAATGGACGAGGAACCTCGCTGGGGTCACTGTACACAGACCAGGCCATGCTTTCTCCACATCTAGTTGTGTTGGATGCTGTCAAGTTGGTTTCAACTCGCAGCGACTCTTTGTACAACCGAAAGAAACACTTCCTGTTCCTGTGCCATTCTCAAAAATTGTTATGTTTTAGACTATTGCTGCAGAAACTGTATCCATCCATCTTGGTGAGGGCCTTCCTCATTTTGGTGCCCCTTTACCAAGCATGATGGCCTTCTCTATGATGTTGCTCCTCATAGCTCCTGATGTTCAATATGTGAGACGAATTCTAGCCATTCTTGCCTCTAAGGAGCATTCTGGATACACTTCTTTCAAGACAGATCTTGCTCCTCAACTGAAATTCTTGCACAGAGAGTGAAAGCAAACCTGATTTACCTAGAGTCTCGTTTCCCACAGTGCGCAACACCACCATCTGCTTGGCATGGAAAAATCCAGGGATCTACAAAGCAGATATCTACATTTTATCCTGGATGGTGAGCTATAGTACAAAATTCTTTCATTACCAGGGGTCCCTGAGTAATTTCTTTTTCTGAAAAGAGGGCAGTAGGCAGAATAAGTTTCAGAACTTTTGGTCTAGAGCAGGAGCTGGAACCTTGTTTTTCTGCCAAGGATCATGTGATTTATAATGTCATTCATGGGGCCATACAGGTCAAATATTTAATGAACTCACCCCTAAGGTGAGTTCAAATGCTTCTCTTTGCTTCTCTTTGGTGAGATGTGTGATGCTGGCAGGTATTGATGATTTGGGGGGCCATATACAGCCCACGGGCCAAACGGTCTAGGGTAGTGGATCTCAACTGGTGGGTCACGACTTCTTTGGGGGTCGAATGAGACTTTCACGGGGGTGGCCTGATTCATCACATTAACAAAATTACAGTGATGAATTAGAAATGAAATAATTTTGTGGTCAGGTGTCACCACAAACTGAGGAAATATATGAAAAAGTCACGGCATTAGGAAGGCTGAGAAACACTGGTGTAGGGAATGGTTGGGATCTCAATGTAGGAAAACATGAACTTCATAGGCATTCAGGCAGTGTAGCACTTGGGTTTCATTGGAGAGGAAAGAACTATTGATCTTGTTTCAAGGACAAACTAATCTGGAAGTAAATGCTTTTGTGGATGAAAACAAAACATAAAACAAACTCTTGAAAGATTTCTGTATGCTAGAGATGAATTGCAATCAAGAAAATTAAATGATATCTGTTAGGGGTCCAGCAGAAAACAAACCATTCAGAAGTTTTAATTAAAGAGAGTTTAATGAAGACTGTTCACAGTGGTGCGGATGGGGTTAAGGGAACCAACAAAAGATAGGGAGGCCCCAAGGGGTTAACAAGAGCATAAAGCTGTTGCCACGTGTCCTATGGAATTTCCTCTACAGCTCTTTGACTTCATATCTTCTCATTGTCTTAGCTACTCTATGATGTAGAGCAATTCTACCTCATAGGAATTTTATACTACTGTCCTCTCCCAATTTCCATTACTTTCCAACTTCATTCGTGTTAAAATAGGTAGTATTTAATCAGATTTACTATGCTCTAAACCAGTGGTTCTCAAACTTCGTAATTCCTTGGCACTATAGTGAAGTCCCTGATGTTGTGGTGAACATCCATTCATAAAATTATTTTTGTTGCTACTTTATACCTGTAATTTTGCTACTAATAAGAAGAGGCCAACCCCTGTGAATGGGTAGCTCAAGCCCCAAAGAGGTCCTGATCCACAGGTTGTGAACCGCTGCTCTAAACTAAGAAGTGTTTCTTTAAGATGTAGTTCAGTATATTGTTAGACGCCCAAGTCCTGTTGTTGCTGTTGTTAGGTGCAATCGAGTGGGTTTTGGCTCACAGCAACTCTATGTACAATGTACTGAAATGCTGACCCATCCTGTGCATTCCTCACAGTGGTTCTTTGCTTGGGCTCTATGTTGCAGCCACTTAGCTATTCCAAATTGTAGGGGCTGCCTCTCGTTTGCTGCCCTTCTACTGTACAAATATTTGTGTCATCCTCTAGGACAGTGATCTCAACCTTCCTAATTCCACAACACTTTCCAATGTAGTGGTAGACCTTCAATCATAAAATTATATTCTTTGCTACTTCATAACTCTAGTTTTGCTACTGTTATGAATAGTGCCACCCTGTAAAAGGTTCGTCTAAGCCCCAAATTGGTCACGACCCACATGTTGAGAACTGCTGCTCTAAATTCAGAGGAGTTTCTCTTAAGGTCTGCTTCACCATACTGTTAGAAGCTCAAGTCCATTTGTTGTTGTTGTTAGGTGCCGTAGAGTGGGTGTGTCTCATAGCAACTCTATGCACATTATAAAGGAACGCCTCCCTGTCCTGTGCCCTCCTCATAGTGGTTCTTTGATTATGTTCAGCCACTGTGCTAATGTATCTTGTTGGGGACTGCCTCTCTTTTTCTGCCCTTCTGTACCAAGATTTGGGTCTTCCAAAAGAGCAGTGGCTCTCAACTTTCCTAATGCCATTTTCTTTTCATACTGATTCTCATTTAGTGGTGACCCCCAACCATAAAATTATTTTCATTGCACATTCATAACTGTAATTTTGTTACTGTTATGAATCATGACACCCTTGTGTAATTTTCATTCCACACTACAAAGGGGTTGTGACACGCAGGTGAAAATCCTCTGCTCTAAACTAAGAGGAGATTCTCTTAAGATAGAATTCAGCATATTTGTAGATGCAGAAGTTCTGTTGTTAGGTACCATTGACTGGGTTTTGGCTCATAACAACTCTATGCACAATGCAAAGAAACACTTTCCCGTCCTATGCCACAGTAGTTCTTACACTTGCGCTCATTGTTGCAGCCACTGAGCTAGACCAACTTTTGGGTAGCTGCCTCTTTTTTGTGGCCTTTGTACTGTACCAAGAATTGTGTCTTCCTCTAGGGCAGTGGTTGTCAAATTTCCTAATGCCATGACTCTTTCATACAGTTCCTCATGTAGTGGTGACTCACATCATAAAATTAATTTCATTGTTACTTTGTAACTGTAATTGTCCTACAGTTATGAAACGGGTCTTACTTGTGAAAGGGTCATTTGACCGCCAAAAGCGGTCGCGACCCACAGATTGAAAACTGCTGGTCTAAACTAAGAGGAGTTTCTCTTAATATCTATTTCACCCTATTGTTAGAAGCACAAATCCCGTAGTTATTGTTGTTAGATTCTGTCGCATAGCTTTCGACGTACAGCTACTCTAAGAACAATATGGTGGAAAGGTGTCCTGTCCTGTGCCATCCTCACAGTGGTTCTTTTGCTTGCTCGGATTGTTACAGCCACTGTCGTGTTCCATCTTGCTGTGGGTTGCCTCTTTTTTGCTGCCCTTCTACTGTACCCAGATTTTCTCTAGGGCAGTGGTTCTCTACCTTCCTAATGCCACGACTCTTTCACACCATTTCTCTTGTACTGGTGACACCCCCCAATCATCAAATTATTTTCCTTGTTATTTCATAACTATAATTTTACTACTGTTATGAATCAGGCCACCCATGTGAAATGGTCATTCCTCCCCCTTAAAACGTTGTGATCCACAGTTTGAGAGCTGCTACTCTACACTAAGAGGAGTTTCTTTTAAGGTCTACTTCAGCATATTGTTAGAGGCACAAGTCCTGTTGTTTTTGGCTGCCTTCGAGTGGGTTTTGGCTCATACCAACTCTATGCACCGTGTAATGAAATGCTTTCCCGTCCTGTGCCTTCCTCACAGTGGTTCTTTTGCTCATGCTCATTGTTGCAGCCACTGTGCCAATCCATCTTGTTGGTCACTGCCTCTTTTCCTGCCCTTCTATACACAGATTTGTGTCTTCCTCTAGAGCAGTAGTTCTTAATTTTCTGAATGCCTCTACCATTTCACACCGTTCCTCATGTAGTGGTGACATCCCAACCATAAAATATATTCATTGCTACATCATAACTGTAATTTTGCTTCTGTTATGAATCAGGCCACCCATGTGAAAGGTTCATTAGTCTCCTCAAAGGTGTCACGACACTCAGTTTGAGAACCAATGTTCTAAATTAATAGGAGTTTCTCTTAACGTCCACTTCAGAATATTCTTCGAACCACAAGTCCTGTTTTTTATTGTTAGGTGCCTTTTAGTGTGTGTTGGCTCATAGCAACTGTATGCACAATATAATGAAACCCGGCCCCATCTTGTGCGATCCTCACAGTGGTTATTTTGCTTGTGCTCATTGTTTCAGCCATTGTACTAATCCAACTTTTGGAGTGCTGCCTCTCTTTTGCTGCCCCTCTAATGTACCAAGATTTGTGTCTTCCTCTAGGGCAGTGGTTCTCAAATATGCTAATGCCATGACCCTTGCATACATTTCCTCATGTAGTGATGAACCCCCAATCGTAAAATTATTTTCATTGCTACTTCGCAACTTTAATTTTGCTGTAGTTATGAATTGGGCCTCCACTGTGAAAGGGTCATTTACCCCCCCGCCCCCCACAAAGGGGTCGCGACCCACAGGTTGAGAATCGCTGCTCTAAACTAACAGTAGTTTCTCTTAGGATCTACGTCACCAAATTGTGAGAAGCACAAGTCCTGTAGTTATTGTTGTTAGGTGCTGTCCAGTAGTTTCGGCTCACAACAACTCTACGCACAATATAATGAAATGCTGCCGCCACTTATGCAATCCTCACAGTGGCTCTTTGCTTGCGCTCATTGTTATAGCCACTCTGCTAATCCATCATTTGGGGGTCTGCCTCTCATTTGCTGGCTTTCTACTCTACCAAGATTTCTGTCTTCCTTTAGGCCAGTGGTTCTCAACCTCCCTAATTCCACAACCCTTTCATACAATTCCTGATGTAGTGCATACCCCCCAATCATAAATTTATTTTCATTACTACTTCATAACTGTAATTTTGCTACCATTATGTACTGGGACACCCCTGTGAAAGGGTCATTCATCACCTAAATGGGGTCCTGGCCCACAGGTTGAGAACCGCTGCTCTAAACTATGAAGAATTTTTCTTTAGATATATTTAAACACATTGTTAGAAGCACAAGTCTTTTGTTATTGTATTTAGGTGCCATAGAGTGGGATTCAGCTCACAGTAACTCTATGCAAATATAATGAAACACTGCCCTGTGCCATCCTCACCGTGCTTCCTTGCTTGTGCTTTGTGTTGCAGCCACTGTGCTATTCCAACTTGTGGGGGCTGCCTCTCCTTTGCTGCTCCTCTACTATACCAACATTTGTGTCTTCCTCTCAGACAGTGGTTCTCAACCTTCCTAATTTCATGACCCTTTCATACAGTTACCAATGTAGTGGTGGACCCCCAGTCATAAAACTTTTGCTGCTGAAATCAGGGATGTAGGTAGTAATAGAGGGAACCACTTAGTACTCCCATAGTTCCCATAGCAACCTGGACCATTTGGTGGGAGGCATGGGGGGTTTCGGTGCTTGGTGGAGGTGAAGGCTGACGTGTTTAGAGTGGAGAGAGGAAAACAGCCTGTTGGGGAAATGTTATTGGAGATGGCTTTGAGACTAGCCTCTGCTGGTCTCTTGCTCCTCACTCTCCTCTTGGTAGCAGCACGTGTGTTCCCCTCCCCACCATGCCTCATCCCAACTTGGAGCCCTTCTGGCTATTATTTCCTTATGGAAAAGCTGTCAGCTCATTATCCTGCTTTCTTCCATTCATGCTTCTTTAGCTCCGTGTTGACTTCTAATAGGAGAGAATCAGAAAAGTTAAGTCCCCACCCCACAGGGCCTTTGCTGAAGGAGACGGCAAGCTGTGTACGGAATATCTCCTAGCTCACTCTCTCACTTCTCCCTAATAGATTTTTCCTGCCACTGCTCCTGGCTGGAGGGGATGGAGAGTTCACGTGATGCCACAGAAGTCACAGCAAAAGAACCAAGGCACTTGGCAAAGACCATTCATGAGCCGGAATATGATAGAAGCTCTTGAATGGGAAGGCACCATTCTGGCAGTAAACATGCTCCTATGGACCCTCCCAGTTCTAAGGCTTTAGTGCAGTCCCACCTGAATGAGTTCTCCCTGGGTGAGTTCCTCCTGAAAGCGAAAGAGGGCTTATCCTTCTTTATCTTTGAAGCTATGCCTTCTATACCTACTGGATCCAGATATTGAGGATCTTCGCTTCCTGATTCCTGAACTCAACTGTGCTGATTGATAGCTGCATGGCCAAGGACCCAGACACAGCTCTGGATTCTCTGTTCGCTCTCTTTAGCCACCATTGGTTTCCTTTTGTCTAATTGTGCAACAGAAATCTCGGGGGATGCTTTATTCTAAAGTTCTTCCACTTCCCTAAAGGCGGGTATAGAGAAAGGCAAAGTTAACTGGAGTCTCTCCAGCACACACTGGAACCCCAAGGGGGCTGCATAGGTCTCATCCAAAAGTGGAGATCTGCTGCCTCACCCCTAGCCTGGGAACCCATCATGGGTAGGGGCCAAGTGCTGTTTCTATCTGGACCTTCAGGGTCTTCGCAGTGCCTGGCTCATAGAGGAAATGAAAAATGCTTGTTTCTTCTTAACAAGTCAGAGATTTACTATTGTTGTTAGGGTCGGTCCTGTTGCTTCCCACTCATAACAACCCTATGTCAAACAGAACACAACGCCACCCGGTACCCTCATCACAATTGTTCTTATGTTTGAGCCCATTACTGCAGCCCCCATGTCCATCCATCTCATGAGAGCCTCCCTCTTTTCCATTGCCCTTCCACTTTACCAAGCATGATGTCCTATTCCTGGGCCTGGTCTCTCCTGACAACATGTTGAAAGTACATGTCCAAAGGGTGACAAAATCTGGTCATCCTTACTTCTAAGGAGCATTTGGCCTGTGCTTCTTCCAAGACAAGTTTATTGGTGCTTCTGGTAGTCCATAGTACTTTCTATGGTTCTTTTTTCCTAGCACCATAATTCAAATGCATCGATTCTTCTTTGGCCTGCCTTATTTAATCTCCAAATTTTGCATGCATAGGAAGTGTTTGAACACACTATGGCTTGTGTCAGATGCACCTTAGTTCTCAAAATAACATCCCTGCTTTTCAATACTCTAAAGAGGTCTTGTGAATATTTAGCCAATACAATGCAATGCATTTTTTAAGCTCTTGACTGCTGCTTGCATGAGCGTTGAACATGGATCCAAGGAAGAGGAAATCCTTGACCACCTCACAATTCTACATCTAAGCATATACCTCAAAGAATAACAAACAGAGACTCAAAGAGATAGTGGTATACAAGTTCACTGCAGCACTACCCACAATAGCTGAAAGGTGACTATTACCAAAGTGCCCGGGGCCCGAAGAATGGATAAACCAAACAATATCTAAGTCATACAATGGAATATTATTCACCCTTTAAAAAGGAATGATGTTTTGGAACATGCTACACTATGCAGGGACCTTGAACACCTTCTGCTGAGTGAAACAAGTCAGACCATAATGAGATTGATATAAAATATGCAGAATCCATAGGGAAATCCATACACAGCAAGCAGAGTCACGGTTAATAAGGGTTGGGTGACGAAGGCAATGGGGAGTGACTGGTTAATGAGCATTGACTGTGTCTCCATTCAGAGTGATCCAAATGTTGGCCTGATCCTATATTCGGTTTGCATGGAGCCCCTGCCCTCTCCTGAGGGGTAGCCTCAGCAAAGGCACTGACAGGCTCAGAATCTTGGTTTCCTGACCTGTGAGTGTGCTGGAAAGATTAGATGGAGTAATAAATAATGACACTGATCACAACCAATAATTATAAAGCACTTACTATGGGCCAGACGTTGTTCCCCAGCCGTGCTTCTAGCAGGCACACAAATAAAATGCCCTTGGGGCCTAACAGAAACTCAGATTCCACGTCAGCAGATCTGAAGCAAGCTGCGAGAAATGGAGTTTCTAATGGGGAAAACAGTGAGGACCAGGATTCTCAGAAGGATTGAGGCATTTGAATGACATTGATGTGTGTGTGGCATTGTGTGTGGATTATACTGTGTGTGGCCAGGAGAATGAGCAAATCAGTCCTGGAGGAAATTGAGCCAGGACACTCTTCACAGAATGTTCCTAGAAGAGAGAATGGCAATTTTTTGTCATGCTGATTTTGGTCATGTCGTTAGGAAAGACCAGTTGTGAGAAGAGGACATCATGTGGATCTGGGGAAACTCTTCATGACATGAACTGGCACCATAACCGCAACAATGACTTCAAACCTGCCGATGGCCAGGAAGATGGCATAGGTTCTGGCAGTGATTTGTCTTATCAGACCTACGGTCAAAAGGAGTCAAATTTGACTTACTGGAGACTAACAACAACAACAAGGTCTTTCTATCTATTGATGCATTCAATCTCAACCTCGAACACACAACCTAAGCACTATTTTTCACTTCCCTTCTACACACAGCAGCGCAAAGGGGGTTCAATGATTTGTCCCAGGTCATGGAGCTAGAAGGACATAGAGCCAGGACTGGACAATGGAGCGATCTGACAACAGAGACATTAAACATAAGCAAGACTTTGTCTCCCACAAAGATCATAGGCATTACCATAATGGACTTGGCACAAGTCCTGCCGCATGGCAACCTTTCAGCAGATAGGTGCTATCTTAGTGCCATCCAGTTGACAGCAAGTCAGCGACTGTATAGGACAGGGGAGAACTGTCAGTGGGTTTTGACATGAAATATTTACAGCAGTAGAAATCCTCATCTTTCTCCCACAAAAGTCCCTATGATTGTTAGTAATTTGGTCAGAAGTCACTTTAATGGTGACCAAATCCTTCCTTTTTTGGGATTCAACATTATACCCCACTGCTTCTAATAGCTCCTCGCCCCAAACAAAAACAGGCATGAGAGAGTTGATTCTGACTCATGGTGCCCCCATGTGTACATTGCATAGGACTTTCAAGACTATAGGCTTTAAGCAGGTTGCCAGGCCTTTCCTCCATGGTGTCCCTGGGTGGGTTCCAACGGCAAATGATTTGTTAAATAGTAGTGTGTGGAACTGTTTGCCCCCCTTCAGGAACTCCAATATCCTTGCAGCTCTCTATTCACAAAGGACTGTCCTTCCAACCAAGAGCTCAGAGTGCTTGTTTTCTCTCTCTTATTTTCTTTACATCAAGATGTTTGGGACTCCCCAGGAGCTGGGTCCCAGGGACATATTTATATGTAATTATGACCCTGTCATCTACAACATGATCATGATAAATGGAGAAAAGTCTGAAGTGATCAGGGCTATCTTCTTTCTGGAGTCCACAATAAATGATCATGTGAGCCCCGGTCAAGAACTGAAGGGATGTATTGTATTGGGTAAATCTGCTCTTTGAGATCTCTTTCTTTTTTTCTTTTTTTGCAGTTGGGAAAGAGAAAGGGGAGATGGGCTGTTCTCCCAAGTTGGGTCCCTGCCAGGGCACCCCCCACTCAAACCTGGCCAACTCCACTCGGGAATAGAGTTCCCTGCCACTTCTGTAGAACTGCCCTGTGGAAGGACCAATGTCCTAAAGGTTCAGAATGGAGAAGACAAGTTTCAAGGGCTACAGCCTAGCCCCTTACAGCCAGAGTGTGACTCAACAAGGGCCCCCACAGGCACTTTCTAGGGATCTTAAGTAGTTGGGGCTTAAGGAGATTGGCATGGGGCTCTAGCAAGCTAGGAGCCCATCCCAGGCTGGGGTTACATATCCCAAGCCCTTGATGGGGAGGCCTCAGGTAAGCAGTGGGCCCATGGAGTTCTGGGTATGTGGGCCTGGGGGAAGGGAGCCACCTTTGGGGCTGGGCCAACCCAGGGCATCCCAAGTGGGATCGGGTGCAGAGGCCTGGGCAGGGTCCCTCTTCCTCTCCATCCTCCATGGCCAGTCAGGCTAACACAAGGTCTTGGGCAGGCAGGGGGCCTGGGGCAGTGCCCAGATGACCCAGGGGATAGCTGGGCAGGGGGTGTTTCCTGGGTAGGCAGAGGGCCTCGGGCAGGGTCTTTGAGGCAGGCCCAGACCCAGGTGGGCAGGGACCTGGAACAGGGATCCCAGGTGTGTGCCTGGCCTGGACTGGACCCAGGGTTGGCAAGGTCCCTGATGCAGGTTCCTGGGTGGGCAGCGGGCCCAGGGCAGAGTCTTGGTGGTGAGCAGGCTCAGGGTGGGGGCAGGGGGTCTGGAGTGTGGTCCTGGGTGGGTCAGCTGGGAAGGGCAGGGATCCTGGTGGCTGTCCAGGTGCCTGGTGGGCTGCAGACCCACATCAGGGGTCATGGTGGCAAGGCCCTCCCTGGTGGGCAGGAGTCTAGGAAGGGGCAGGAAGGCTGTACAGACCACAGCTGGTCTTTGAAGTCCTAGGCCTTGCGCATCAGGTCATTATGGCCCATGGAGGCAGTGCGGCTCCGAAGCAGGCTCACAGCCTTCAGAGCTTGGCTCGCTCAGCTCCTGAGCCCTTGACCTCTATAGGAACTGCTGGCTGGCCTCCTGTCATGTTCTCAATAGGCTCCAGCTGCTGCCAAGTAGGCCAAGCCTTAAAGGGGCCATGGGCTTCCACCTGTGCGCCCATCCTCCTCACCCTTAAAGGGGCCGGGTGCTGCCGCCAGAGACCTCTTTCAAAAGTGTTCTTCAAAGTGTTTAAGAGCAAGAATGTTACATTAAGGTGCACCTGACTAAAGCCATCTTAGTCATATTTTCGATGGCCTTCTATGCACGTGAAAGTTGGACACTGAAAAGGAAGACCAGAGAAGAATCAATGCATTTGAATTGGGAGGATGGTGAAGAATATTGAAAGTACTATGAACTGCCAAAGAACAAACAAATGTGGGTTAGAAGTACAGCCAGAATACTCTTTAGAAGCCAGGATGGTGAGGCTTCCCCTCACATACCTTGGACATACTGTTAGGGACAGACCAGTCCCTGGAGGAGGAAGGACGTCCTGCTTGGTGAAGCAGAAAGGCAGTGAAAATGAGGAAGAACTTCGGCCAATGGATTGACACAGTGGCTGCAACAAGGGGCTCAAACATAACAACAATTGAGAGGATGGTGCAGGACAGGGTGGTGTTTCGTTCTATTATCCATCGGGTGGCTAGGGGTTGGAACTGACTCAATGACATCTAACAGCAGAAACAATGTCTACACCCACTACTAACAGGACAGGAAGTTTCCCAACCCCTCTCATCTCTCAACCCCAGGAACAGAGATGCCACCTTCCTTCTAGCTGTATTCCCAGTATCTAGAACAGAGCTCAGCAATGAAGTACCTAACAAACCTGAAGTAGCTGTTACTTAGCTCCATGCCTCATAGGTCTCAGTTCCCATGTCCCGAAACAATGACATCAGTGTTGTTGTTTGTTGCCATCAAGTCGATTTCCAGTTACACCTGCATCACACCTGCCTACCTAGAATCCCACCTTATGAAAATAAGCCAGAACAATGATTCTTGCCCAAGGTGTCTGCAGACTATGACTCACCACTCTGAAGGGATGTCATGTAAATGTTGAACTGCTAGCTCAAAGTTGACAGTTCAAACCATCAGCTGCTTCAAGGAAAACGATGAGGCTGTCTGTTCCAATAATGTTGGACAATATTGGAAAACTTACATAGGGTTTCCATGAGTTGGAATTGACTGGACAGTAATGGGTTTGCTGTACCTGGAATGATGACGCGACCAGAGAAAGAATGAGAGGGAAGTCTGAAAAAGAAGCACCGACCTGCCCTCCATCGGGCTGTTTTGTGATTTTTTGCAGCAGATGGTTTGAAGGGAACAGGGAATGAAGAGGCGGAGTGCATGGCACAGTTGAGGGCTATTTGCCATTCTGACCAAGTGCCTCTGTGAGAAAAGGGGGAGGGGAGGCTTGACCTGGGTCTTGATCAAAGTCCAAGAAAATATATGGATTTCCAGAATGAGGGAGGTTTCCCAAGTCAGGGTAGTAACAGGAGCTGCCAGCTCTCACCTCTGACCCTGTGGGCCCTGTTCAAAGAATTTCCTGGACTGGGTGGGAGGTGGGTGGTTAGGCAGAGAGACAAAGAGAGAGTCGAACTAGGAACTCTGGCTCTTTCCCAGCCTGAGTCTAGCCCCCGAGCCTCCTCATCTCCACTCTCCCCCTTCCACGGCCCCCCACAGGGACACCTTCCAGAGGTCTTCCTGTACCCATATGTAGGTTTTGGCTCTTCCTGCTTTTGGCTCTGCTCAGTGGCAGGGCATTTGAAGGTTGTTTGTGGGATTTGTACAGTTGACATTAGGGTAAATGCGTGATCATTTCTTAAATTTATCCTACTGCAGATTTAGGCTGTGTTTCCAAACTCCTGGTCCTTACAGAGGCTCTGCAGAGGGGACAGTGACTCTGATTCCACCTGGAATTTCCTGGTTGAGCACAGGGATTTCCCATCCCAGTCTAACCATGGCACCAGGGATCAGGGTGCTAGGAGAGGGGCAAATGGGTCCCCAAAGGAGATGTGTAGTGACCACAAAAGTGACACACTGGTGGTCACCTACTAATTGTACATGGTGGTGCTTGCCCCTCTCAAGGTGGACACATACAATTTTGCCTATGCCTCTTCTCTAAAAGCAAGTGGACCTGCTTGTGACATGAGGTTTTGGAAAGTTCTTTCATGGGCCACAAAGAAGTGTGGCTCATCCAGTGTCTCAAGCTGATTTCGAGTAGTGTCCAGAGAGTTCGTGGTGAAAGGGGGTAGGGAAATGTGGGGAGCTGGCCAGGGAGTGAACACGGAATAATTTGAGCCAGACAGAGTAATGAATGGGAGGCAGAATGGATATGGAAGTAATCTGGGGGACGAGTTTGGATCTGCCTCTGTGGGTTTCTGACACTATAAATTTGTCCATTGTCAGACGGCCTCATCTTTCGGCCTCTCAGAGCAGCTAGTGGGTTTGAACTGCTGGCTTTGAGATTAGTAGCGGGATGCTTAACCCACAGCATCACCAAAACTCCTTAGCAAGAAGGATATTACCACAACCACAGCCACCACCCCTTTTTCCTAATTTTCTGAGAGATAGGGAGGAAAGAGTGCTGTCCATCATTCGACTCCCTTTAGAGAAAATGGGAGGTCCAGGGTGATGAGAGCAGGTGCTGGAACATCCCAGCCTCGCATCCAGGGCCACCCGGAATGATCCTCCCTTGTGGGCTCTGTGGAGCAGGCACACTCAAAGACCATAGGACCTCGGTCTCAGCTGTCGGCCTCGGGGCTTGGGTTTCTTAGTTCCTGCTGCTTGGGGAGGGGCTGCTCAATGGAGAGCCTCGTCACTTAGCATCATGCCTGCTCAGATGTGATACCCCTGAGTCGTGTAATTTACATTTCATGCACAATTGAAGCAGCTAATGGTGTCATTCTCCAAGGGGGGAACAAGTTGTCATGATGTTAATTACATTGCAGGCGTGCTCCCTCTCCTTTGTCCCCAAGTGCTCCAAGGGAAGTTCCCAGGTAGCAGTCGAGTGGGTGTCCAAGAGAGTGGCTTTGGCTCCCTCCAAGGTGTCAGGGCTGAGGAGTGGTTACAAGGCCAAGAATTCTTTCTCTGACTTCCTTGTGGGTGTGTTGGCGCAGTGGGAGTAGAGGTGGCAGCTAAAACAGCCCAGTGATCTCCCCATCCTTTTCTAACCTGCGCGTGTGCAATCGGGCAGGGCTGGAGGGTGCCTGTTGAATGCTCAAGCTAATTTTGCTTGATAGGGGACAGTGGAGATGATGTGTAGGGAAAAGGAGGCAAAATCCAACCACTCTTAGTCCAGATATCAGCAGACGGTAGAGCTAAGCCTGTAGTCTCTGAGGCTGGTCTGCTGGGATTTAAATTCCAGCTCCCCCTTGGATAACCTGATTACCCCTGGGCCAGATGGCTTCACCTCTCTGTGCATTCGTGTCCTCACCTATAGACGGAAGCTGATGTACTACCAATGCGTCAGTCGATTCCATCTCATAGTGAGCCTGGAGGACAGAGTGGAACCATTCTATAGGCGTTCCCATAGGCTGTGACTGATACTGGAGCAAATTGACGCATCATTCTCATGGGAAGCTGCCGAGGGTTTCGCTGAGCTGGTGGTAAATAGTCAAGGGCTTCTCTATTGCCCCGCCAGCGCTCCTCTTAAAGGGGTTGCAAAAGTCACCAAAACCCCACTTCTCTTGAGTTCATTCAGACTCATAGCAACTCAGCAGGATAAAGTAATAACTGTCCCTGAAAACGTCCGACCCTGAAAATCTTTATGAGCTCAGACAGCCCCAACTTGATCCCGAAGAACAGCTGGTGGGTTTGAACCACCGACCTTCTGGTTAGCAGTTCTAATGCTTCACCCCCACCACCACCAGTGGGATGAAATGAGTGAATGTACATGCAATGCTTAGAACACTAGTACATAACATGCACTTAGTAATTGTGAGCTATTGTGGTAGGAGGGGAGTCCAAAGACCAAACCAAACTCACTGCCATCGAATCCACTCTGACTCCCCATGACCTGAGTTCTACCTATAGGACAGGGTCCAACTGCTCCTGTGGGTATTTGAGATTGTAACTTTATAGGATTGGAAAGTTTCATGTTTTCCCTGAGAGTGGCTGGTGGTTTTGAACTGTTGGCTTTGGGATTAGCAGCCCAATATGTAATCACCCACGCCATTATTAAATGAGAGCTACGAGTTTCTGACATTTTCTGTGAGGTGGTAGAAGTATATGTCATTCCTATATTTAAAGAAGGTAAATCTACAGAAACAGAACAATTGCCATGGCTTTCCAAAGAGAGGAGAGATGTCAGTTTTAAGGATATATAGAGCTGTGAGTCATCCCTGGAGAGTACAAATGGTTAAAACACTTGGCCATTAACAGAAACTTAGGAGGTTCAAGCGCACCCAGAAATACCTTGGAAGAAAAGCCTGGCCATCTGTTTCTGAAAGGTTATGCCGATTGAAAGTCCTATGACTCACCATGAATCACAATCAACTCAGTGTCAAATGGTCATTTTAAATTTCAGGATGGTTCCTGGGCAGAAAGCAAACATTCTAAGTTGTCTATTGAAGAGGAGGTTTGTGAGAGCACCTGGCCCATTCAAACACAACTGATGAGGAACCTCGGTGGGGCCACTGTACACAGAACAGGCCATGCTTTCTCCACATCTGGTTTTGTTGGATGCTGTCAAGTTGGTTTCAACTCGTGGGGACCCTACATACAACCGAAAGAAACACTGCCTGCTCCTGTGCCAGCCTCACAATTGTTATGTTTTAGTGTGTTGTTGTAGAAACTGTGTCCATCCATCTTGGTGAGGGTCCTCCCCTTTTGGGCGCCCCTTTACCAAGCATGATGGCCTTTTCCATAATGTTCCTCCTCATAGCTCCTGATGCCCAAGGATGTGAGATGAAGTCTAGCCATCCTTGCCTCTAAGGAGCATTCTGGATACACTTCTTTCAAGACAGATCTTGCTCCTCAACTGAAATTCTTGCAGAGAGAGTGAAAACACACCTGATTTTCCTAGAGTCTCATTTCCCAAAGTGGGCAACACCACCCACCTACTGGGCACAGAAAAATCCAGAGATCTACAAAGCAGATATCTACGTTTTATCCTGGATGGTGGGCTATAGTCCAAAATTCTTTCATTGCTGAGGGGTCCTGAGTAATTTCTTTTTCTGAAAAGAGGGCAGTAGGCAGAATAAGTTCGGGAACCTTTGGTCTGGAGCAGGAGCTGGAAACCTGTTTTTCTGCCAAGGACCATGTGGTGATTGATAACATCATTCATGGGGCCATACAGGTCAAATATTTAATGAACTCACCCCTAAGGTGATGGCTCCAAATGCTTCTCGTTGGTGAGGTGTGTGATGCTGGCAGCTATTGATTATTTGGGGGGCCCTATACAGCCCTCGGGCCATACGTTGGTCTAAGGTAGTGGATCTCAACCAGTGGGTCACGACACCTTTGGGGGTCCAATGACACTTTCACAGTGGTTGCCTGGTTCATCGCAGTAGCACAATTACAGTAAAGAATTAGCAATGAAATAATTTTTATGATCGGGGTAAACACAACATGAGGAACTGTATGAAAGAATCATGGCATTCGGGAGGTTGAGAAACACTTGTCTAGGGAATGGTTGGGATCTCCATGTAGGCTACACATGAACTTCATAGGCAGTCAGGCAGCATATCACTTGGGTTTCATTGGAGAGGAAAGAACTATTGATCATGTTTCAAGGACAAACAAATCTGGAAGGAAATGCTATTGTGGATGAAAACAAAACATAAAACAAACTCTTGAAAGATTTCTGTATGCTAGAGATGAATTGCAATCAAGAAAATTAAATGATATCTGTTAGGGGTCCAGCAGAAAACAAACCATGCAGAAGGTTTAATTAAAGAGAGTTTAATGAAGACTATTCACAGTGGTGGGGATGGGCTTAAGAAAGCCAACAAAAGGTAGGGAGGCCCCAAGGGTCTAACAAGAGCATAAAGCTGTTGCCACATGTCCTATGGAATTTTCTCTTCAGCTCTTTGACTTTGTCATTTCTTCTCATTGTCTTAGCTACTCTATGATATAGAGCAATTCTGACTCATAGGAATTTGATACTACTGTCCTCTCCCAATTTCCATTACTTTCCAACGTCATGTGTGTTAAAATATGCAGTATTTCATCAGATTTCCTATGCTCTAAACCAGTGGTTCTCAACCTTCCTAATTCCTTGGCACTATAATGAAGTTCCTGATGTTGTGGTGAACATCCATTCATAAAATTATTTTCGTTGCTACTTCATAACTGTAATTTTGCTACTATGAAGAAGATACCGACCCCTGTGAATGGGTAGCTCAACCCCCAAAGAGGTCCCGATCCACAGGTTGAGAACCGCTGCTCTTAACTAAGAGGTGTTTCTTTAAGATGTAGTTCAGTATATTGTTAGACGCCCAAGTCCTGTTGTTGCTGTTGTTAGGTGCCGTCGAGTGGATTTTGGTTCACAGCAACTCTATGTACAATGTACTGAAACGCTGCCCTGTCCTGTGCATTCCTCACAGTGGTTCTTTGCTTGCACTCATTGTTGCAGCCACTGAGCTATTCCAAATTGTAGTGGCTGCCTCTCCTTTGCTGCCCTTCTACTCTACCAATATCTGTGTCTTCCTCTAGGACAGTGCTTCTCAACCTTCCTAAATCCACGGCACTTTCATACACTTTCCTTTGTAGTGGTAGACCCCCAATCATAAAATTATATTCTTTGCTACTTCGTAACTCTCGTTTTGTTACAAGTTATGAATAGTGCCACCCTGTAAAGTGTTCGTCTAAGCCCCAAAGAGGTCACGACCCACACGGCGAGAACCACTGCTTTAAATTTAGAGGAGTTTCTCTTAAGGTCTATTTCACCATACTGTTAGAAGCTCAAGTCCATTTGTTGTTGTTGTTAGGTGCCGTCGAGTGGGTATGTCTCATAACAACTCTACGCACAATATAATGAAATGCCGCCCTGTCCTGTGACATCCTCACAGTGGTTCTCTGCTTGCGCTCATTGTTGCAGCCACTGTGCTAATGCATCTTGTTGGGGACCGCCTCTCTTTTCCTGCCCTTTCATACCTAGATTTGGGACTTCCAATAGAGCAGTGGTTCTCAACTTTCCTAATGCCATGATATTTTCATACCGATTCTCATTTAGTGGTGACACCCCCAACCATAAAAATGATTTCATTGCAGCTTCATAACTGTAATTTTGTTACTGTTATGAGTCACGACACCCCTGTGAAATTTTCATTCCATACCCACAAAGAGGTCGGGACACACAGGTGAAGATCCCCTGCTCTAAACTAAGAGGAGATTCTCTTTTTTTTTTTTTTTTATTTTTTAAAAAAAATTTTTATTTTATTTTTTTTATTTTAACAATTTATTGGGGCTCATACAATTCTTTTCACAGTTCATACATATACATTCATCAATTGTATAAAGCACATCTGTACAGTCTTTGCCCTAACCATTTTTTTCTCTTTTCTTCTTTTACATTTTATTAGGGACTCATATAACTCTTACCACAATCCATACATATACATACATCAATTGTATAAAGCACATCCATACATTCCCTGCCCCAATCATTCTCAAGGCATTTGCTCTCCACTTAAGCCCCTTGCATCAGGTCCTCTTTATTTTTTCCCCCCTCCCTCCCCATTCCCCCCTCCCTCATATGCCCTTGGTAATTTATACATCGTTGTTTTGTCATATCTTGCCCTATCCGGAGTCTCCCTTCCCCCCTTCTCTGCTGTCCCTCTCCCAGGGAAGAGGTCACATGTGGATCCTTGTAATCAGTTCCTCCTTTCCAACCCACTCACCCTCCACTCTCCCAGCATCGTCCCCCACACCCTTGGTCCTGAAGGTATCATGCACCCTGGATTCCCTGTACCTCCAACCCTCATATGTACCAGTGTACAGCCTCTGTCCTATCCAGCCCTGCAAGGTAGAATTCGGATCATGGTAGTTGGGGGGAGGAAGCATCCAGGATCTGGGGGAAAGCTGTGTTCTTCATCGGTACTACCTCACACCCTAATTAACCAATCTCCTCTCCTAAACCCCTCTTTGAGGGGATCTCCATTGGCCGACACTTGGGCCTTGGGTCACCACTCTGCACTTCCCCCTTCATTTAATATGATATATATACATATATATACATACATATATACATACACACATATATACACATACATACACACACTTATATCTTTTATTTTTTTGCATGATGCCTTATACCTGGTCCCTTGAGCACCTCGCGATCGCACTGGCCGGTGTGCTTCCTCCATGTGGGCTTATTTGCTTCTGAGCTAGATGGCCGCTTGTTCACCTTCAAGCCTTTAAGACCCCAGACACTATCTCCTTTGACAGCCGGGCACCATCAGCTTTCTTCACCACATTTGCTTATGCACCCATCTGTCTTCAGCGATCCTATCATGGAGATGTGCAGTCAATGATATGATTTTTGTTCTTTGATGCCTGGTAACTGATCCCTTTGGGACGACTCGATCACACAGGCTGGTGTGTTCTTCCATGTGGACTTTGTTGCTTCTGAGCTAGATGGCTGCTTGTTTATCTTCAAGCCTTTAAGACCCCAGTCACTACCTCTTTTGATAGCCGGGCACCATCAGCTTTCTTCACCACATTTACTTGTTCACCCACTTTGGCTCCAGCCGTTGTGTCGGGAGAGTGAGCATCATAGAGTTCCAATTTAATAAAAGAAGGTATTCATGCATTGAGGGAGTGTTTGAGTAGAGGCCCAAGGTCCTTCTGCCACCTTAATACTTGACCTATAAATATAGTCACCTAGATCTATTTCCCCATCCTCCTATATATATTTGCATGTACATGTCTTTGTCTAGACCTCCATGAATGCCCTTTGACTCCGAGCTCTTTCCTCCATCTCCCTTGACTTTCCTCCTGCCCTACTACCATGCTTCATTGCCACCTGGGCTAGAGGATACCTCTTCTCTAAGCAACCTTACCCTTGATCATTTCCCACCAGGCCTGCCACTCCCCCTTCTCTACCATTTGGGGTCCCATGTTTTTCCCTTGTCCCTGGGTTTGTTAACACCACTTCCTTACCCCCCCTAACCCCCCACCCCAAGTCCCCCCAGAACTGTCGGTCCCGTTGTTTTTCTCTTAAGATAGAATTCAGCATACTGGTAGATGCACAAGTTCTGTTGTTATTGGTGTTAGGTACCATCGAGTGGGTTTTGGCTCATAGTAACTCTATGCACAATATAATGAAATGCTTTCCCATCCTATGCCATACTCACAGTGGTTCTTTTGCTTGTGCTCATTGTTGCAGCCACTGTGCTAATCCAACTTTTGGGTAGCTGCCTCTTTTTTGTGGCCTTTCTGCTGTACCAAGACTTTTGTCTTCCTCTAGGGCAGAGGTTGTCAAATTTCCTAATGCCATGACCCTTTCATACAGTTCCTCATGTAGCGGTGACCCCCATCATAACATTATTGTTACTTCATAACTGTAATTTTCCTACAGTTATGAATCATTTCACACCTTGAAAGGGTCATTCGATCGCCAAAAGTGGTCACGAACCACAAGTTAAAAACCGCTGGTCTAAACTAAGAGGAGTTTCTCTTAATATCTACTTCACCCTATTGTCAGAAGCACAAATCCTATAGTTATTGTTAGATTCTGTTGTGTAGCTTTCGACGCCTAGCAACTCTAAGCACAATATGATGGAAAGGTGTCCTGTCCTGCGCCATCCTCCCAGTGGTTCTTTTGCTTGCGCGGATTGTTGCAGCCACTGTTGTATTCCATCGTGCTGTGGGCTGCCTCTTTTTGCTGCCCTTCTACTGTACCCAGATCTAGGTCTCCCTCTAGGGCAGTGGTTCTCAACCTTCCTAATGTCATGACTCTTTCACACCATTCCTGATGTACTAGTGACCCCCCCCCCAATCATAAAATTATTTTCCTTGTTACTCCATAAATGTAAATTTGCTACTGTTATGAATCAGGTCACCCATGTGACCCACAGTTAGAGAACTGTTACTCTACACTAAGAGTTTCTTTTAAAGTCTTCTTCAGCATATTGTTAGAGGCACAAATCCTGTTGTTTGGTGCCTTCGAATGGGTTTAGGCTCATGCCGACTCTATGCACCATATAATGAAATGCTTTCCCGCCCTGTGCCTTCCATACAGTGGTTCTTTTGCTCACACTCATTTTTGCAGCCACTGTGCTTATCCATCTTGTTGGGCACTGCCTCTCTTTTCCTGCCCTTCTGTACCAAGATATGTGTCTTCCTCTAGAGCAGTGGTTCTCAACTTTGCAAATGCCACAACCACTTCACACCATTCCTCGTGTAGTGGTGACATCCAACCATAAAATATTTGCATTGCTACATCATAATTGTAATTTTGCTTCTGTTATGGATCAGGCCACCCATGTGAAAGGTTCGTTAGTCTCCTCAAAGGCGTCTCGACAAACAGTTGGAGAACCAATGGTCTATACGAATAGGAGTTTCTCTTAAGGTCTACTTCAGAATATTCTTAGAAGCCCAAGTTCTTTTTATTATTGTTTGGTGCCTTTGAGTGTGTGTTGGCTCATAGCAACTGTATGCACAATATAATGCAACTCGGCCCCATCTCGTGCCATCTTACTGTGGTCCTTTGCTTGCCCTCACTGCTGCATCTATTCCATCTTGTAGGGGCTGCCTGACTTTTGCAGCCCTTCTGCTGTACCAACATTTGTGTCTTCCTCTAGGACAATGTTTCTCATACATCCTAATTCTGCAGCCCTTTCGTACAGTTCCCAATGTAGTGGTGGACCCCAAACATAAAATTATAAAATTATATTCATTGATATTTCATAACTGTACTTTTGCTACAGTTATGAATCAGGCCATCACTGCGAAGGGGTGTTTGGAAACACCCCCCACCTGAAAGTGTTCACGACCCAATGTTGAGAACCCTGCTGTAAACTAAGAAGAGTTGCTCTTAAGATTTACTTCAGCATATTGTTAAACACACAAGCCCTGTTGTTATTGTTGTTAAGTTCCGCGGAGGGGGTTTTGGCTCATCGCATCTCTATGCACAATATCATGAAATGCTTCAAAGACCTGTGCCATCCTGACAGTGATTGTTTGCTAGTGCTCATTGTTGGAGCCATATTGGGAGGGGGCTGGCTATTTTTTGTTGCCCTTCTACTCTACCAAGATTTATGTCTTCCTTTAGGGCAGTGGTTCTCAACCTTCCTAAAGCCACAACATTTTCATACCGTTCCTCATATAGTGCTGACTGCCAAATCATAAAATTATTTTCATTGCAACTTTGTAACTCTAATTTTTCTACTGTTATGACTGGGCGACCACTATGAAAGGTTCATTCATCCCCCAACAGGGCTCGTGACCCAAAAGTTGAGAACCGCTGCACTAAACTATTAGGAGTTTCTCTTATGGTGTATTTCAGCACATTATAAGAAACACAAGTCCTGTTGTTTTGTTGTCAGGTGCAGTCGAGTGGGTTTTCACTCATAGCAACTCTATGCTCCATTTAATGTAACCCTGCCCCATCTTGTGCCATCCTCACAGTGATCCCTTAGCTTGAGCTCATTGCTGGAGCCACTGTGCTATTCCATCTATTTGGGGGGCTGACTCTATATTGCGGTCCTTCAACTGTATCAAGACTTGTGTCTTCCTGTAGGACTGTGGTTTTCAGTAATCCTAATGCCACGACCCTTTCATACAGTGCCTCGTGTAGTTATGACCCCCCAACCAAAAAAATTATACTGTTGCTACTTCATAACTGTAATTTTGCTACTGTTACGTATCGGCCCACGCCTATGGGCGGGTCATTCGAACACCCCCAAAGGATTTACCACTCACAAGTTGAGAACGGCTGCTCTAAACTAAGAGTAATTTCTCTCAAGGTTTAGTTGAGCATATTGTTAGATGTATGATTCCTCCTGTTATTGTTGTTCGTGCCGTGGAGAGGGTTTGGGCTCATAGCAACCCTGTGCACAATATAATACAGGCCTGCTCAGACTTGCATCATCCTCACAGTGGTTCTTTGCTTGCGCTCATTGTTGCAGCCACCGTGCAAATCCGTCTTGCAGGGACTTCCTCTTTTCTGCTGCCCTTCTACTGTACTTGCGTCTTCCTCTAGGACAGTGTTTCTCACCCTTCCTATTTCTACGACCTTTCCATACACTTCCCAATGTGTAGTGGTGGTCCCCAAAGCATAAAGGTTTTTTTCTACTGTTTTTCCATAACTGTAATTTTGCAAGTCTTATGAATCTAGTCACCCTGTGAAAGGGTTGTTCAACCAACCAAAGTGGTCACAAATCACAGGCTGAGAACCGCT